>NC_139689.1:7398226-7813213 GCF_964106915.1 Podarcis gaigeae | reverse complement strand
AGAAGAGTCGATGGAAGAAGATTGGGAAAAATTTAAAGTATATTTTAAAAAATATTGTAAAATCAATGAATGTTAGAAAGATGCTGGAATGAATTTACATGGTCTTAGCAGAAAGGTTGTAAAGAAATAAGTTAGAATGGATTGTTAATGGGTTAAAGTGTAAAATTTAAGGTTAAATTGCGTTAATTTAAATTATGGAACAAAATCTGAGAAAGAGGGAAAGGACATGCTGAAACAATTATGAATTAGAATACAAAAAGGGAGGTGTGAGGAAGTCAAGGAAATAAGTAAATGAAAGATAAAGATATGAAAATACTGGATGTTAGTGTTTTTAAATGTTATTGTTTAGCTGTATTGTTTTGGGGTTTCCTTTTTTTCTTTTTCTCTCTTCTCCTTTTTTCTTTTTAGTATTGTATTTTCCTTTATTTTTGAAGTATTGTAATCTTTTTTGTATTATTATTGTCTGTTTTTCTTTTTTCTGTAATTGTTAAACCTTAATAAATATCTTTAAAAAAACAAAAAAAACAAAGTGGTACGGTAAGTCATCCTTGCATCGTAGTAGCTATCGTAGATATGGAATCCAAGTGTGACATTGGGTAGGAATTTAGGATTCTCATTGATTTTGTTCACAGCAAATGCCAAAGCAAGGATGTGCTAGTAGAATTTTGTCACCATTCTGCATATAGAGGTAGAATTCGTTCATCCCTTTGTATAACGAGTATGTTTCCTGCTATCATATCACAATATTGGTAATTTCTAATAGAGTCTATTGGGGGGTATTGGCCAAACCTACACAAACACACGGACAGACACACACACACATACATACACACACACACAACATTCTGTCATTTACAGAAAAAGATATTTCTGATCTGAGCAACTACAAAAGATGCAGAGCAAACGAAGCAATTTCTTACTCTGGAACATCAAGCTGGTTCTGAGAAGGATGTTCACTGAATGAAACTTCATGAGAATGGTAAACTCACTGAGAAGCAATTCCACCAATGAAGAGAGCTCCTGGCTGGAACCCCTCATGTGGAACAGGGTGGGGATCATTTCTGGGACACTCCAGAGTATCTACTTTGTACCCCATAGGAAGCAACAAAGGTAGAGCTATCAGAAGCCACAACATCTAATCAGCAAAGCATCCCTCTAGATTGAGAATCTCCTCTGTACAGAAACAGAAACTACCAGACTTAACAGTCTACGTAGGTTGGTGGCTAATTCTGCTAACACATCTCTTAAGAGAAATACATCAGCTCTGTCTTTGACTGAGACACCAATGCATGCCTTAAGTGCTAGCAAGGTTAGCTGCTGTAAGGTGGAATAAAAGGGGAAACGTATGAAAGGAAAGTGACGGAGCCCTGCCCACCTTTTCACCTACTCTCAGGTGTACATTGCTTGGGGGCGTATTTATATTAATTTTCAGGTTTACTGGTTGATCATTTTCTAGTAACTTCTGGCAAGTCTTTGGAGCTTTGGGCAGTTGGAACAAATTATAGGGGCTTCCATGATCCTAGGAGGCCAGTGATTAGCCCTTTACCATTTGAGTGCTGTTCCTCAACCCCACCCCAAAGCAAATCTGTTAATTCCTTTCTCGAGATCTAATAATGACTCTCCACTGTTCCTTGCAGCATTATAATAATAAGTAGCTGGTGGCTAAGAGATCCCCATAGGAACTGCACTCCAGGAAGGAACAGAAATCAACATAGCATCATAGAGTTGGAAGAGACCACAAGGGCCATCGAGTCCAACCCCCTGCCAATCAGGAAACACCATCAGAGCGCTCCTGACATATGGTTGTCAAGCCTCTGCTTAAAGACCTCCAAAGAAGGAGACTCCACCACACTCCTTGGCAGCAAATTCCACTGTCGAACAGCTCTTACTGTCAGGAAGTTTTTCCTAATGTTTAGGTGGAATCTTTTTTCTTGTAGTTTGGAACCATTGCTCTGTGTCCACTTCTCTGGAGCAGCAGAAAACAACCTTTCCCCCTCCTCTATGTGACATCCTTTTATATATTTGAACATGGCTATCATATCACCCCTTAACCTCCTCTTCTCCAGGCTAAACATGCCCAGCTCCCTTAGCCGTTCTTCATAAGGCATCGCTTCCAGGCCTTTGACCATCTTGGTTGCCCTCCTCTGGACACGTTCTAGTTTGTCAGTGTCCTTCTTGAACTGTGGTGCCCAGAACTGGACACAGTACTCCAGGTGAGGTCTGACCAGAGCAGAATACAGTGGCACTATTACTTCCCTTGATCTAGATCGGGGGTCGGCAACCTGCGGCTCCAGAGCCGCATGTGGCTCTTTAAAGCCTTTGCTGCGGCTCCGGGGAGGAGGCGATGGGAGGAGGCGAGGAGCGGAGGCGAGGGGAGGAGGCGAGGAGCGGAGGCGAGGGGAGGAGGCGAGGGGAGGAAGCGAGGGGCGGAGGCGAGGGGAGGAGGCGAGGGGAGGAGGCGAGGAGTGGAGGCGAGGGGAGGAGGCGAGGGGAGGAGGCGAGGAGTGGAGGCGAGGGGAGGAGGCGAGGGGAGGAGGCGAGGGGAGGAGGCGAGGAGTGGAGGCGAGGGGAGGAGGCGAGGGGAGGAGGCGAGGAGTGGAGGCGAGGGGAGGAGGCGAGGGGAGGAGGCGAGGAGTGGAGGCGAGGGGAGGAGGCGAGGGGAGGAGGCGAGGGGTGGAGGCGAGGGGAGGAGGCGAGGAGTGGAGGCGAGGGGAGGAGGCGAGGGGAGGAGGCGAGGAGTGGAGGCGAGGAGTGGAGGCGAGGGGAGGGGAGGAGGCGAGGGGAGGAGGCGAGGAGTGGAGGCGAGGGGAGGAGGCGAGGGGCGGAGGCGAGGGGAGGAGGCGAGGGGAGGAGGCGAGGAGTGGAGGCGAGGGGAGGAGGCGAGGGGAGGAGGCGAGGAGTGGAGGCGAGGGGAGGAGGCGAGGCGAGGGGAGGAGGCGAGGGGAGGAGGCGGAGGAGTTAGTTGCCTGAAGCCCCTTTTTAAACTTAAGCAGGGGGAAGTTTGGTGAATTGTTCTTTCCTTGGGGAAAGCAGGCTGCATTGAAAGGGGCCGTATACACTGGTCACTGTTTTGAAGGGGAGTGAAGAACACACACTCAAAAAAAGGTAACTTGTTAATTTTATTTCTATGAGGAGGAGTAATTCTGAGGGGTCAAACAAAGAAATAATAAAAAGTGTCAAAAAAGGTATTTTTATAATGACGAATGCCTCATTATTAATTATTATTTACATCAGGCACTGATTATGATTTATGGTACACTTTGGGGCATGTGTAATGGGTCTGAGTTACTCGTGCGTAAACTGCCGCCTCTCTAGGCTTAATTGCCTTTTAAAACCGTTCTGACTGCACAGCCCATCTCCGCGTAGCTGTCTCAGTCGCTAGCAGAATCCGTCTGTGGGCATTTCTTAAACCTCTTCCAGCATAGAAGCTGTCTGACTCCCAGTCGCCTCCTCCTCTCACTGCGCGGGAGTCTTCTGCGCAGGGAGGGCATGGTTAGTGGAGGGTTCTACTCACTGATGTACAGAGAAGAATCCCGGAGCTCTCTCTCTCCGCTTCCCCCATCTGCCCCCCTTTATCCCTGGTGTTGCGCTGATTTCCTCCCCCCTCTACCAAGCTGCTTCTCCCCCTGGTGCTGGGTCCTTTGCCTGCAGAATCTGGGAGCCTCCCCTTCGCCTCTCACTCTGATGTCAGTTCCCTGACATCGGGCATAGCAAATTTTGCTATGGAGCCCTCTGATTTCTAATTACGTCCCTGTTTTGGACCCCCGGTAGGCCAGCCATGGATAAAGGCAAGAAAAGAAAAATTTCTGAAGAAAACAGAATGTTTAATGATACATGGACAGAATCATTTGCATTCTCTACTGACAAGACTGGTTTACCAGTATGCTTAATATGTGGTGAGAAATTTGCAAACAACAAAAAGTCAAATATTGCAAGACATTTCCAGAATAAACACGCAGCCTTTGCAGAAAAATATCCAGATGGAGATGAGAGACGAAAAGCCGTTGCAGAACTTATGAGGAAGGTTGATAGGAGCAAAAATAATTTCAAGAATTGGGTGAAGTCTGCAAATTCCACAACATATGCTAGTTTTGTAGCCGCTCAGGAAATAGTCAAGCATGGGAAGCCGTTCACAGATGGAGAGTATATAAAAGAAGCATTCCTTAAGGTTTCGGAACATCTATACATGGACTTCAAAAACAAGAATGAAATTGTGCAGAAAATCAAAGACATGCCTCTGTCTGCGAAGACTGTTAAAGACAGAACCCTAAAAATGGCAGAAAACATTAGCAAACAGCAAATTCAAGACATTAATTCAGCTGTGGCGTACTCCATCGCCTGTGATGAGTCCAAAGATAAAGGTGATATTGAACAAATAGCGCTGTTCTGCCGATATGTGAACTCTTCTGGGCCACAGGAAGAACTGATTGAGCTGATACCACTAAAAGACCAAACAAGGGGTGAGGATATCTGTAAGGCTGTCCTGGACTTTTTAAGTGCTAAAAAAATAAACACCAACCACCTGGTCTCAGTGGCTACTGATGGGGCACCGAGCATGAGAGGAGCACAGAAGGGCTTTGTGGCTCTACTGCAGAAGGCACTGGGTAGAACGCTGCTGTCATTTCATTGCATCCTGCACCAAGAGGCATTGTGTGCTCAAACATTTCCCCCCGAATGCACAAAAGTGATGGATGTGGTCATTCAGATTGTTAATAAGATAATGGCAAAGGGTTTAAACCACCGCCAGTTTCGTTTGCTATTGGATGAGGTGGAAAGCACATATTCGGACCTCCTGCTCCACAACAAGGTCCGGTGGTTGTCCAGAGGCGAGGTGCTAAAACGCTTTGTCACATGTTTGGAAGAAGTAAAAACCTTCCTGGCCAGCAAAGAGCTTACCTTTGCTGAGCTGGAACAGCCAGAGTGGCTGGAAAAATTACATTTTATGGTAGACATGACAGCCCATCTAAACACGCTAAATACAACCCTTCAGGGGAAAGGAGGCACAGCCCTGCACATGCTGGAGGAGGTTTTGGCATTCGAGCGCAAGTTGACAGTGTTTGTCAAAGATTTCCAGAGAGGTACACTGTCTCACTTTCCCTCTTTGAGAGAGTTCAAACAAAGTCATGATACGATAAATTTGGAATATTTCAAGTCTGCAATCACCGCAATGCAAAGCTCGTTTGGGAAACGATTCTGTGGGTTCAGAGAGGAAAAAAACACATTATCCTTCCCTGTCACTCCCCTGGCGATCGATCCATCCCTATTGAATATGACTGCATTTCCAGGTGTAAGTCAACCTGATCTTGAGCTGGAACTGGCCGATATAGCCGACAAAGATATATGGGTGTCCAAGTTCAAATGCTTGACCGCTACTCTTGAGGATGTTGCCCGTCAGAAGGCCATTCTGGCTCAGAATCATAAATGGAGTGATATTGAAAACCTTCCCAAACAGGACAAACTTGTATTCGAAACATGGAATGCCATCCCCAACACTTATATAAACATGAAAAAGTATGCATTTGGAGTCCTGTCGATCTTCGGTTCCACATATGTATGTGAGCAGGTCTTCTCCAACATCAACATGAACTATATTAAAAACAAACACCGATCACGCCTCACAGATGACAGCTTGCAAGCCTGTGTGAAAATGAAGGTGATGTCTTACAGCCCTGATGTGCAGACACTGAGCACTGAGGTTCAGGAGCAAAAGTCCCATTAACCTGGTTACCTGGTTGTAAATTAAATATTTTAATTAGCTATTTGTCCTTTTTTCTTGAGATTGACAGCTGACTGCACGATCCTGTATATACAGCATTAAGGCAAGAAACAATATATACAGTGTTATATTTGTTTTAAATGTTGCAATGTTTTTGCGGCTCCCAGTTGTTGTTGTTTTTTTGGAAACGGGTCCAAGTGGCTCTTTTTGTCTTAAAGGTTGCAGACCCCTGATCTAGATGCTATACTCCTATTGATGCAGCCTAGAATTGGCTTTTTTAGCTGCCGCGTCACACTGTTGGCTCATGTCAAGTTTGTGGTCAACCAAGACTCCTAGATCCTTTTCACATGTACTGCTCTCAAACCAGGTGTCACCCATCTTGTATTTGTGCCTCTCATTATTTTTTTTGCCCAAGTGCAATACTTTACATTTCTCCCTATTAAAATTCATCTTGTTTGTTTTAGCCCAGTTCTCTAATCTGTCAAGGTCGTTTTGAAGTGTGATCCTGTCCTCTGGGGTGTTAGCCACCCCTCCCAGTTTGGTGTCATCTGCAAATTTGATCAGGATGCCCTTGAGTCCATCATCCAAGTCATTGATAAAGATGTTGAATAAGACCGGGCCCAAGACAGAACCCTGTGGCACCCCACATGTTCAATGGCGGCATTTTGCAACTACTCTTTTAATATTATATATGAATGGCCTAAGGTTTCTATCATGCTATGGCAGAATAAGAAGAATACAGGACATTCCATTTGCTGATCTAAAAAGTGACAGGTGGCCCATGCCCCATTCACCAGAAATTTGCCCCCAGATGGGATGGATACAGTAGGATATGCTTCATCTAGTTTTGATTTGTATCCCGCCGTTTCGCCAAAGAGCTGAAGTTAGCATACACACTACTACGCCTCTCTATATTATCATTAGATAACTCCTGTGATGTACATTAAGCTGAGAGATATTGAGATTTTATTTATCTATAGATGAAGCGTGGAAATCATTGAATCTGGGATAGGCTGAAGAGAAAGATATAGTATAGGCTGGAAAGCTTGCGATGCTGAGGAAGGGGTGTGCATCACTTTTCACTCTGGGATTTCTCCTCAGGCCTCTGGGTGAGCTTCATGGTGTCATTGATTCAGTCAGAGTAGGAAACTATCACCTGGCTGAAGGCCAAGCGGGAAACCTTACTGCTGTCCTTCAATACTTGGGTGTTCACATGCTGACCCTCAAGGAGGGAACTAGACAGAGGGCCTTCTCAGTAGTGGCGCCCGCCCTGTGGAACGCCCTCCATTCAGATGTCAAGGAAATAAACAACTATCTGACTTTTAGAAGACATTTGAAGGCATCCCTGTTTAAGGAGGTTTTTAATGTTTGATATTTTATTGTACTTTTAATTCTGTTGAGAGCTGCCCAAAATGGCTGGGGAAGCCCAGCCTGGTGGGTGGGGTATAAATTATTATTATTATTATTATTATTATTAGTTCACCTAACAGAAACCTCACTTGTATTGAGCCCTGTGACCAAGCCGGTGAGCATTGGCTGTGCTTGCTGAAGGCTGGTTTCTTCGCAGTGCAATAGAAATTGGCATGGGGATCATTCGCCTTGTCTTTTTAAGTTTCCGGTGGGAGTTAGTATGAGACAAAAGGAGAGGCAACAGTTATTAAATTTAGACATACCTGATGGACAGGCAGCATTTAGGAAATGGTAGTTTTGAAGGAAGGAGAAGCAGGAGCATCTAGAAAGGGCTATGATGACATTCTGATGAACACAGGAATTCTTGACAGGGTTATTCTGAAGGGTTTGCCTACCTTCTGTATTTTTCATACATGCTTCACAGCAGCAGCACATTGTATTTTTGCACTCCTTAAGTGTGTTATTTTTAAATATAAAGCAGCTTAGACATGATTTTAAAATCAATGAATGAATAAATGCCTTGGATTAAAACCTCGGCTTTCCACCTCAGTACTTCACTTCTTGCTTTTGTCTGCCATCCGTTTGTCTCTACACCCCTGTGATTCTCCTTCTCTCTGACCCTCTTTCCCACTTGAATCATGGAAAAGGGTCCCAAGGGTCATCTAGTCCAACCCCCTGCAAAGCAGGAATCTCAGCTAGCTATGTGGCTCCTTAATGTGTGGACTGGACCACCAGGGCAAGGATATGAAAATCTGCCTCCGACAGAACTGCACCACCTGTTCATCTAGGTCAACTGATGCTGGGTAAACATGATCAACAGACAGAAGACCCTGGTCAGCAAAAGGAATTGTTGTCACTCCACTCACCTTTCCTTTTATAGGACATGCTCTGCTGGGGAGGGGGGGGGACACACAAAAATCTGTGCTCAGGGAGAGTCTAAACCCTGGTGAGGAAGGATAGGCTAGACAGTGACTAGCCAAAAGCCCCCCCAGTGAACTTCATGGTTATGTGCTAAACACACTTTGCTTCTACAATAATCAAACTTCAACACGATTTTGCAGGGAGATTAATACATTCCCCACTTCTTTCCAGAACCCACCCACCACCTCATTCAAGTGATCACATCAAGTTTTCTCACTTTTATTCAGCCTTAGGCCAAACATGGATACATGGAAATTATTTAATCTGGGATAGGCTGAAGAGGTTGTGATGCTGAGGATGGGGTTTGCATCACTTTTCACCCTGGGATTTCTCCTCAGGCCTCTGGGTGGGCTCCACAGTGCCTGCTGTGCGGGTAAACGTACAGGAGTATGAAGTGCCGTTGTTCCAGTCAGAGGAGGGGATTACCACCTGGCTGAGGGCCAAGAGGGAATCCTTGATGCTGCCCTTCAAGACTCGGGGATTCACCTGGTGACCTTCAAGGAGGGCATTCTTCACCCACTGGACAGAAACTTCACTTGCATTGAGCCCTATGACCATGCCGGTGAGGATTGTCTGTGCTCGCAGAAGGCTGCTTTCTTTATGGTTGGCGTGATAGAGGTTCTCATGGAGACCGTTCCCTTTGTCTTTTGGGGTGGGGAAAGTATGAGAGAAAGAGAGAGGCAACAGCTATTAATTTTAGACATAATTGATGGATAAAATTTATGACACCATTTAGTGCTGATTATTTTCTGCTGGATTCTCTAACAAACATTTTTAATCTGTAGATAGAAGGTGTAAATCCTTAATGAAAGCTTTAAGGAGCAAAGGGGATTTAACTGAAGTTCTTGTGTGTGTGGACCTGAGTAGGAAGATCTGTGGCACATGCATGGGGCTTCCTTCAGCTGGATGAGGACACGGTGGGATAGTGGAGATTCCAGGAATATTTACACAGCTCCTTCCCCCAACATATATAAAGAAAGCGCCCAGCACAAAAAGCATCCCAGCCTTCCCAGAGAAGGTATTGGTGTATAGGCTGGGTTTGAAAACCAAGGTTAGCTAAAAACCTCCCATATCCAATGATACCATCTCTGCACAGTTGCTCCTGGAGCAGCTAACTAGGTACGGAGCTCCTAAGATGTGTGGACTTGGCCACCAGGGCAAGGATATAGAAATCTGCCTCCAATAGAAGGGCACCATCTGTTCATCTAGGTCACCCTATGCTGGGTAAACATTATCAACAGGCAGATGAAGGTTAGAAGGATCCTTGGCTGAAGCTGGGAATGGTTTTTACTGGGGGTGGAAATTATTGTGGGAGACTCCTTGGCCCCTGCAGGGTACACATTCTTTCCTTTCCTTCTCCCATTGTTACCTTCTGATAAAAAGATGCATTTAGTATTGTTCAAGAACGGTGAAAACCTTTCTGCAGAGATAAGAGGAGAATTGCTGTTCAGACCTCCACCGGACTGATTGCAGTTTCAAGTTGTGTATTTAGCCAATACTAGCACTGATATCATGGCAACTGGTGGGGAAAGTCTTTTCTCAACAGGCCATAATGGAAAGCGGAAATAAATTTCTAAATTAAGAAGGAAGCAGTCTTGAAATGGTCAGTCCCTGAGAGGATCTTAAAGCAATCTGGAAGCAATCATCCCGCTCCCAAACCATGCTTTTCAAAGGAAAACCAAGTCCCAACTGTGTCGAGAGTTTTTACCTTCAGGTTCACTGACTTTTGTTTGGGACCCAGGGAAGGTAAATTCACAGACTACCGCGTTCACCGCTGCAACGTATAGTTGTACAATGCTGAGGTATGCTGTGCTACCAGTGCGTGCACTTAGGGTGTCGATGGTGTTATCTGATTGGCCACCTGCCTGCCACGTAATCATCATGCCTTCAGGGACAGAGCCAGAGGCAGTGCACACCAATATATCACCTAAGGGAACAAAATAAATAGACAGACAGACAGAAAGACAGATGAAATTCATGGTTTTATAATGACTTAATATTGCTGTTTTTATGGGGGTGGTTTATATTGCTTTACAGTTTTTATGTTGCTTAGTGCACTGTTTAAGATTTAAGCAGCTTAGAAACGATTTAAAAATCAGCAAATGAATAAATGCCGTAGGTTAAAACCTCTGCTTTTCATCTCAGTCCTTCCAGACTTGCTTTTGTCTGTCGTTTGTTCTTCTCTACACCCCTGTGATTTTCCTTCTCTCCGACCCTCTTTTCCATGCATATTCTCTTTTCGTGGAATCATAGAATTCCAGAATTGGAAGGGACCCCAATGCTCATCTAGTTGAAGCCCCTGTAATGCTTACTTACTTACTTCATCAAAACTTTTCTAGGCATTACTAATATAGGGCATCCTAAAACATATAAAATATATACAAATAAACAGCCATGTAAAATATATAATGATGAGGAATTTCATTGGAATTTCTTCCCGTTAAATAGAGCCATTTAGCCCTGCAAGAGATACTATTAACAAAACCTCAGCCCCCCTTGCAGTTAATTCCGGGTTAATCGGATATTTTCATTGTGCCGTGATGTTAAGGTAAAGGTAAAGGTACCCCTGCCCGTACGGGCCAGTCTTGACAGACTCTGGGGTTGTGCGCCCATCTCACTCAAGAGGCCAGGGAACAGCGCTGTCCGGAGACACTTCCGGGACACGTGGCCAGCGTGACATCGCTGCTCTGGCGAGCCAAAGCCGCACACGGAAACGCCGTTTACCTTCCCGCTGGTAAGCAGTCCCTATTTATCTACTTGCACCCGGAGGTGCTTTCGAACTGCTAGGTTGGCAGGCGCTGGGACCGAGCAGCGGGAGCGCACCCCGCCGCAGGGATTCGAACCGCCGACCTTTCGATCGGCAAGTCCTAGGCGCTGAGGCTTTAACCCACAGCGCCACCTGCGTGCCTGCCATGATGTTAGACTACCCCAAAAAGGGGGGGTAGCATGCGTTTGCATAGCAGGTTGTAAAATGGACAGTAGAAAAGGATATGTTCTACAGTGTCCGGCACATTCAAAGAACATCCACAATGTCTATCATTTCTGGGGATGTATAAAAATCTGCCCTTGACAAAAGTTGAAGGAAAAACATTCAGTCGGGCTAAGATAAAGGTCCTGCTTTGGACAGAAATTATTAATTTTGAGATATGTGACCCTGTTATCTCGGGGGAGCAAATTTTATTTACACCTGACTTGAAGTTGTTTCCCCCAATGTACCTTAATCTGGTTTGACTATTGCAATAAATATATTGCTCACTCGAATTATACAAGGGTTTCAAGATCGGATTTGAATACCAATAGATCTGATTTTCCTATGTAAGAGTTAGAACTTCTGGATTTATCAGAGTCCATAAGTAGGTCAGAGAGTAGACTGAAATGTTGGCAACAAAATGGAAATGCAACCAGTATTTTATAGTGCTAGCCCACACCCAATATTCCATCGTGTGTATACCTAGTTCTGCACACCTTGTCTCATACATGACTGAACTTGGGAGCCCCAGGAGACGTCTCAGGCCGGATGTGAGGGTGATCCGACTGAGACATCTGTCACCCCATTGATCGCCAGGGCTGATCTGGCTGACCTGGCTGGCTAGGCAGGCATCCTCCTGTTTCATGTCCGTCCCTCTCTAAGCTGCATGCTCAGTAGAAGAGGAAGACCATCACATGTAAAAGGAGTGTACTGTTACTCGGTCAAGGCTTGATAATAGCTGTGCTCCCAGTATAGATAGAACCTCCCTGATAGAACCTCCCCTGTAATGCAGGAATCTCAGCTAAATAATTTCAGCACCATAGTTTGTAAGAGCCCTGCCTTCTTTGCCTCAATCAAAAGAATGTCTCTTCTGTCCCCTAAACCTACAAAGGTCTCGGCACACAGAAACAGGCACTTACAAATCTTAATAAAAGAGTATTTGTTTTGGAACCATGGGATTTGTCCCTTTGGAATGACTATCCCATTTACTGCTGGCAAATAAGCAGAAAGGTTGGTTATTGCTGTTTCTAAGGGTGGTTCCAGATGCCCAGATTTCAGGTACATGCATGAGACGGCTACAAAGAGGAAGGAAAGAGAAGCAAACTCACGTGGAACAGCCTGAGAAGAAGTCAGTGGCAGGCTGGCCCCGCAAAGGAGTCCCACAAATGGTAAGAAGATCTTGGCCCACATTTTAGGATTCAGTGTGAATGGCATGTGGTCCACCAGGCCTGCTTATATAGCATCCTGGGAGACTTTGTTTCCCATCAGTAGCTCCACCCAGACAATCCAAGAGGAGGCTATTCTGTGAGGTTCTCAGAAAGTCCTTCCAGAAACTTGAGTGTAATTGGGATTATTTAATTGTTATTATTTAATTTGTATACCACCCTTAATTAGGAGATCACAGGCAGTTCAGAACATAAACGTACAACATGAGAACACAAAATATATGTTCTTCTTCCCAGATCTTCTTTAGAGGACAAGATGCAGAATTTGCAAAATGGAGAAGGAACATTGTGACCTTAATTCTCTGCTGCCTTGTGATGAGAGAACACTGATTGGCTAATGTTTGTCTGAGCCCCTTATTCATGTACAACATCCCTATACACACTGTGGAACTGGCACTTTTACCAGTGCTACGTAAAGTACGTTCTGCACTTGCAAGGAATTGGTTCTCTCTTCAGCCGGCACCACCACTTTCTTGTTTAACGTTCAAGGGGATTTTGAAAGGAGACTGGTTTCTTTGGGCCTGTCTTCTTACTTAAAACCAGTGCAGCAGAAGACTGAACAGGCTCTGTTCTGCCCTGGCAGGTGGGCAGCCAATGGCTTTTCAGCAGTGAGGCATCCCCTCTCACCTGTGCAGGCCTCTTATTGGCCAATTCAAAGGGCAGGAGGTTTAAAAGTCATGGTTTCTCCCCCGAGAATCATGGAGGCTTGCAGTTTGGTAGGAATGCTGGTTATTATCTCTTAGATTCTCTGACATTTCAAATCTCTACAGAAGACTGGGGGTCATTGTGCGTGTGGCCCCGAGTAGGAAAATCTGTGGCCCGTTAGGCTTACTTGAGCTGGATGAGGACACAGTCAGATAGCGGAGGTTCTAGAAATAAATTTATTGAGGGCAGAAGGTGTTGCTGGCTTTTATGTCTCAGGGGCTGCGCTGGCAGGTGGGCTGCTAGTGCCCTTTCAGCAGCAAAGCATCCCCTCTCACCCAAGCAGGCCTCTTATCCTGCCAGCTCCCCAGGTGTCATGAGGAACTCTTGGATGGCTACCTCACCATCTGCGATCTGGCTGCTTGGGGACGGCGACCAAGCACGAGGATCTGCAACAGCCACCCACTCGGAGGAAGGGACAAGCGTCCATTTCCCAATATTATATGGAAGACACCCAGCATCCCAGCCTTTCCAGAGAAGGTATGGGCATGTTCAGGTTGGTGCACAGGCTGGGTTTGAAAACCAAGGAGAGCTAAAGACATCCCCTTTGTGGGGATGTTTAGGAGACAGTGGTACCTCGGGTTACATACGCTTCAGGTTACAGACTCCCCTAACCCAGAAATATTACCTCAGATTAAGAACTTTGCTTCAGAATGAGAACAGAAATCGTGCTCCGGCGGCACGGCAGCAGCAGGAGGCCCCATTAGCTAAAGTGGTGCTTCAGGTTAAGAACAGTTACAGGTTCAGTACGGATCTCCGGAACGAATTAAGTACTTTACCCGAGGTACCACTGTAATAGGCAAGGAAATATTTGTTAAGTAGGGTCCTTCACTCACGCTAGTGACTGATGTAGCAGAGCAAATCCCCTCTATTTTCCCGGAAGCTAGTTGGTAGATGTTATGTAATTAGTTGAATAGGATCCAAAATGCAGCAGTTTGATTGGTCCTAGAACAATAGGATTCAGAATGCAGCACTTTGATTGGTCTAGAACAATAGGATCCATTATTCAGTAGTCTGATTGGTCCACAGGAGCCACCCAGCTCCAGCTCCAGCTCCAGGTGGAAGTGAATCCACAACCTGATTGTCCTACAGGAGAATCCCGGAATTAGCCAATCACGTCGGGCCCATTGTGTAAATAATATATATAAAGCAGACGTTTGGGGGGAACTTCCATTCCTCGCTACTATGAGCTGAATAAAGAGCATGAAATCCACACTCGACTCTGAGTATATTTCAGGAGATTTGTTTGAATCTCTACAAGATGACTAATCCAATCTGACTTGCCTAGATGGTTTATTCCTGGTGTCCCCTTTTCTCCCTCTTAAAATACAATAAAGACTCACAAGTCTGTCTTTAAAAGTATAACAATAAGTTTACTCACAAGTTGTTCACAGTACACATCCTAGAAGGCAGGCTTTAAGCTTCAGGTTGCAAACATAGAACGTGGCTTACATCCTTTGTGAGGATGGGCCCAAGTGCTGCTGGCTGAGAGCCAGCAGACAACAAAATGGTTGCGAGAATGAACTGAGAGTTAACTGAGACAAGATGACTGCGTGACTTGCCCTTTTATAGAACCATGCCCATCTGCTGAGTCACTTACAGGGGGAGCAGGAAGTTAAACACCCGCCTGACAGTGTCCACTCTAGGAAGCAAAGCATGTTGTAAATGACTGTACTGATGCGTTACATCCCACACCATATCCCATAACCTCTGCACAGTTACCTAGGTAGCTCTTTAATGTGTGGAATGGGCCACCAATGCAAGGAAAGAAAAATCTGCCTCCAATAGAAGTGCACCACCTGTTCATCTAAGTCACCCTAGGCTGGGTAAACATTGCCTGACTAGGTGGCGACCTTTCCAGGGACAACCAGAAAGGAATAATGACTCATGACAACGTGTTATGGAACTGAAATTTGGCCACAACTTTATTAACCTTTCAAATATAGGAAGACCTTGGCTTAGGCATTGGGCGTGTATCCCTCCCAGCCCTCCAGCCGGGGGAACTAGGGCTCCTCAGTGTAAATGGGATATGGGGGTGCCCCTCAAGACACATGTGGATGCAGGCAGCCCACCCCATATCCCCTCATGCAGGGTAGTTCACTGACAATATTTCAGTGTATGACCAGTGACACCCTCATGATGTCAAGCCCCCTTCCCAATCTCAATGTCAAGTTAGCGCCCCGGGAAGATAGGGAGCCAAGTGACTCTTCAAAGGGACGTGGGCTAAATTGCAGCTACGCTACAAAGTGAAAGGTAGCTGCAAGCCCATTGCCTCTTTAAGACCAGCTTAAGGAAGAATCCATGATGTGTTAATTGCTTCCATAAAGCAAAAAACAAAACATGCACAAAAAGTCTGACTTGAAAATTCATTTTATGTGAATGGTAGTGTGGTGGTGTTGTTGTTTAGTCGTTTAGCCGTGTCTGACTTTTCATGACCCCATGGACCAGAGCACGCCAGGCACCTCTGTCTTCCACTGCCTCCCGCAGTTTAGTCAAACAAATGCTAATGAGCAAAAAACATGGAGTAGCTAGCATGAAACACCTGTTTCCAAATACTTCCTTCATCAGTGTATTGCTGTAAAGCTGTCAGGGGCTGGCCAGCGTTGGATGCCAGAGACTGGTCTGACTCTGACCAGGAAGAAAGACAGTCCCAGGCAGAGCAGCCTTTAACAGAGGAGGAAGAGAAGAACTGGGGGCCCCTTCCTTCAAGATTCCCAGTAACAGGGAGAATAGCAGATTCAGAAGTATCACAGTTGGAGGTTGAGGGAAATAGACAGCCCTGATAACTTTGCTAGGTAACCAGGAGGGAGGGAGTGTCTGGAAGGCTCTGCCTCTGAGAGCAGCGGTGATGCTGCTCCTTCCCCTTGGATTAGGAGGCAGGAAAGGGTTAAGGAGCAAGGGAAGCACAGGGGCAGGATGATGGGGAACTGGCGCTTAGTGCTGCGGAAGGGCAGGAGACTCAGACTGAGCAACTGATGTCTTGAGAGAAGTTGGCTCGATGCCACTCTCTCTGTGTTATTGTAAATAAATGGACTATAAACCTGTCGGAGGCTCATTAGTTCTTATCAGAAACGTCCGTGCATGCCTGACAAAAGCCAAACACAAAAAATTATTGCTGTCTGTTCAATATATGATCTATAAACATTTTTAAAACCATGAGACCCAGATCAAATAAATAATCAATTCCATCAATACAATAAAAGTTGTATTGTAAATATTGAACATAGATTACGGCCAAGGGAACCTTATATATAAAGGTACCGTTAGAAGACAATGATTCCTTCAGGTCTAAATTCATATCTTGACCTGAGTTCTTATATTTAAAGGTTGTTTAATCAGCCTAAGCCCTTTTATGGGCATTTGTATCGTAACATTTAGCTAAGCAGAATTTGGCAACATTTCCAGTCTGAATGGTAACAGCATACCTTTAAGGTGTGTTTCGGGAGTAACCAACAGACTTTGTGTTCTGGTATAACTCTGATACAAGAGAATTCCATATTAAGATCAGGGCACCAGAAAAATATTTTTTCAGTGAGGCTCCTTTGATAATAATATTGGTGAGCAGCAATTATTCATCATTTCAAGTGATCTACCATATTTTTCGCTCCATTGGACGCAGTTTTTCCCCTCCAAAAATTGAGGGGAAATGTGTGTGAGGGGAAATGTGTGTGCGTCCTATGGAGCGAATGCAGGCTTGTGCTATGGCCACGCACAACCACTCCGGCAGGGAGAGGCTGCACCGGCAGGGAGGGATTGCACAGGGCTAAAGAGGAAGCCAAAGCAGCCAGCGGGATCCATCCCGCTCGCTGTCTTGGCTTGTTCCATAGCCACGCGCAACCCCTCCGGCAGGGAGAGGCTGCAAGGGGCTATGGCTTCTTTAGCTCCACGCAGGGAGAGGTTGTGCGCAGCCTGTACGCTGCTCTTTGGGGCTGAGGGGGGTAATTTTTCTTATTGATTTCCCTGTCTAAAAACTAGGTGCGCCCTATGGTCCGGTGCGCCCTATGGTGCAAAAAATACGGTAATTATGGCAATAGTATTTTTTGGAGTATTTTTGATACATCTTATGTTGGAAAGACGTGCTATAGGCTAGCTACTCCATCTATCTTTTACTCAATAACATTTGAGGCTGATTATATTGCCATTCCCATAAATTACATTTTCAAATCAGCCTTTCCATGTACATTTTGTTATTTTGCTTTAGCTTATACATACACACCATTTTTTTGTATTTAATTGCTTTCAAGGCAGCCTCAGAAAATTCAGGACAGTGGACGTGTATGTTATTCCTTTCTCACTAAAGAGTCTAGTCACAAGGCAGCGGAGGTGTAAGGTCAGAGTGTTCCTTCTCTGTTTTGCTAATTCTGCATCTTGTCCTCTAAAGAAGATTGGGATAGTCATTTCCAAGGGAAAGAGCCCTTGGTTCCAAAACAAATATTGCTTTATTAATATTTGCTATCAATCTAGTAGAGTTTGCACGCAGCAGAGCAAAAGGCAATGAACAGTCCAAGGATTAATCCATTCTTTGCCAGATGCCAAGTCACAATGATCTTCAGACACTGGTCACAAGACTTGCATGTGCAAGAAAAGGGTACACGTCTCGCACGTACACCTGGTCTACCGGCAGTAAAAAACCTCAACCTGTTCTCCAAGCCCTTCACAAAAAGGAAAGCAATGAGGGGACTAATAAAAATCAAGGCGCATTGCCTTCCTTTGCATTTTCTGGTATCTTAAATTTGCACTTAGGTCAGTAATAATGTACTACGCCGTTTGTTTCCAGAGAAGCCGCCCTGTCTGCAGCATCAACAAAGAGCCTTGGGACGCTTTAAAAATGCAACACATTCCTACGTTTAACCAGAAAAAAATCCCATTAAAGTGGTACCTAGGGTTAAGTACTTAATTTATTCCGGATATTCATTCTTAACCTGAAGCTGTTCTTCACCTGAAGCACCACTTTAGCTAATGGAACCACCCACTGCTGCCGTGCCGCCGGAGCACGATTTCTGTTCTCATCCTGAAGCAAGGTTCTTAAGCTGAGGTACTATTTCTGGGTTAGCAGAGTCTGTAACCTGAAGCGTATGTAACCCGAGGTACCACTGTAATGCATTAATACATGAGCATTTGCTTACTTTTTACACTCCATTGCTGGCTAAAGGAAGCAGAAGAGGAGAGAGAAAGAGAAAATGTATTGTTTGCTCCCCAATGATGAAGAGACACTGTGTCTCATGCCCTTTCCCTACACATCCACCCTCCCCTTCTTTAAGCCTTCTCTTTAAGCCAGAGGTTTTCAACTTTCCTGAGTCCATGGCTCCCTTGACCAACTGCATGCTTTCTGCAGCACCCCTGTGGGGCTCAGAACCCCATTTATGTCACCCTTGCCTGCAGAGCTGGCAGATTCTCACCCTTTTCCACACACCCTCCCTGGTGGAGGGTTCCCTCAGTCTCCTCTCCTATCTCCTCTCCTTGGAGGTAGCTGCTGCTGCCGCTCCTGGTCTCAGAGCTGCCCCCTTCCTGCCCTAAAGAGAGGTGTCTCCTCACACAGCCCCACGGGGGCCTGGGAAGAAGATGTCCCCAGACTTGGTGGCCCAAGGGAGACTGGCGAGGCATCTTACCCAGGGAGCAGCAATGGCAGCAGTGGGCCCTGCCGGGCCTGCATGGAAGAAAGGCTCCCCTTCAGCACTGGGCACTCAGATTCCTGTTCACCTGGCACCATCATAATACACCTTTAGGCGCCTGGCAAAAATGTCCTCTTTAACCAGACGTTTGGTTGAAAAAGGATGGAGAGTTTCCTTATTCTCTGTCTCTCTGCAAGCAACCTTGGGTGGTTCTCCCTGACCGATGGCCTCTGCTTGCTCTACATGGGCGATTTGGTGGGCGGGGGAGGGCACACACACCTACATGGTCTAAGGAGGGTGAGAGGCACCCATTGCTTAAGGCATTGGTTCTCAACCAGTGTGTCGTGGCACCCTGAGGTGCCTTGAATTGTGGTCAGGGCTGCCGCAGGCAACACTGGCCTCTGTCCCTCTTTCCTTTCCTCCCCCCTATGATGTCCTCTCACATCTCTGACTCCCAAAGGCTTGCACAGCTGTGGTAAGAAGATCAGGTCCCACATTATAGGATACAGTGTGAATGGCATGTAGGCTACCAGGCCTGCTTACTGTATATAGCACCCGGAAGACTTTGGTGAGATACTTTCCCACTCAATCCCTGTAACTCCACCCAGACAATCCAAGAAGAGGCTATTCTGTGAGGTTCTCAGAAAGTCCTTCTAGAAACTTGAGTGTAATTGGGATTTGTGGGAAATCCCAATAGCTATGGGGAAGTTCTATTGTTATTATTTCAATTTGTACACCTCCCTTCATCTGGAGATCATAGGCAGTTCAGAACATAAAGGTACAACATGAGAACACAAAATACATAATCCTCTTCCCTGACCTTCGTTAGAGGACAAGATGCAGAATTAGCAAAATGGAGAAGGAACACTCTGACCTGAAACCTCTGCTGCCTTGTGGCCACTGCTTTCCCTCCCTTAAAAAATGTTTAGGGGTTCTCTCAGTTTGACTCAAGAAAATCACGATTTTATAGTTCAAATCGGGGAAAATAAATATAGTAAATGGACAAAAGTACAAAGATTCACAAAATGTTTAGGGGTATGTGTACCCCTGTTTCCCCCCAGAAAAGAGCACTGCTTGTGGCTATACTCAATAGTGAAAGGTTTGGGCAGTAAACCCCAAGGAATAACATACACCTCATCTGCCCCAAATTTTCTGAAACTGCCATAGAAGCAATTAACCCACCATGGATTCTTCCTTTGCCCTGAAACGTCCCGATTTAAGCAGCTCTTAAAGGGGTAATGGGCTTGCAGCTACCTTGCACTTTTAGTGTAGCTGAAATTTTGCCCATGTCCCTTTTAAGAGTCACTTGGCTCCCCATCTTCCATAGGTGCCCACCAGTCATTGAGTTTGGGAAGGGGGTTGGTGTCACAACACACTGGTAGGAGCTACGGGCTGTGAATGAACAGCTTCTATGAAAGCACCAGCCAGATGCAGTGCAAGGTCTACGACTCTCTGCTGGACCTTCCTGTGAACCTGCAGGTGGCCCAACCCTTGTGGTGGTTTCTGTGGTCATTCCATCCTGGGCCTCCTTGTTGCCATCTCCAGAGCTGGGTGCACCAACTGCATGGAGGACCCAGAGGCCAAAGGGAAAGTCTCAGACCTTGGGAGCGGCTGGCTCTGCTTCTGTCCATCTCTTGGTCTGCCAGCACCATCATCAGTAAAAAATTTAATCGGGCAACAGCTTTTTTCTCCTGCCTTGCCCCACCCTCCAACCCTAAAAGCCTTCCCCAGACCCTGAATTTGAGAATAGCAGAAGCATCTGGGAAGAGAAAAGAGGAATTCAGAGATATTATTTTTAGAAAGGGTTTTGTAAGTTGCATGTCCTTTGGGGAACATTTTATCCTTTTGCATGGTCTGTGGTTAGTTTTGTGATGGTTGTTGTTGTTGTTGTTAAGATTTCTATACTCCCCTATACTCGAAGGTCTTGGTGGTTCACAGGATAAAATCACAATAGAAAAACACCAAATACATAAGCAAAATGAAAATGAAAATAACCTTATAATCCCACCAGAACACGTTTTAAAGGGACATTGGATAGCAACCAACCAAAGATCTGGTTAAAGAGGAACATTTTTGCCTGGTGCCTCCATGTGTATAATGGAGGGCCATTAACAACACAAGAAAACTCCTTTCCCCCCTGCCCTGAGATGTGAACAGAGGCAGGGATTTCAGGTGATGGGGTGGGGTGTTTGAGGGGACAGGACAAGGCAGTTTTTGAGCAAGGTTTGCTGGGAAGAAGCGGCAGGACAGGAGCTGAGCTCCATCTTGGGCAGGACAGGCTGAAGGATGCCTGCGCTGCCGCCCCATGAAATGACCATGCTGTAAGATTTGGACTCCCACCATGCAGACAGGAGGTGTAAATAGGTGAATAAACCATATTTCTTAAACCGACAATAGTCTCTACTGCGTTTTCTATTCCTCCAAAGGGACACAGACCCTGTTTCAGTGCCAGGGACCCCATGGGTTCTTGTCGCCACTCGGCAAAGAGAAGGGCAGGCATTCAACTTTTGTAACAATATTTTAGGTCACACCATAGATTTGTATAACAGCATTACAATATTGGCTGTTTTATTTTCAGTTCTTTTCCTAATGTGGCTGCAGAGATCTGTTTTAAATGAAGGGGTTCCCAGCAACCAGTCTTCTTAACCCCAATCCGGTTCTTCAAGCTGCAATGCATGGAGTCAGGACACAGGATGTGGGCTTGTATACAGGGGTGCCATCTTGCCCTCAGGATTGTGGGTGCCCACAGCCGTAACATGGAGGGGCAACATCACACGCATACCCCTGCACATAGTGCTCATTGACTTTGTGGGTGCCCAGTCCCTGCAAATTACATTATTGTGGGTGCCCAAGCACCCACGGGCCCCTGGAGTTGGCTCCTATCCTTGTATATTTCCTTCTCATTCTTGCTGGTGCTATTGTGATACACCACACAGGGCCATACCCATGTATTTTTACAGGTTTCCAATTAGTGTCATTTTTTGAATTTGAGCCAGAACACAATTCTGCCATATTTGTCGGTGAGAAGATGGGAAGGAGGAGATTTTTTCAGCAGGAGGGAAATGCCAGTGAAATGGAGGATCTTGTAGCGGAAGCAGATGGAGGGAGGGGTTACCAGCTGGCTGCATAATCTACACAGAAGTGGGCTTTTGTTCTACCCTGGTGGATGGCCGTGGCCTATGAACATGGCTCTAGAGTAGAACTTGGTTCAAAGGACAGCAGCCACGTAAAGACAAACAGGATTGAAGTGACACTCTGGGGGTCATGGAAAGCAGGGCAGGGAACATTGCAATATCACATGCTGCTGATTGTAGCAGCTGCCAGAGGGCAGGCGAAGAGGAGGAGAGACTGCCACCAGCAAGGCCCAGCCCTGTGTGGGATGCGCTACCTCTGAGGGGCAGGCGGAGGGTAGGGCCGGCCTGGGTGGGATGAAAGGAGGACTGGAGCTTGTTTAATCTTGCCCTTTTCTTAAAAAAATATTTATTGGTTTGTTTGTGTTTGTCTGTGTAAATTTACCAAAGAATAAAATAGAACAAAATGGGGACTAAGGTTTTTGGTCAGGGCGGTGGAGGGACTGTGTGTGCGATGTCCAGGGACTGCTTAAAATCACATGATCCAACTTTGAATGTATTGTTATAGATTTAGTGGTGGCATCAGTGGCGTAGCGTGGGTTGTCAGCACCCGGGGCAAGGCAAGTAATTTGCACCCCCTAACCTGTGGATTAGTGCCCCCTAACCCTAACCCCCAGATGTTGCGCCTGGTGCGGCCGCCCCCCCCTGCCCCCCCACACTACGCCACTGGGTGGCGTAGCTGTCAACATTTCCCCTTTCTTGCGAGGAATCCTATTCGGAATAAGGAAATTTCCCTTTAAAAAAGGGAAACGTTGACAGCTATGAGTGGTGGGGATCCCCCTAAACCCAAGAAATGAAGAAATGTTAGGATCCTGGGACCATTTCCCTTCTCTCTTTACAATTTGGGGTGGGGGGAGTATGAGAGAAAAGGAGAGGCAACAGCGATTAAGTTTAGACATAACTGATGGACAACAATTGGAATTGGTGATTTCAAGTTGCTGCATAGGTTGGGTTGGGGGGGGGGGGAAATTGGCTTAAAACCTCCCGTATCTTATAGTGTAACCTCTGCACAGTTGCCCCTGAATTAGCTATTTGTTGTTGTTGTTTAGTCATGTCCAACTTTTGTGACCCCATCGACCAGAGCATTCCAGGCACTCCTGTCTTCCACTGCCTCCCGCAGTTTGTTCAAACTCATGTTGGTAGCTGTGAGAACACCCTAAATTAGCTATTTAGGGAGGTCTTTAAATGTGTGGACTGGGCCACCAGGGCAAGCGTCTGAACCTTCATCTGATAGGAAATGTTTTGCAGGAGTGGGCAACACATAAAAAACGTGCCATTGAGGAGGGAGTGAGAGTGAGAAATGTCCTTATTTTCAAATGAGGAATGTTGGAGAGTATGCATACAGTGTATTCTGCCTCCCCATTTTATCCTCAAAAAAACCCTGGTGAGGTGGGTTATGTGGATAGACAGTGACTAGCCAAAAGCATTCTAGAGAACTTCATGGTTATGTGCTACACACACTTTGCTTCTACAATAATCAAACTTCAACACAATTTTGCAGGGAGATTAATCCATTCCCCATTTCTTTCCAGAACCCACCCGCCACCTCAATCAAGTGATCACATCATGAGATATCTGTGAGTTTGCTCACTTTTATTTAGCCTTAGGCTACATAATTACATGGAAATTATTGAATCTGGGACGGGCTGAGGAGGGAAAACTGGGATAGGTTGAGAAAGGGGTGTGCATCACTTTTCACCCTGGGATTTCTCCTCAGGCCTCTGGGTGGGCTCCATGGTGCCTGCTGTGCGGGCCATATTGTTAGAAAAGCATTGTTTAATGTTTGGATAAGATATAAGGATTTGTTAGAAAATAAAACCCCAAGATGGTTGTCACCAATGGAAGCAAAGGCTCAGAAAAAACTCAATATGGAGGCTAAATGGCCGAAGTATTGGGAAATTTTGGAACAAGAGGGAGACAGACTAAAATTGCAGAGCTTTGAAAAATTAAAAAACAGAGTGCAAGACTGGCTCCATTATTATCAAATAATGGAGGCATATAATTTGGACAAAAAAATAGGCTTCCAAGTGGAAAAATCAAAATTGGAAACAGAACTGCTAGACTCTAAAGTTAAGAATTTGTCAAGAATGTATAACCTGCTGTTGAAATGGAATACTCAAGATGAAACGGTGAAATCTGCTATGATTAAATGGGCACAAGCTGTTGGACATAATATTATGATGGCTGACTGGGAACACTTATGGACCACTGGTATGAAATTTACGGCATGCAATGCCTTAAAAGAGAATTTAATGAAAATGATCTATAGGTGGTACATAACACCAGTCAAGCTTGCAAAAATTTATCATTTGCCTGATAATAAATGCTGGAAATGTAAGGAGACAGAAGGTACTTTTTTCCACCTTTGGTGGACATGCCCAAAGATTAAGGCATTCTGGGAGATGATCTATAATGAAATGAAAAAGGTATTTAAATATACCTTTCTGAAGAAACCAGAGGCCTTGCTTCTGGGCATGGTCGGCCAATTGGTGCCAAAGAAAGATAGAACGTTTTTTATGTATGCCACAACAGCAGCAAGAATACTTATTGCAAAGTATTGGAAGACACAAGATCTACCTACCAGGGAAGAATGGCAGATGAAACTGATGGACTACATGGAAATGGCGGAAATGACTGGCAGAATCCGAGACCAGGGAGAAGAGTCAATGGAAGAAGATTGGAAAAAAATTAAAGTATATTTTAAAAAATATTGTAAAATCAATGAATGTTAGAAAGATGCTGGAATGAATTTACATTGTCTTAGCAGAAAGGTTGTAAAGAAATAAGTTAGAATGGATTGTTAATGGGTTAAAGTGTAAAATTTAAGGTTAAATTGCGTTAAGTTAAATTATGGAACAAAATCTGAGAAAGAGGGAAAGGATATGCTGAAACAATTATGAATTAGAATACAAAAAGGGAGGTGTGAGGAAGTCAAGGAAATAAGTAAATGAAGGATAAAGATATGAAAATACTGGATGTTAGTGTTTTTAAATGTTATTGTTTAGCTGTATTGTTTTGGGGTTTCCTTTTTCTTCTTTTTCTCTCTTCTCCTTTTTTCTTTTTAGTATTGTATTTTCCTTTATTTTTGAAGTATTGTAATCTTTTTTGTATTATTATTGTCTGTTTTTCTTTTTTCTGTAATTGTTAAACCTTAATAAATATCTTTTTTAAAAAAACACAACAAAGTGGTATGATAAGTCATCCTTGCATCGTAGTAGCTATCGTAGATATGGAATCCAAGTGTGACATTGGGTAGGAACTTAGGATTCTCAATGATTTTGTTCACAGCAAATGCCAAAGCAAGGAGGTGCTGGTAGAATTTTGTCACCATTCTGCATATAGAGGTAGAATTTGTTCATCCCTTTGTATAACGAGTATGTTTCCTGCTATCATATCACAATATTGGTAATTTCTAATAGGGTCTATTGGGGGGTATTGGCCAAACCTACACACACACACGGACAGACACACACACACACACACACACACCCCATTCTGTCATTTACAGAAAAATATATTTGTGATCTGAGCAACTACAAAAGATGCAGAGCAAACGAAGCCATTTCTTACTGTGGAACATCAAGCTGGTTCTGAGAAGGATGTTCACTGAATGAAACTTCATGAGAATGGTAAACTAACTGAGAAGCAATTCCACCAATGAAGAGAGCTCCTGGCTGGAACCACTCATGTGGAACAGGGTGGGGATCATTTCTGGGACACTCCAGAGTATCTACTTTGTACCCCATAAAGGTAAAGGTACCCCTGCCCGTACGGGCCAGTCTTGCCAGACTCTGGGGTTGTGCGCCCATCTCACTCAAGAGGCCAGGGGCCAGCGCTGTCCGGAGACACTTCCGGGTCACGTGGCCAGCGTGACAAAGCTGCATCTGGCGAGCCAGCGCAGCACATGGAAAGGATGTTTACCTTCCTGCCAGTAAGCGGTCCCTATTTATCTACTTGCACTTTGACGTGCTTTCGAACTGCTAGGTTGGCAGGCGCTGGGACCGAGCAGCAGGAGCGCATCCTGCCGCGGGGATTCGAACCGCCGACCTTTCGATCGGCAAGCCCTAGGCGCTGAGGCTTTTACCCACAACGCCACCCGCGTCCCATTTGTACCTCATAGGAAGCAACAAAGCTAGAGCTATCAGAAGCCACAACATCTAATCAGCAAAGCATCCCTCTAAATTGAGAATCTCCTCTGTACAGAAACAGAAACTACCAGACTTAACAGTCTACACAGGTTGGTGGCTAATTCTGCTAACACATCTCTTAAGAGAAATACATTTGCTAATCTAAAAAGTGACAGGTGGCCCATGCCCCATTCACCAGAAATTTGCCCCCAGATGGGATGGATACAGTAGGATATGCTTCATCTAGTGTTGATTTGCATCCCACCGTTTCTCCAAAGAGCTGAAGTTAGCATACACACTACTACGCCTCTCTATATTATCATTACAGAACCCCTGTGATGTACATTAAGCTGAGAGATATTGAGATTTTATTTATCTGTAGATGAAGCATGGAAATCATTGAATCTGGGATAGGCTGAAGAGAAAGATGTAGTATAGGCTGAAGAGCTTGCAATGCTGAGGAAGGGGTGTGCATCACTTTTCACCCTGGGATTTCTCCTCAGGCCTCTGGGTGAGCTTCATGGTGTCATTGATTCAGTCAGAGTAGGAAACTATCTTTTTTTTTTTTACCACCACTAAATATAATTAAGAAATAAAAATTACATACATCGATATTTAGTTTGTTATTTGTTATTTACCATCTTATTTCCTCCCAAACATTGCATACAACAACACACATATGTGCAGACACCCACACCCACACAGAAAATGATAATAATGAAAGTAAATATTTTTCCCCTTTTATCTTCCAAAATATTTTCTTCAGCTTTGACTTCCTGTCAAGTCCCTTTGCATATGTTTTATCTTACATTTGAATGTACACAAAACAATAAACCTTTCTATATAATTTTTCTAATACATTCTGAAAACATAATAAATCCTTAATTGTTGTCCACCTGCTTTTAGTTCCTTTATCACTCGAATGCTAGCACGGAGTCAAAACTATTATTGTATTTCTGAACATATCTTCTATAACCATCCCATTTTTCTGCAAATTTTTGCTTTGAGTTTCTCTGAGTTTCCTAGTCAGTTGAGCCGTCTCCATCAATTTCTGTAATTTGATTTGCCAATCTGTTATTTTTGGAGCCTTGTGATCTTTCCATCCCTTGGCCGCTAGTATACGAGCCACTGCGGTTGCATACAAAAATACCTCTCTTAGATTTTTTGAGATCTCTTTATCTAAAATACTTAATAGAAATGCCTCCGGTTTTTTTAGTAAAAGTTATCCCCATCATCTTTTTTAATTCATCGTATATTTTCCCCAAAAAAATCTTAATCTTTTCACACATCCACCACATGTGGATCATGTCACCGTTATTTCCTCCACATCTCCATCAAGCATTTGCCAAATTTTTATACATTCTTGATAATCTGGAAGGAGTGAGGTACCACCTATGAGCCATTTTTATCATGTTCTCTCTTATATTATAGCAGGCTGTAAATTTCAAATTTACCTTCCATAAGTTTTCCCAATCTTTTAGCATAATTGGACGGCCCACATCTTGGGCCCAATTTATCATTGAAGCCTTAACCTCCTCATCCATTACTTCGTAGTCTAAAAGAAGTCTATACATTTTTGTGATTATTTTAGTTTTACTATTCAATAATTCTCTTTCAAATCTTGAAGGCTCCTTTTCAAAACCTATCTGCTTATCCTGTCTGAACATTTCATTCACCTGGAAGTAATCTAGCCAAGTAGAAAAGTGATCTTTTATTTTCTCATAACTTATCAATATTAGTTGACCCTCCTCCTCCCTTAATATTGTGTTATACGTTATCCAGTTCTCTTTGATGTTGTTGTTTTTTTAGCAGCGATTGCTTCTAATGGAGAGTTCCATCTTGGGGTAGTTCCATCTTGCTCCGTAGTTATAATTAGATCGTCAGCAAATGCCCTCATTCTGTAACTTCTATTTCCCAGCATAATCCCTTTTATTTCTTTTTCCTGCCTAATTCGTTTAGATAAAACTTCCAATGTTAATATGAAAATTAAGGGGGATAGTGGGCAACCTTGTCTGACCCCTTTACTGATTTCACACTCCTGTGATAAATTTCCATTTATTATGATTTTAGCTTTTTGTTTTGAATATATTGCTTCAATCCCTTTTATATACTGTATACCAAAATCCATATGGTGTAATAGACCTTTCATAAATTTCCAGGAGACCCTATCGAAAGCTTTTTCAGCATCTATGGCCATTAAGACTGTCTTCTTTTCTATTCTTAAGTCTAAATACTCTAATAAGTTTATAATGTTTCTAGTGTTGCTATAAATGTGCCTCCCGGGCAAAAAGCCAGCTTGGTCATTGTGTATAATCATCTGGAAGACTTTTTTTTTATCTTTTGGCTAAAATATTTGCATATAATTTATAATCGTTATTTAGGAGTGCAATAGGCCTATAGTTGTTAATAAGTAGATTGTCGGTTCCCTGTTTTGGAATTAGTGCAATAAGGCTGTCTTTCCATAAGTCCAGCATGGTTCCATTTTTTAAGATGTTGTTCATGATACTTCTTAATGGGTCAGACAGTATGTCCTCAAATTTTTTATAATATATTGCCGGTAGGCCATCTGGCACTGGTGACTTTCCTATCTTTGCTTCCTTAATTGCTCTTTGAATTTCATACAATGTAATAGGGGCATTCAACAGTTCTTTTTGTTCTTTAGTAAGTTTCAGAAGACCGTTCTGTTCTAAATATTCTTTAACTTCTTCTGTTGTTTCATTTCCTTCCTTATGGAGATCTCTAAGGAATTTAACAAATCGTTTCTCTATTTCTTTAGGGTTGTTTATTATTTTGCCTTCACACTTAACTCTATTTATAAGCCTTTCTGCCTCACTCTTCTTAATTGCCATGCTAATAACCTTCCTGGTTTATTAGCATGTTCAAAGGTTTTTTTGTTTCAATAATCTTAGTTTCCATTCCATTTTTGCATTTATTAGCATTAAATATTGAGATTGTAGGATCTTAATATTTCTTTTTAATTCTACACTATTTCCAGCTCACTTTTTCTAATCTCCTCTAAGATTTCTTGTTGGGGTTTTTTCTTTTGTTTTCTTTGAATTACGTTTTGTTGAATAAAGAAACCTCTTAAGACAGCTTTACTAGCATCCCAGACTATCTTTAAATCGGTGCCGTTATTTAAATTCAGTTCAAAAAATTCCTTTAAGGTCTTTTTTGCTTTTTCTATTATTATTTCATCTCTCAATAAAGTTTCATTTAATCTCCATCTTATAGATTTCCTCTTTCCCCAAGTCAGCGTTACTTGTACTGCATTATGATCAGCTATTGTCTTTGGTTGAATTTCAGATTTACATATTTTGACTGTCAAATCTTTTGTTAACCGGATGGCATCAATTCTTCCTGCCGAGTTATTAGGATAGGGAAAAAAGTATATTCTTTCACTGTCGGATTTTGTATTCTCCATGCATCCTCTAAACTTAACAAATCTACTAACTGAAAAAAGGTTTTGGGGAGTTTTATTTGCTGTTTTTTAGTAGTCTTTTTGGATCTGTCTAAATCAGGATTTACCACTCCATTTTGGTGTCCTAAAAATATAATTTTCTCTCCAATAAACTCCCCCAACTCTCATTCCAACTTTTGATAAAATTCACATTTTTTTTCATTCGGCACGTAAAAGCCGATAACGTTAATTCTTTCCCCCTGGACTATTATTTATATCACAGCGACCCTTCCTTGTGAATCTTTATAAATCAATTTCGGCTCCAAATGCTTTTTTGCGTAAAATTACAATTCTTCTTAAATTTATCTGAAGAAACAAAATCAAGTCCCAGTTTCTTATTGGGTTAAAATTCTTGTGTGTTGTTTTGTGATATGAGTCTCTTGCAAACATATCAAATCCAATTTCTGTTTGCTGAGTACAAAATCCACCCTTTTTCTTTTCTTTTTATCATTTAAACCATTAACATTCCAGGTAACAATCCTTAATTCCATTATTTACTACACAGTGATTCAACTTCTTAACAAAAAATTTAAAAAAATTAAATAAAATAAATTCAGAAAAGTCACTTGTCCTTAATGCTTAAGATTCGTCCTCCTCTGATTGTTTTTTAAGATCGTCCGCCCCTCCTCCCAGCTGTCTTATACCTCCTAACTCCTCTCTATATGTTCTCCAAAATTTGTCAGCGTCCTCCCGAGTAACAAATCTTCTCCTTTTCCCTTTGTAAAAAAAGGAAATTCCCTCAGGGAATTCCCATCTGTGCACAATTGATTTTTTATTTAGTGCTTCCACCAACGGTTTATATTTTTCCCTTTTTCTTAAAAGCCTTGATGGAACAATTTTATGAATGATTATGTCTGTTTTCTGAATTTTAAGTTTTGTCTTACTGCTAATTTGTAGTATTTTATCTCTAATATCCATATTCACAGAAGTTACCAGACAGTCCCCTGGCCAATTATTAGCTCTTGCAATTCTTGATCTGATTCTAAAGGCTCTCTCGATTTTATTTCTCATTTCCTGCTCTTCTATTCCAATCCATTTGGCTAATTCTGGTGGTATTTTTTACTCTATCACTTCATCTGGTTCTTCTGGAATAGATCTAAATCTCAATGTTTTTTCACTTCTGTGCATTTCAGTCATAGAGACTGCATCTAGGACTGCCTCATGGGTTTCTTTCATATCTGCCAGCTCTTTCTTAATTTTTTCTGTTTCCCCTTTTTTTCTCTGTTCTCCTTCTGTACTTTTCTTAGCCCTTCCTCCAAACTTATCATTTTCCCTTTTAATTCTTGTACAGTCTTTGTTATTTCCAAATTTTTAACCACGAGATCATTGATTTTAACCATCATTTCTAACACCATTTTTGCATTTTCCTCTATTTTTTGCCCCATTTTATTCAACTTTTGATCTGTTGATCTTATACTGTCGTTCATCTTTTTTTATCTCTGAAATGTCTTTTCTCAGTCCCAGGAGTAGATCTCTCATTTCCGAATTAATTTCTGTGTCTTGATTTGAGTTTCTCCTGTTAGTATTTGAAGATAACACCGCTGCCGCTGGATTCATAACTTTCTTATTCACATTTGACATAACCAATTGTTTTATAATCCGTTAGTACCTGTAGCTACTTCTTTTCCTGACAAATTGTGCTTTATAATACTTCTATATTACACCTCTAATGCACAATGTCTCATCAACGATAATAATAACATAATAATAATAACATTTAACAGGGAAAAGGAGAGAGAGAAAAATAAAAATAAATTTTTACTCAGTTACCAGTTTTGTCCATTAGTTGTCAGAAATCCCCTTGTGCATTTCCCTACACATGTAACCAGCCTTTATATAACTCTTCTGTTACTTGCAGAGTAATTTCCTCTTGCCACCAATAGAGGGAATCCCAGTAAACCCCCCGCCCTGTCGGGAGGGCCTTTTTTACTTAACACAGTTCTTTAAAATCTTCTCTTAGATTCCCCAGGCCTTCTCACCACAAAAACTTTTTTCCCCGCACCCCCTTCAACAGTCAAGAATAGTGTGAAGTAAATCAGCAAAACTGGTACGACTTCTGCAAATTTTAACACAAGGAAGTCAGGCCTCCATACTACACAAAAACTGGAGCTTGAATGTCTATTGTCTTTCCCATTCATCTAGGTCAACTGATGCTGGGTAAACATGATCAACAGGCAGAAGACACTGGTCAGCAAAATGAATCGTTGTCACTCCACTCACCTTTCTTTTTATAGGAAATGCTCTGCTGGGGGGGGGGAGACACAAAAATCTGTGCTCAAGGAGAATCTAAACCCTGGTGAGGAAGGATAGGCTAAGAGACAGTGACTAGCCAAAAGCCCCCCCCCCCCCATTGAACTTCGTGGTTATATGCTAAACACACTTTGCTTCTACAATAATCAAACTTCAACACGATTTTGCAGGGAGATTAATCCATTCCCCACTTCTTTACAGAACCCACCCACCACCTCAATCAAGTGATCACATCATGAAATATCTGTGAGTTTGCTCACTTTTATTCAGCCTTAGGCCAAACATGGATACATGGAAATTATTGAATCTAGGATAGGCTGAAGATGTTGAGATTCTGAGGATGGGGTGTGCATCATTTTTCACCCTGGGATTTCCCCTCAGGCCTTTGGGTGGGCTCCACGGTGCCTGCTGTGCGGGTAAACGTACAGGAGTATGAAGTGCCGTTGTTCCAGTCAGAGTAGGGGATTACCACCTGGCTGAGGGCCAAGAGGGAATCCTTGATGCTGCCATTCAAGACTCGGGGGTTCACATGGGGACCTTCAAGGAGGGCAGTCTTCAGCCACTGGACAGAAACTTCACTTGCATTGAGCCCTATGACCATGCTGGTAAGGATTGTCTGTGCTCGCTGAAGGCTGCTTTCGATATGGTTGACGCGATAGAGGTTCTCATGGAGACCATTCCCTTTGTCTTTTTAAGTTTTGGGGTGGGAAAAGTATGAGAGAAAGGGTAGTGAAAGTATGAGAGAAACATTTATGACACCGTTTAGTGCTGATTATTTTCTGCTGGATTCTCTGACAAACATTTTTAATCTGTAGATAGAGAGTGTAAATCCTTAATGAAAGCTTTAAGGAGCAAAGGGAATTTAACTGAAGTTCTTGTGTGTGTGGACCTGAGTAGGAAGATCTGTGGCACATACATGGGGCTTCCTTGAGCTGGATGAGGACACGGTGGGATAGTGGAGATTCCAGGAATATTTACACAGCTCCTTTAGCCAACATATATAAAGAAAGCGCCCAGCACAAAAAGCATCCCAGTCTTCCCAGAGAAGGTATTGGTGTATAGGCTGGGTTTGAAAACCATGGATAGCTAAAAACCTCCCATATCCAATGGTACCATCTCTGCACAGTTGCTCCTGGAGCAGCTAACTAGGTACGGAGCTCCTTAAATGTGTGGACTTGTCCACCGGGGCAAGGATATAGAAATCTGCCTCCAATAGAAGGGCACCATCTGTTCATCTAGGTCACCCTATGCTGGGTAAACATGATCAACAGGCAGATGAAGGTTAGAAGGATCCTTGGCTGGAGGTGGGAATAGTTTTTAATGGGGGTGGAAATTATTGTGGGAGACACCTTGGCCCTTGCAGGGTACACATTCTTTCCTTTCCTTCTCCCATTGTTACCTTCTGATAAAAAGATGCATTCAGTATTGTTCAAGAACGGTGAAAATCTTTCTGCAGAGATAAGAGGAAAATTGCTGTTCAGACCTCCACCGGACTGACTGCAGTTTCAAGTTGTGTCTTTAGCCAATACTAGCACTGATATCATGGCAACTGGTGGGGAAAGTCTTATCTCAACAGGCCATTATGGAAAGCAGAAATAAATTTCTAAATTAAGAAGGAAGCAGTCTTGAAATGGTCAGTCCCTGAGAGGATCTTAAGCAATCTGGAAGCAATCATCCCGCTCCCAAACCGTGCTTTTCAAAGGAAAACTAAGTCCCAACTGTGTCGAGAGTTTTTACCTTCAGGTTCACTGAATTTTGTTTGGGACCTAGGGAAGTTAAATTCACAGAGGTACGCCTTCACCGCTGTAGCGAATACTTGTGCATAGCTGAGGTATGCTGTGCTACCAGTGCGTGCACTCAGGGTGTTGGTGGTGTTATCTGATTGGCCACCTGCCTGCCAGGTAATCATCATGCCTTCAGGGACAGAGCCAGAGGCAGTACACATCAATATAAAACCTAAGGGAACAAAATAAATAGATAGACAGACAGACAGAAAGACAGATGAAATTCCTGGTTTTATACTGACTTTATATTGCTGTTTTTATGGGGGGGGGTTATATTGCTTAATAGTTTTAAGTTGCTTAGTGCACTGTTTAAGATTTAAGCAGCTTAGAAATGATTGAAAAATCAGCAAATGAATAAATGCCGTAGGTTAAAAACTCTGCTTTTCATCTCAGTCCTTCCAGTCTTGCTTTTGTCTGCCGTTTGTACTTCTCTACACCCCTGTGATTTTCCTTCTCTCTGACCCTCTTTCCCATGCATATTCTCTTTTCGTGGAATCATAGAATTCTAGAATTGGAAGGGACCCCAATGCTCATCTAGTTGAAGCCCCTGTAATGCTTGCTTACTTACTTCATCAAAACTTTTCTAGGCATTACTAATATAGGGTATCCTAAAACATCCTAAAACATTTAAAATATATACAAATAAACAGCCACATAAAATATATAATGATGAGGAATTTCATTGGGATTTCTTCCTGCTAAATAGTGCCATTTAGCACTGCAAGAGATACTATTAACAAAACCTCAGCCCCCCTTGCAGTTATTTCTGGGTTAATGTCAGACAAATAGAATCGGATATTTTCATTGTGCCCAAAAAGGCGGGGTAGCATGCGTTTGCGTAGCAGGTTGTAAAATGGACAGTAGAAAAGGATATGTTCTACAGTGTCCGGCACATTCAAAGAACATCCACAATGTCTATCATTTCTGGGGATGTATAAAAATCTGCCCTTGACAAAAGTTGAAGGAAAAACATTCAGTCGGGCTAAGATAAAGGTCCTGCTTTGGACAGAAATTATTAATTTTGAGATATGTGACCCTGTTATCTCGGGGGAGCAAATTTTATTTACACCTGACTTGAAGTTGTTTCCCCCAATGTACCTTAATCTGGTTTGACTATTGCAATAAATATATTGCTCACTCGAATTATACAAGGGTTTCAAGATCTGATTTGAATACCAATAGATCTGATTTTCCTATGTAAGAGTTAGAACTTCTGGATTTATCAGAGTCCATAAGTAGGTCAGAGAGTAGACTGAAATGTTGGCAACAAAATGGAAATGCAACCAGTATTTTATAGTGCTAGCCCACACCCAATATTCCATCGTGTGTATACCTAGTTCTGCACACCTTGTCTCATACATGACTGAACTTGGGAGCCCCAGGAGACGTCTCAGGCCGGAAGTGAGGGTGATCCGACTGAGACATCTGTCACCCCATTGATCGCCAGGGCTGATCTGGCTGACCTGGCTGGCTAGGCAGGCGTCCTCCTGTTTCATGTCCGTCCCTCTCTAAGCTGCATGCTCGGTAGAAGAGGAAGACCATCACATGTAAAAGGAGTGTACTGTTCCTCGGTCAAGGCTTGATGATAGCTGTGCTCCCAGTATAGATAGAACCTCCCTGATAGAACCTCCCCTGTAATGCAGAAATCTCAGCTAAATAATTTCAGCACCATAGTTTGTAAGAGCCCTGCCTTCTTTGCCTCAATCAGAAGAATGTCTCTTCTGTCCCCTAAACCTACAAAGGTCTCAGCACACAGAAACAGGCACTTACAAATCTTAATAAAAGAGTATTTGTTTTGGAACCATGGGATTTGTCCCTTTGGAATGACTATCCCATTTACTGCTGGCAAATAAGCAGAAAAGTTGGTTATTGCTCTGTTTCTAAGGGTGGTTCCAGATGCCCAGATTTCAGGTACATGCATGAGATGGCTACAAAGAGGAAGGAAAGAGAAGCAAACTCACCTGGAACAGCCTGAGAAGAAGTCAGTGGCAGGCTGGCCCCACAAAGGAGTCCCACAAATGGTAAGAAGATCTTGGCCCACATTTTAGGATTCAGTGTGAATGGCATGTGGTCCACCAGGCCTGCTTATATAGCATCCTGGGAGACTTTGTTTCCCATCAGTAGCTCCACCCAGACAATCCAAGAGGAGGCTATTCTGTGAGGTTCTCAGAAAGTCCTTCCAAAAACTTGAGTGTAATTGGGATTATTTAATTGTTATTATTTAATTTGTATACCACCCTTCATTAGGAGATCACAGGCAGTTCAGAACATAAAAGTACAACATGAGAACACAAAATATATGATCTTCTTCCCTGATCTTCTTTAGAGGACAAGATGCAGAATTCGCAAGATGGAGAAGGAACATTGTGACCTTAATTCTCTGCTGCCTTGTGATGAGGGAGCACTGATTGGCTAATGTTTGTCTGAGCCCCTTATTCATGTACAACATCCCTATACAGTCTGTGGAACTGGCACTTTTACCAGTGCTACGTAAAGTACGTTCTGCACTTGCAAGTTCTCTCTTCAGCCGGCACCACCACTTTCTTGTTTAACGTTCAAGGGGATTTTGAAAGGAGACTGGTTTCTTTGGGCCTGTCTTCTTACTTAAAACCAGTGCAGCAGAAGACTGAACAGGCTCTGTTCTGCCCTGGCAAGTGGGCAGCCAATGGCCTTTCAGCAGTGAGGCATCCCCTCTCACCTGTGCAGGCCTCTTATTGGCCAATTCAAAGTGCAGGAGGTTTAAAAGTCATGGTTTCTCCCCAGAGAATCACGGAGGCTTGCAGTTTGGTAGGAATGCTGGTTATTATCTCTTAGATTCTCTGACATTTCAAATCTCTACAGAAGACTGGGGGTCATTGTGCGTGTGGCCCCGAGTAGGAAAATCTGTGGCCCGTTAGGCTTACATGAGCTGGATGAGGAAATAGTCAGATAGCGGAGGTTCTAGAAATAAATTTATTGAGGGCAGAAGGTGTTGCTGGCTTTTATGTCTCAGGGGCTGCCCTGGCAGGTGGGCTGCTCGTGCCCTTTCAGCATCAAAGGATCCCCTCTCACCCAAGCAGGCCTCTTATCCTGCCAGCTCCCCAGGTGTCATGGGGAACTCTTGGATGGCTACCTCACCATCTGCATTCCGGCTGCTTGGGGATGGTGACCAAGCACGAGGATCTGCAACAGCCACCCACTCGGAGGAAGGGGCAAGCGTCCATTTCCCAATATTATATGGAAGACACCCAGCATCCCAGCCATTCCTGAGAAGGTATTGGCATGTTCAGGTTGCTGCACAGGCTGGGTTTGAAAACCAAGGAGAGCTAAAGACATCCCCTTTGTGGGGATGTTTAGGAGACAGTGGTACCTCGGGTTACATACGCTAACCCAGAAATATTACCTCAGGTTAAGAACTTTGCTTCAGAATGAGAACAGAAATCGTGCTCCGGCGGCACGGCAGCAGCAGGAGGCCCCATTAGCTAAAGTGGTGCTTCAGGTTAAGAACAGTTACAGGTTCAGTACGGACCTCCGGAACAAATTAAGTACTTTACCCGAGGTACCACTGTAATAGGCAACAAAATATTTGTTAAGTAGGGTCCTTCACTCACGCTAGTGAGTGATGTAGCAGAGCAAATCCCCTTTCCATGGAGGCGCAGGTTACAACAACAGCTAAGGTGACATTTTTCCACCTGCTGCATCAAGCAGTTGGTCCCTTACCTTTCCCGTCCTGACTTGGCCACAGTGATCCATGCGACGGTCATCTCCAGGCTTGACTACTGTAATTCGCTCTACGCGGGGCTGCCCTTGAAGCTGTCCCAGAAACTCCAGCAGGTACAAAATGCTGCAGCGAGGCTCCTCACGGGGTCTCTGCCATGGGAGCATATTCACCCAGTGCTTTTCAAGCTGCACTGGCTCCCGGTGGAGTACAGGGTCAGATTTAAGGTGCTGCTTTTGACCTTTAAAGCCCTTCACGGCCTAGGACCCTCGTACCTACGGGACCGCCTCTCCTGGTATGCCCCACGGAGAGCCTCAAGGTCCATAAATAACAACACCCTAGTGGTCTCTGGCCCTAAGGAAGTTAGATTGGCTTCAACCAGAGCCAGGGCCTTTTCAACTCTGGCTCCGGCCTGGTGGAACGCTCTGCCTCATGAGACCAGGGCCCTGCGGAAACTGATTTCTTTCCGCAGGGCCTGTAAGACAGAGTTGTTCCGCCTGGCCTTTGGCTTGCAGCCAATTTGATTCCCTCCCTCCCTCTATCTTTTTTTCTTTTCCTTCTCCTCCTGCGATGAGGCTACATTTTAATATTTTAATGTTCCATTATTTTAATGTATTTTATTTTTGTTTTTAAGTTGTAATCATTCATCTTGTTTTTATTATTGCTTGTAAGCCGCTCTGAGCCCGGCCTTAGCTGGGGAGGGCGGGGTATAAATAAAAAAATATTATTATTATTATTAACAATAGGATTCAGAATGCAGCAGTTTGATTGGTCTAGAACAATAGGATCCATTATTCAGTAGTCTGATTGGTCTGCAGGAGCCACCCAATCCAGCTCCAGGTGGAAGTGAATCCGCAACCTGATTGGCCTACAGGAGAATCCCAGAATTAGCCAATCATGTGGGGCCCATTGTGTAAATAATATATATAAAGCAGACGTTTGGGAGGAACTTCCATTCCTAGCTACTATGAGCTGAATAAAGAGCATGAAATCCACACTCGACTCTGAGTATATTTCAGTAGATTTGTTTGAATCTCTACAAAATGACTAATCCAATCTGGCTTGCCTAGATGGTTTTTTCCTGGTGTCCCCTTTTCTCTCTCTTAAAATACAATAAAGACTCACAAGTCTGTCTTTAAAAGTATAGCAATAAGTTTATTCACAAGTTGTTCACAGTGCACATCCTAGAAGGCAGGCTTTAAGCTTCAGTCTGCAAACATAGAATGTGGCTTACATCCTTTGTGCGGATGGGCCCAAGTGCTGCTGGCTGAAAGCCAGCAGACAACAAAATGGTTGCAACAAGATGACTGCGTGACTTGCCCTTTTATAGAACCATGCCCATCTGCTGAGTCACTTACAGGGGGAACAGGAAGTTAAACACCCACCTGACAGTGTCCACTCTAGGAAGCAAAGCATGTTGTAAATGACTGTACTGATGTATTATATCCCACACCACATCCCATAACCTCTGCACAGTTACCTAGGTAGCTCCTTAAATGTGTGGAATGGGCCACCAATGAGGCATCTAATCATAAGCCTGCATTTTTATCAAAGCATATATATTTTATTAAGGCTTGCTTGTATTTAAAATGAGCTTAAAAAGATTTTCAAATGTTTCATGCCAGGCAAAAGACCAGCTGCTTAGAAAAGGCCTTGGCAATGTTATTCTCCTAGATAAGGGGCCCCCTAATTTATAGCAGAAAAAACAATTCTCAAAGTCATAAAAAAAAAAAAGGAATTACAGACAACTGACCTTGCAGATTGCAAAACACAATTAGGAATGGGCAAATAGTAAAATGATACCATGGGCCTCTCGTTAAACCTTGAGCTGTATTTTCAAAGGCCAGGAGCAAATGGGGAAAAACATCTAGCTGACAGAAAAGAGAACATTTTTGAAAAGTCTTTTCTAAAGCTGTTTCTTTCTTAAACTGAGAGAGTTAAAAAGGTTAAATGTTGGGAAAGGCAACTGGCTTGGCTGGAGAAGAAGCTTCTTTCTATTTTATTTTGAGGCTGGAAAGGAGGGTGAAAGGGGGGGTGTAAACTGAAGAGGCTTCTTTTTAAAAGCTGTTTTTACTGAGTTCCTTCCTTTTTACTTTGAGAAGCTTTATTCTTTTAAGAGGCTACCTATGATAATGTATGAAATATATTAGCTTAAATATATTGGCTTAAATGTAATTATGCAAAGGATTTAAGAAATGCTAGATTCTTATTTCATAGAGTCATATTGCAATAGGAGACCAGAGGGGCAAATGAGCCCAGCCTCCTGCCAGACAGGAGACGCCATAGAGCACTCCTGATATATAGTTGTCAGGCTTTTTGTTTAAAAGACCCTCAAATGAAGGAGATCTTTCAATGATGATTAACTCAAGATCCTTGAAGATAAAAATGTAAGATTAACCATTTGTTTTAGAAGGCAATAGGGCAAGGAGGGCAAGAGGTGAGCTGGTAATTAAGATTCCATGTAAGATATATTATTACTTATTTGTCATTTATATATAGCTCTTTGTCTCCCTTATAAGGACAGAAGGAAGTGGGTGTATCTTTTGTGATTGGTTCTAGCAAACAGCCAATAGGAATATTCAACCAGGCTGATTGGACAGAGGCAGCCACAGGAGGAGCAAAGGGGGCTGGATTAAGGAAATATAAGTGCTGGCCAGGATGGCAGGAGGCCAGGCCAGAGCTTGGTAACCATATACCACTGTGCCTCTCATTTATTTGTCTGACAAATAAATTATTATTTTAATTTCTCTATTGCTGCGTTGAATATTTCATTCCAGCTAAGCGTTAACCACAAGCAGGGTGCTACATTTTATGGTGCCTCTGTGACTCGGATAAGTGGTCTGCTGGAACGCAGCCCCTTCGCCCTACTGGGCAGGGTACAAGAGAGAGGACCACTGCTTACCCAAAGCGCGCACTGGTAAATTTTTCCAGGGGGAACGCAGAAGACTCGTCTGTCTGATACCCTGCTCACTGGCGGCGACGGACCGGGGGGAAACAGGGAACCAACCAAGGGTAAGTGCACAAAGGGATTTTTGGCCCTCCAATTAATTGGGAGGAAGAGAAGTCTTGATCAAACTTCTGCGTCTCAGTAAGGGGAAACTGAGTACGCTAGGTGGTTGGGTACATCAGATGTTGGTCTGGTGGAGGAAAAGGGAAAATTGGGAGGTAGAGTGTGGTGAAGTATCTAGCGCATTGTATGTGTGAGAAAGTACAGAGCAATCTGTAGCTGACCTGAGTGTGGAGTGGGCAGTACTTCGGTTCCTAGTAAGGCGACTTCACTAGGCAAGGAAACCCACAAAGCGCGTCTGTGAGTGACTGAGTGGATACCTTCACAGGGCCATACAATGGGAGTTGGGGGTTCAAAGGGGGAAAATACACCTCTTGAATGTATGTTAAATAATTTTAAGAAAGCCTTCTCAGGGGCATATGGAGTCAAAATGACGCCAGAGCGCTTGAGAACGTTATGTGAACTAGAATGGCCAAAACAAATTACTGGATGGCCATCTCAGGGAACCTTTGATATAAATTTAGTAAGCAAACTTTGGACTGATATCGCCAAAGAAACTGGAGGATGCCCAGAACAATTTTCATATATAGATTCCTGGCTGAGCACATTAAATAAAAATCCTCCATGGATAAGGAAATGCAAAGTCAAACGATGCAAATTATTGGCTGTAAAAGCTGAAGCTAGGAAAGGAATCTTGCCAAATAAACTCAAACCCATTTTTGAGGGACCAGAGGAAGAGGTGCTTCCACCTCCACCCTATGCTCCACATCGAAGGGAGCCTAATCCAAACACTCCACCAGTTGTAACCCCAAGGCAAGAAACTGGAATGAATAATGGGAGTGGAGTCATAGAGCTTGATTCCTTGATAGCTTATGATAAATATCTTCAGGAGGCATTGGAGTCCTATAATAAAGCCCAAGCAGAAGTGGTTATTCCACCTGTGACTCCTAATAGACCTCCATCTACAGTCTCCTTTAGTGGAACAACTGATTGCCCACCCCAAACCCCTGTACATCCAAGTCCCAGAGAAATATTACAGAAGTTACAGGGAGACCTTGATCGGTCAGCAAGCAATACAGCCAGGCGTATAAAGCTGCTAAAAGAACGCCTTGCGACAGATACCATCCCCTATGATTTGAGGCCCCTAGAGCAAAGTGAAGAGAAAGGTCACGTAGTAGCCCCTCTTAGAAGAGTATTTGATGCACTTGAGGAGCCTGCGCTGGTTAACGGGCAACCCGGACCACGGCCACCTCGAACTTCGACCCTGCAATATATTCCATTCACAACTACAGATCTGATGAATTGGAAAACACACACCCCATCTTTCGCAGAAAAACCTCAGGCTATGATGGACTTGGTGACTTCAATAGTAAATACTCATAGCCCTACTTGGACAGATTGTCGCCAGCTCCTAAATACTCTTTTCACCACTGAGGAAAGGAGAGACATAATTGAAAAGGCACAGATATATTTGCGTGAGCAGGCCAGAGTGGGAAATATTTTTAATATTGACCGTCATCTCCAAGAAAACTTTCCCTTGGAAGATCCTAATTGGGATCCAAACAATGGAATTCACCTGGCCAGACTTACCACCTACCGCCAGACACTTGTGCAAGGTATCCGCAGGGCATGCCAGAAGCCCACTAATATGTCTAAAGTCTCAGAAGTAGAACAGAAACCAAATGAGAGTCCGGGAGACTTTTTAGAGAGGCTGCAGGAAGCCTATCGTATATGGACACCTTTTGACCCTGAAGCCCCTGAAAACAGCAGAATGATTACTGCTACATTTGTGGCCCAGTGCGCTTCTGACATTCGTAAGAAAATTCAGAAATCAGAAGGATGGGAAGGGATGCTGATGAGCCAAATTATGGCCATTGCACGCCGAGTTTATCGGAATAGGGATGAGGCTGAGAAACAAGAGAAGAAGAAGTGGCAGAAGGAAAAGATGGTAATGCTAGCCACAGCAGTGAAGCAAGACCACCGCCCCTTAAATGGAGGGAGAGGGCGAGGAAGGAATCCACCACTGGGAAGGAATCAATGTGCAAATTGCAAGAAGGAGGGTCACTGGAAGCGGGAGTGTCCTGAACCCTTGAGGTTGGAAGAAGTACGCCCAGGCCCAGGCCCAGGCCCAGGCCCAGGCTCCGGCCCAAGAAACCAGGGACGGGGACGGGGAATGATCCGAGATGGAAGATATCAGAGACCAGGACAGGGACGGAATAGAGACAATTTCATTGGACTGGCAGAAGAGGATTTTACTCAAGACTAGGAACGACCGGACTCCATAAAGTTAGGCTTCCAGGAGCCCACGGTCACGATTCAATTAGGGAGCCATTTAATAGACTTTATGATTGATACTGGGGCTGAATACTCAGTACTCCCAGAACTATTGCAGAAAAAGGCATCCAAAAGTGTAATCATTAAAAGTGCCACTGGACAGTCAGCTAAGAGGTCTTTCCTCCAACCTTTGGAATGCCAGATTGGGGGACATCGTTTAACCCATCAGTTTTTGTATATACCTGAGTGTCCAATACCTCTCTTAGGCAGAGATATGCTGTCCAAATTGCAGGCCCAAATCACCTTCACTCCTCGAGGTCCAGAAATGAAACTGCCATCAAAAGCAGCAGGAATAATTACCCTCTCAGTACCTAAGGAACAATCATGGCGCCTAATGTCAGCCTTGCAAGTCCAACCCACATTGGATACAGAATTAAACAAGCTCCTCCGAACTCTACAGGTGCCACCAGGAGTATGGGCCGAAAATAGCCCACCAGGAATGGCTAAGAATATAGCTCCAATTGTAGTAACCCTAAAACCTATGGCTACCCCTGTATCTGTAAAGCAATATCCCTTACCCCGGCGAGCAGCAAAGGGCATCCAGAAACATTTGGACCGCCTATTAAAATATGGTCTGCTTAAGCCCTGCCAATCAGAATGGAACACACCCCTTTTGCCTGTTCGAAAACCTGGGACAGATGAATACAGGCCAGTACAGGACTTGAGGCTCGTAAACCAGGCTATTGAGACCTTGCACCCAAATGTACCAAACCCATATACCTTGCTGAGTTTGATCCCACCAGAAGCAACATTTTTTACTGTATTGGACTTGAAAGATGCATTCTTCTGTTGCCGGCTGGCACCACAGAGCCAACCTATATTTGCCTTCCAGTGGGAAGACCCTTTGACAGGAACAAAAGGCCAGCTAACCTGGACAAGATTGCCCCAGGGCTTCAAAAATTCCCCAACTTTATTTGGCACTGCCTTGGCGAGGGATCTAACAAGTTACCCCTCAATACCGGGAGAAAAGGTGGTTCTGCAATATGTAGATGATCTTATACTAGCGGCAAAGGATTTTAATACCTGTAAAGAAGGGACAGAGGAACTGCTCCACTTGCTCTGGGAAGCTGGCTACCGAGTTTCCCAGAAAAAGGCACAGTTATGTTTAGAAAAGGTCAAATATTTGGGCTTTGACATCTCACACCAACAACGAGCATTGAGACCAGAGAGGAAAGAAGCTATTTGCCTTATCAAGGAACCTACCACAAGAAAACAACTTAGGGGATTCCTGGGAACAGCAGGGTTTTGTAGACTATGGATACCTGATTTCAGCAGTCTGGCCAAGCCCTTACATGAAAGCACTCGAGGTGCAGAAAAGGACCCCTTCGTATGGGGACCTGAGCAGAAACAAGCCTTTTTAGTTATCAAACAACGACTTATGGAGGCCCCAGCCCTTGGATTGCCTAATTCGGAAAAACCCTTTCAGCTGTATGTACATGAACAGAATGGGATTGCAGCTGCAGTCCTGACCCAGAGACTAGGAAGTTGGAACCGTCCAGTAGCTTATTTGTCTAAACAATTAGACTCAGTAGCAAAAGGATGGCCTCCATGCCTAAGGGCAGTAGCGGCCACTGCAAGCCTTGTCAAAGAAGCTGATAAATTTACCTTCGGCCAGACGATGTATGTGAATGTACCTCATGCTGTTCTGACACTCATGGAATATAAGGGTAGTTATTGGCTAACGAACCCAAGGATGGCTAGATACCAAGGCCTATTGTGTGAAAATCCCAGGATTCATCTACGAGTAGTGAATATGCTCAATCCAGCGACTTTGCTGCCCCTACCAGAGGTAGATGATGAAGAATCACATGATTGTCTCCAAATAATGGATGAAGTTTATTCCAGTAGACCTGATCTGAAAGATGAGCCATTGAAAAATCCAGATGTTGTATATTATACTGATGGTAGCAGTTACCTGCATGAAGGTGCCAGACGAGCAGGATATGCTGTGGTCACCAATGAGGAAGTTGTGGAAGCTGAAGCTTTGCCTGCTGGCACCTCAGCACAAAAAGCTGAACTTATAGGCTTAACTAGAGCTCTGCAATTGGCAGCCGGATGTAAGGCAAACATCTATACTGATTCTAAATATGCCTTCTTAACCCTGCATGCACATGGAGCTCTATGGAAAGAAAGAGGTCTAATCGGAGCCCACGGGAAGGCTTTGAAATATGGACCTGAAGTAGAAATCCTGTTAGAAGCAGTATGGGCTCCAGAACAGATTGCTGTAATGCACTGCAAAGGTCATGGACGAGGAAGGGATCCAATAACCAGAGGAAATCATGCTGCTGACAAAGCAGCCCGAGAGGCAGCCCAAAAGCCTGTGGGAGGATTTATAGCAGCCCTCATACCAGAGGTAGTTCCAGAAGAAGTTAAACCTCACTATACCCCAGAAGAGAGGAAGTGGGCTGAACAGGAAGGAGCGGTTATGAAGGACGGTTGGATGATCCTGCCGGATAATAGGATTTATGTACCTCATCATCTAGCAGGCACAATTGTAAGAAATTATCATGAATCTACTCACCTTGGCGGTACTGCAACCAGAGAGAGTCTCAGTCGGAAGTTGTATATTATTAATCTATCACAATTAGCAACTTGCATTTCACAGAAATGTGTTCTTTGTGCTAAAAACAATCCCAGGCAGGGACCAGTACAACCTCCTGGAATTCAGCATGTGGGATACGTCCCCATGGAAAGCCTAATTGTGGACTTCACAGAGCTGGTCCCTTCTAAGGGATTCAAGTATCTCCTTGTATTTGTAGATACTCTTACCGGATGGGTTGAAGCTTTTCCCACCCGAACTGAAAAAGCACGAGAGGTAACTAAGAGACTCCTCACTGAATTGATCCCAAGGTTTGGATTACCTAGATGCATTGGAAGTGATAATGGGCCAGCGTTCATTGATCAAGTAGTACAAGAAGTATGTCGAGTCCTACAAGTGAAATGGAGACTGCATGCAGCATATAGGCCTCAGAGTTCAGGGAAAACTGAAAGAATGAATCGGACTCTGAAAACCCAATTGGCAAAATTAACCCAGGAAACGGGATTGGGATGGGTAGATGTGTTACCCATAACACTGTTTCGTGTTCGGTGTGCACCCACAAAAAGACTTAAGTTGTCACCTTTTGAGCTCCTGTATGGGAGACCGCCCTCCTTTGTTCAGGATATTCCAGCTGACCTTAAACAAATAGGAGACTATGTGACACAGGGACAAGTGCAATCTCTCTCCCGTGTTTTTGTTTCTCTTAACAGGTGGGCCCTCGAGCGCACGCCGTGCAGCATTGCCGAGCCGATTCATCAGTTCCAGGCTGGCGATAGCGTATGGGTGAAAGAGTGGAAACGCGATCCACTTGCACCTAAGTGGCGTGGACCTTACACCGTCTTGCTCTCTACTCCAACAGCGGTGAAGGTAGCTGAGGTGACCCCCTGGATTCATCACTCTCGTTTGAAGAAGTCCGAAGGCAGTTGGACGTGCAAAGGTGACCCCTCAAATCCTTTAAAACTAACTCTCTCCAAAAACCCCTGTATCTAGCCCTACCGGGAACGGGCTAGGTCACGGGCAACATTTAGACGACCGGCCTGCTGCAGCCACAACCTGGAAGCTGGCTGACCTGCGCACGCCTGAAGCTTGAGGAGCGTCTGAACCAGCGACTGTGAACGGGAAGATTCTCTTATACAATTGATTGACTGCCCCCTTGTGGAACAATTATAAGGGATATTACTCATTGGGGATCCTCGGGATATATGTTTTGGTCTTGGTGGTTCCCCATTTCTGTCACTGGGGGAATTATATTGGGGCTAATAATTATTTGCTATCACAATAAGGTAATCTTTTGTGGAAGGAATGCATATGCTAGACATCAACATGATTTTATTATTAATCCTGATCCCTTGGGAAGGGGAAGGGTCCGTGAATCTGACCAAATTTGCTAAATATGGATTCCGCCATGACCACAATATGTGGGTAGGCTTAGCTGAGATGGTAGCCAATGTTGCAAATAGGACTAATTGCCTTGTTTGCTCTCTTGGGCCAGATGATTCAGAGGGAGGTATGCCCTTATTACCAATACCATTAAGTGCCATTGGTATGGTAAGCGAAATGCCACACCAAACAGAAGTACAGAATTTCCCCGGATGGAACTCAACTAAACCAATACGAGTTATACCTGTGCAAGGGGAAATCTGTGTGCATAAATCATCAGATGCAGCTGATCCTACCATGATAGGCTCTTCTCATTGTCACCATACTTGGGATTATATTAAGAATAGTCAAACCTGGGCAAACGGTACTACCTATCGAACTCGGAATACCTTGCCCTGTGCACCTCCTTTTATTCATGCATGGAAAGTGGTATGGAACATAACTGTGACAGAAAAAGGCAATCTAACATACTGCACTGTGAACTCTCTACCCCTTTTGATATTTCGCCTTCTGCACTCCACGTACCAAAAACCTCAGACCCGATGGTTGTGGTGGATATGTGGAGAATGGGCATACAAGAAACTCCCTTCCAAATGGAGTGGGACTTGTTTCTTGGGATGGGTATTACCGCCAATGTGGATTATGCCCACTAGTTCGGCCAAGCGTACACGAAGAAACGCTGATATTTCTCATATAGCAGGAGGAAGTACCCAAAGTTGGAGCGATACTGATGATTGGCCACCAGAGCGCATTATAGCCTATTATGATCCTGCCTCCTGGAATCCTGGTGAGCTCATACAAGGGGCACGGGATCCTATTTATAATCTAAACAGAATAATTCGATTGCAAGCAGTAGTGGAACTTGTAACCAATGCAACGGCCCAGAGTTTGAGACTTATTGCACAACAGTTGGATGAAAGTAGAGCCGCCATTTTGCAGCTGAAAATGGGAATGGATTATGTACTTGCCAGGCAGGGAGGCCTATGTGGAGTCTTGAACTTGACAGGGAATGCCTGTTGCTTTAACATTTCTGATAATGGTGAGGCAATCCGTGTGTTGGCCACAAAGATGGAGAATATAGCACATGTCCCAGTACAAACATGGGAAGGATGGGATATGGGATGGCTCACCAATTGGTTACCTAATGTCGCAGGACTCAAAGGGATACTATTGTCTTGCTTGTTTTTCTTGACAGTAGTAGTATTGGTTTTATGTATGATGCCATGTATCATTTCATGTTTTAGAAGTACAATTAGCAAGATGGTTTCAAATGAAACTCTACCTCATATCATGGCCCTATACAGAGCTTTACCTCAGGAATATGATGAAGGTCAAGCTATCAAGGACACTTGGGATGAAGGTCCTTGAGCTTGAAAGGGGGGAATGAGGCATCTAATCATAAGCCTGCATTTTTATCAAAGCATATATATTTTATTAAGGCTTGCTTGTATTTAAAATGAGCTTAAAAAGATTTTCAAATGTTTCATGCCAGGCAAAAGACCAGCTGCTTAGAAAAGGCCTTGGCAATGTTATTCTCCTAGATAAGGGGCCCCCTGATTTATAGCAGAAAAAACAATTCTCAAAGTCATAAAAAAAAAGGAATTACAGACAACTGACCTTGCAGATTGCAAAACACAATTAGGAATGGGCAAATAGTAAAATGATACCATGGGCCTCTCGTTAAACCTTGAGCTGTATTTTCAAAGGCCAGGAGCAAATGGGGAAAAACATCTAGCTGACAGAAAAGAGAACATTTTTGAAAAGTCTTTTCTAAAGCTGTTTCTTTCTTAAACTGAGAGAGTTAAAAAGGTTAAATGTTGGGAAAGGCAACTGGCTTGGCTGGAGAAGAAGCTTCTTTCTATTTTATTTTGAGGCTGGAAAGGAGGGTGAAAGGGGGGGTGTAAACTGAAGAGGCTTCTTTTTAAAAGCTGTTTTTACTGAGTTCCTTCCTTTTTACTTTGAGAAGCTTTATTCTTTTAAGAGGCTACCTATGATAATGTATGAAATATATTAGCTTAAATATATTGGCTTAAATGTAATTATGCAAAGGATTTAAGAAATGCTAGATTCTTATTTCATAGAGTCATATTGCAATAGGAGACCAGAGGGGCAAATGAGCCCAGCCTCCTGCCAGACAGGAGACGCCATAGAGCACTCCTGATATATAGTTGTCAGGCTTTTTGTTTAAAAGACCCTCAAATGAAGGAGATCTTTCAATGATGATTAACTCAAGATCCTTGAAGATAAAAATGTAAGATTAACCATTTGTTTTAGAAGGCAATAGGGCAAGGAGGGCAAGAGGTGAGCTGGTAATTAAGATTCCATGTAAGATATATTATTACTTATTTGTCATTTATATATAGCTCTTTGTCTCCCTTATAAGGACAGAAGGAAGTGGGTGTATCTTTTGTGATTGGTTCTAGCAAACAGCCAATAGGAATATTCAACCAGGTGATTGGACAGAGGCAGCCACAGGAGGAGCAAAGGGGGCTGGATTAAGGAAATATAAGTGCTGGCCAGGATGGCAGGAGGCCAGGCCAGAGCTTGGTAACCATATACCACTGTGCCTCTCATTTATTTGTCTGACAAATAAATTATTATTTTAATTTCTCTATTGCTGCGTTGAATATTTCATTCCAGCTAAGCGTTAACCACAAGCAGGGTGCTACACCAAGGCAAGGATATAAAAATCTGCCTCCAATAGAAGTGCACCACCTGTTCATCTAAGTCACTCTAGGCTGGGTAAACATTGCGTGACTAGGTGGCGACCTTCCCAGGGACAACCAGAAAGGAATAATGACTCATGATGTGTTATGGAATGAAATTTGGCCACAACTTTATTCACCTTTCAAATATAGGAAGACCTTGGCTTAGGCATTGGGCGTGTATCCCTCCCAGCCCCCCAGCCGGTGGAACTAGGGCTCCTCAGTGTAAATGGGACATGGGGCTGCCCCGCAAGACACATGTGTACGCAGGCAGCCCACCCCATATCCCCTCATGCAGGGTAGGTCACTGACAATCTTTCAGTGTATGCCCAGTGACACCCTCATGATGTCAAGCCCCCTTCCCAATCTCAATGTCAAGTTAGTGCCCAGGGAAGATGGGGAGCCAAGTGACTCTTCAAAGGGACGTGGGCGAAATTGCAGCTACGCTACAAAGTGAAAGGTAGCTGCAAGCCCATTGCCTCTTTAAGCCCAGCTTAAGGAACAATCTGTGATGGGTTAATTGCTTCCATAAAGAAAAGGGGGGAAAGGGCATAAAAAGTCTGGCTTGAAAATTCATTTTAAGCACACCAACCCCTCTCGTTCTCAAAGCTTCCAAGGTAGCCGCCTGAAGCCTCCAGAGCGCAGCGGGGACTCCCACCGCACTCCGGAGGCTTCGGGTTGCCTTCACTGAAGGCAACTGAACGCACTTAACGTACCTTGTTTTAGAGGGGGAGAACAAGAAATAAAACTTTATCCCCCGCGCTTTCTGTCCCATCCCCAAATATGGTAGTCATGACCCAACCGGGCACTGTGTTGATACGGAGCTGTCACACATTCCTTATCCTCCTAATTTTTCCCAAGAAATTCTGCTGGCATTATTTGCTTCAGAGATTTCCTCCTCCACTTTACCGTTTGCCAGTGGTGGTCTAGTGAGGACATTGTGACTGAACTCTGTCACATTATGCTTCCTCTATCACTAGCTAATACCAGGGAGGTTTGGAGCACTATGACCACATCACGTCATTAAATTATTGGTTGGGCTCAGACCCAGAACACCCTTAAAGAAAGGATAAGAAAATAAGAATAATTTTTTGAATCAGCCAGCAGCCCATCTGTTCCATCATGCTTTCCTTATAGTGGCTAATTAGGTGCCTATGGGGCAGCTTGCAAACACCACTCCTGCCGTTCCCAACACCTAGTACAGTCATACCTTGGGTCTCAAACACTAATTTGAGATGGAACGACAAACTTCTTAAACTTCCCAGGGGCAGGAATTATTTTTAAGTCATCAGCAAGGGTTTTTCAAATTTAATAATGCTACCCTCCCCAACAAAAAAAAAACAACCACCCTTATTTCACCACCAGTAAGCCTTGCTGCACACTCATTTCCAACGTAGCCCAGCCAGCAAAACCAATGGCCCATCAATGAGAATGGAATATATAGTTCAATAAGACCTGAAAGGCCACCCCTGCCGCTCCTGGCCTCAGAGCTGCCCCCTTCCTGCCCTAAAGAGAGGTGCCTCCTCACACAGCCCCACAGGGGCCTGGGAAGAAGATGTCCCCAGACTTGGTGGCCCAACGGAGACTGGCCAAGGGTGATAGTGAGGCCAGCATTTTACCCAGGGAGCAGCAATGGCAGCAGTGGGCCCTGCCGGGCCTACATAGAAGAAAGGCTCTCCTTCAGGACTGGGCATTCAGCTTCCAGGCAGGTATTGCATACAGCAAGCACAGTAAAAGCCAGCATGGTGCCTGCCTGCCCAGCTTCCCACTTGTCTGTCCATTCCCAACATCAATGGCTGGCAGACTGGCCAGTTTGGCTACTCACCCGCTTGCTTGCTTACTTCAAGGCCGCCTCACCTCCTGGCAACCGTTCAAATATAGGAAGCCTTGGCTTAGGCAATGGGCATGTATCCCTCCCAGCCCCCCAGTCAGGGGAACTAGGGCTCCTCGGTGTAAATGGGATATGGGGCTGCCCCGCAAGACACAAGTGGACGCAGGCAGCCCACCCCATATCCCCTCATGCAGGGTAGTTCACTGACAATCTTTCAGTGTATGGCCAGTGACACCCTCATGATGTCATGCCCCCTTCCCAATCTCAATGTCAAGTTAGCGCCCAGGGAAGATGGGGAGCCAAGTGACTCTTCAAAGGGACGTGGGCTAAATTGCAGCTACGCTAGAAAGTGAAAGGTAGCTGCAAGCCCATTGCCTCTTTAAGACCAGCTTAAGGAAGAATCTGAGATGGGTTAATTGCTTCCATAAAGCAACAAACAAAAACAAAACAAAACATGCACAAAAAGTCTGACTTGAAATTTCATTTTATGTGAATGGTAGTGTGGTGGTGTTGTTGTTTAGTCGATTAGTCGTGTCCGACTCTTCATGACCCCATGGACCAGAGCACGCCAGGCACCTCTGTCTTCCACTGCCTCCCACAGTTTAGTCAAACAAATGCTAATGAACAAAAAACATGGAGTAGCTAGCATGAAACACCTGTTTCCAAATACTTCCTTCATCAGTGTATTGCTGTAAAGCTGTCAGGGGCTGGCCAGCGTTGCATGCCAGAGACTGGTCTGACTCTGACCAGGAAGAAAGACAGTCCCAGACAGAGCAGCCTTTAACAGAGGAGGAAGAGAAGAACTGGGGGCCCCTTCCTTCAAGATTCCCAGTAACAGGGAGAATAGCAGATTCAGAAGTCTCACAGTTGGAGGTTGAGGGAAATAGACAGCCCTGATAACTTTGCTAGGTAACCAGGAGGGAGGGAGCATCTGGAAGGCTCTGCCTTTGAGAGCAGCGGTGATGCTGCTCCTTCCCCTTGGATTAGGAGGCAGGAAAGGGTTAAGGAGCAAAGGAAGCACAGGGGTGCGGAAGGGCAGGAGATTCAGACTGAGCAACTGATGTCTTGAGAGAAGTTGGCTCGATGCCACTCTCTCTGTGTTATTGTTAAAAAATAGACTATAAACCTGTCGGAGGCTCATTAATTCTTATCAGAAGCTTCCATACATGCCTGCAGACCTGACAAAAGCCAAACACACAATAAATATTGCTGTCTGTTCAATATACGATCTGTAAACATTTTTAAAACCATGAGCCCCTGCTCAAATAAATAATCAATTCCATCAATACAATAAAAGTTGTATTGTAAATACTGAACATAGATTACCGCCAAGGGAACCTTATATATAAAGGTACTGTTCAAAAACAATGATTCCTTCAGGTCTAAATTCACATCTTGACCTGAGTTCTTATACTTAAAGGTTGTTTAATAAGCTTAACCCCTTTTATGGGCATTTCTATCGTAACATTTAGCTAAGCAGAATTTGGAAACATTTCAAGTATGATTGGTTACAGCATACCTTTAAGGTGTGTTTCAGGTATAACCAACAGACTTTGTGTTCTGGTATAACTCTGATACAAGAGAATTTCATATTAAGATCAGGGCTCCAGAAAATATTTTTTCAGTGAGGCTCATTTGATAATAAGATTGGAGGCAACAATTATTTATCATTTCAAGTGACCTAATTGCGGCAGTAGTAGTTTTTGGAGTATTTTTGATACAACGTATGTTGGAAAGAGACCGCTTACCAGCGGGAAGGTAAATGGCGTTTCCGTGTGCGGCTCTGGCTCGCCAGAGCAGCGATGTCACGCTGGCCACGTGACCCGGAAGTGTCTCTGGACAGCGCTGGCCCCTGGCCTCTTGAGTGAGATGGGCGCACAACCCCAGAGTCTGTCAAGACTGGCCCGTACGGGTAGGGGTACCTTTACCTTTACCTTTATGCTGGAAAGATGTGCTATAGGCTCGCTACTCCATCTATCTTTTACTCAATAACATTTGATGCTGAATACACTGCCATTCCCATAAATTAAATTTTAAAATCAGCCTTTCCATGTACATTTTGTTATTTTGCTTTAGCTTATGCATACACGCCATGTTTTTGTGTTTAATTGCTTTCAAGGCAGCCTCAGAAAATTCAGGAGACGTGTATGTTATTCCTTTCTCACAAATGAGTCTAGTCACAAGGCAGCGGAGGTGTAAGGTCAGAGTGTTCCTTCTCTGTTTTGCTAATTCTGCATCTTTTCCTCTAAAGAAGATTGGGATAGTCATTTCCAAGGGAAAGAGCCCTTGGTTCCAAAACAAATATTGCTTTATTAATATTTGATACCAATCTAGTAGAGTTTGCATGCAGCAGAGCAAAAGGCAATGAACAGTCCAAGGATCATCTCATTCTTTGCCAGATACCAAGTCACAATGATCTTCAGACACTGGTCACAAGACTTGCATGTGCAAGAAAAGGGTACACGTCTCGCACGTACACCTGGTCTACCGGCAGTAAAAAACCTCAACCTGTTCTCCAAGCCCTTCACAAAAAGGAAAGCAATGAGGGGACTAATAAAAATCAAGGCACATTGCCTTCCTTTGCATTTTCTGGTATCTTAAATTTGCAGTTAAGTCAGTAATAATGTACTACGCCATTTATTTCCAGAGAAGTCGCCCTGTTTGCAGCATCAACAAAGAGCCTTGGGACGCTTTGAAAATGCAACACATTCCTACGTTTAACCAGAAAAAAATCCCATTAAAGTGGTACCTCGGGTTAAGTACTTAATTCGTTCCGGATGTTCGTTCTTAACCTGAAGCTGTTCTTCACCTGAAGCACCACTTTAGCTAATGGAACCACCCACTGCTGCCGTGCCGCCGGAGCACGATTTCTGTTCTCATCCTGAAGCAAGGTTCTTAAGCTGAGGTACTATTTCTGGGTTAGCAGAGTCTGTAATCTGAAGCGTATCTAACCCGAGGTACCACTGTAATGCATTAATACATGAGCATTTGCTTACTTTTTACACACCATTGCTGGCTAAAGGAAGCAGAAGAGGAGAGAGAAAGAGAAAATGTATTGTTTGCTCCCCAATGATGAAGAGACACTGTGTCTCACACCCTTTCCCTACACATCCACCCTCTCCTTCTTTAAGCCTTCTCTTTAAGCCAGAGGTTTTCAACTTTCCTGAGTCCATGGCTCCCTTGACCAACTGCATGCTTTCTGCAGCATCCCTGTGGGGCTCAGAACCCCATTTATGTCACCCTTGCCTGCAGAGCTGGCAGATTCTCACCCTTTTCCACACACCCTCCCTGGTGGAGGGTTCCCTCAGTCTCCTCTCCTATCTCCTCTCCTTGGGAGAACTCTGGGTAGCCGCTGCTTCCGCTCCTGGTCTCAGAGCTGCCCCCTTCCTGCCCTAAAGAGAGGTGTCTCCTCACAACAGCCCCACGGGGGCCTGGGAAGAAGATGTCCCCAGACTTGGTGGCCCAAGGGAGACTGGCGAGGCATCTTACCCAGGGAGCAGCAATGGCAACAGTGGGCCCTGCCAGGCCTGCATGGAAGAAAGGCTCCCCTTCAGCACTGGGCACTCAGATTCCTGTTCACCTGGCGCCATCATAATACACCTTTAGGCGCCTGGCAAAAATGTCCTCTTTAACCAGACGTTTGGTTGAAAAAGGATGGAGAGTTTCCTTGTTCTCTGTCTCTCTGCAAGCAACCTTGGGTGGGTCTCCCTAACCGCGGGCAACACTGGCCTCTGTCCCTCTTTCCTTCCCTCCCCCCTATGATGTCCTCTCACATCTATGACTCTCAAAGGCTTGCACAGCTGTGGTAAGAAGATCTGGTCCCATATTATAGGATACAGTGTGAATGGCATGTAGGCTACCAGGCCTGCTTACTGTATATAGCACCCGGAAGACTTTGGTGAAATACTTTCCCACTCAATCCCTGTAACTCCACCCAGACAATCCAAAAAGAGGCTATTCTGTGAGGTTCTCAGAAAGTCCTTCTAGAAACTTGAGTGTAATTGGGATTTGTGGGAAATCCCAATAGCTATTGGGAAGTTCTATTGTTATTATTTCAATTTGTACACCTCCCTTCATCTGGAGATCATAGGCAGTTCAGAACATAAAGGTACAGCATGAGAACACAAAATACATAATCCTCTTCCCTGACCTTCGTTAGAGGACAAGATGCAGAATTAGCAAAATGGAGAAGGAACACTCTGACCTGAAACCTCTGCTGCCTTGTGGCCACTGCTTTCCCTCCCTTAAAAAAATGTTTAGGGGTTCTCTCAGTTTGACTCAAGAAAATCACGATTTTATAGTTCAAATCGGGGAAAATAAATATAGTAAATGGACAAAAGTACAAAGATTCACAAAATGTTTAGGGGTATGTGTACCCCTGTGTCCCCCAGAAAAGAGCACTGCTTGTGGCTATACTCAATACTGAAAGGTTTGGGCAGTAAAACCCAAGGAATAACATACACCCTATCTGCCCCAAATTTTCTGAAACTGCCATAGAAGCAATTAACCCACCATGGATTCTTCCTTTGCCCTGAAACATCCCAATTTAAGCTGCTCTTAAATGGGTAATGGGCTTGCAGCTACCTTGCACTTTTAGTGTAGCTGAAATTTTGCCCATGTCCCTTTTAAGAGTCACTTGGCTCCCCATCTTCCATAGGTGCCCACCAGTCATTGAGTTTGGGAGGGGGTTGGTGTCACAACACACTGGTAGGAGCTAGGGGCTGTGGATGAACTGCTTCTATGAGAAGAAGAAGAAGAAGAAGAAGAAGAAGAAGAAGAAGAAGAAGAAGAAGAAGAAGAAGAGGAGGAGGAGGAGTTTGGATTTGATATCCCGCCTTTCACTCCCCTTCAGGAGTCTCAAAGCGGCTAACATTCTCCTTTCCCTTCCTCCCCCACAACAAACACTCTGTGAGGTCAGTGGGGCTGAGAGACTTCACAGAAGTGTGACTGGCCCAAGGTCACCCAGCAGCTGCATGTGGAGGAGCGGAGACACGAACCCGGTTCCCCAGATTATGTGACTGCCGCTCTTAACCACTACACCACACTACAGCACCAGCCAGATTCAGGGCAAGGTCTACGACTCTCTGCTGGACCTTCCTGTGAACCTGCAGGTGGCCCACACCCTTGTGGTGGTTTCTGTGGTCATTCCACCCTGGACCTTCCTGTGAACCTGCAGGTGGCCCACCCTTGTGGTGGTTTCTGTGGTCATTCCACCCTGGACCACCTTGTTGCCATCTCCAGAGCTGGGTGCACCAACTGCATGGAGGACCCAGAGGCCAAAGGGAAAGTCTCAGACCTTGGGAGCGGCTGGCTCTGCTTCTCTCCATCTCTTGGTCTGCCAGCACCATCATCAGTAAAAAATTTAATCGGGCAATGGCTTTTTTCTCCTGCCTTGCCCCACCCTCCAACCCTAGAAGCCTTTCCCAGACCCTGAATTTGAGAATAGCAGAAGCATCTGGGAAGAGAAAAGAGGAATTCAGAGATATTATTTTTAGAAAGGGTTTTGTAAGTTGCATGTCCTTTGAGGAAAATGTTATCCTTTTGCGTGGTCTGTGGTTAGTTTTGTGATGGTTGTTGTTGTTGTTGTTGTTGTTAAGATTTCTATACGCCCCTATACTTGCAGGTCTTGGTGGTTCATAGGATAAAATCACAATACAAAAAAACCAAATACATAAGCAAAATGAAAATGAAAATAACCTTATAATCCCGCCAGAACATGTTTTAAAAGGACATTGGATAGCAACCAACCCAAGATCTGGTTAAAGAGGAACATTTTTGCCTGGTGCCTCCATGTGTATAATGGAGGGCCATTAACAACAGAAGAAAACTCCTTTCCCCCCTGCCCTGAGGTATGAACAGAGGCAGGGATTTCAGGTGATGGGGTGGGGTGTTTGAGGGGACAGGAAAAGGCAGTTTTTGAGCAAGGTTTGCTGGGAAGAAGCGGCAGGACAGGAGCTGAGCTCCATCTTGGGCGGGCAGGCTGAAGGATGCCTGCGCTGCCGCCCCATGAAATGACCATGCTGTAAGATTTGGACTCCCACAATGCAGACAGGAAATAAATGCAGACTGGAGGTGTAAATAGGTGAATAAACCATATTTCTTAAACCGAGAATAGTCTCTACTGCGTTTTCTATTCCTCCAAAGGGACACAGACCCTGTGTCAGTGCCAGGGACCCCATGGGTTCTTGCCTCCACTTGGCAAAGAGAAGGGCAGGCATTCAACTTTTGTAACAATATTTTAGGTCACACCATAGATTTGTATAACAGCATTACAATATTGGCTGTTTTATTTTCAGTTCTTTTCCTAATGTGGCTGCAGGGATCTGTTTTAAATGAAGGGGTTCCCAGCAACCAGTCTTCTTAACCCCAATCCGGTTCTTCAAGCTGCAATGCATGGAGTCAGGACACAGGATGTGGGCTTGTATACAGGGGTGTCATCTTGCCCTCAGGATTGTGGGTGCCCACAGCCGTAACATGGAGGTGCAACATCACAGGCACACGCCTGCACATAGTGCTCATTGACTTTGTGGGTGCCCAGTCCCTGCAAATTACATTATTGTGGGGGCCCAAGTACCCACGGCCCCCTGGAGTTGACTCCTATCCTTGTATATTTCCTTCTCATTCTTGCTGGTGCTATTGTGATACACCACACAGGGCCATACCCATGTATTTTTACAGGTTTCCAATTAGTGTCATTTTTTGGATTTGAGCCAGAACACAATTCTGCCATATTTGTGGGTGAGAAGATGGGAAGGAGGAGATTTCTGCCATTTTTTCAGCAGGAGGGAAATGCCAGTGAAATGGAGGGTCTTATAGCGGAAGCAGATGGAGGGAGGGGTTACCAGCTGGCTGCAGAATCTACACAGAAGTGGGCTTTTGTGCTACCCTGGTGGATGGCCGTGGCCTATGAACATGCCTCTAGAGTAGAACTTGGTTCAAAGGACAGCAGCCACGTAAAGACAAACAGGATTGAAGTGACACTCTGGGGGTCATGGAAAGCAGGGCAGGGAACATTGCAATATCACATGCTGCTGATTGTAGCAGCTGCCAGAGGGCAGGCGAAGAGGAGGAGAGACTGCCACCAGCAAGGCCCAGCCCTGTGTGGGTTGCGCCAGCTCTGAGGGGCAGGCGGAGGGTAGGGCCGGCCTGGGTGGGATGAAAGGAGGACTGGAGCTTGTTTAATCTTGCCCCTTTCTTAAAAAAATATTTATTGGTTTGTTTGTGTTTGTCTGTGTAAATTTACCAAAGAATAAAATAGAACAAAATGGGGACTAAGGTTTTTGGTCAGGGCGGTGGAGGGACTGTGTGTGCGATGTCCAGGGACTGCATAAAATCACATGATCCAACTTTGAATGTATTGTTATAGATTTAGTGGTGGCATCAGTGGCGTAGCGTGGGTTGTCAGCACCCGGGGCAAGGCAAGTAATTTGCACCCCCTAACCCGTGGATTAGCGCCCCCTAACCCTAACCCCCAGATGCTGCGCCCGGTGCGGCCGGGCCCCCCTGCCCCCCCACACTACGCCACTGGGTGGCATAGCTGTCAACATTTCCCCTTTCTTGCGAGGAATCCTATTCGGAATAAGGAAATTTCCCTTTAAAAAAGGGAAACGTTGACAGCTATGAGTGGTGGGGATCCCCCTAAACCCAAGAAATGAAGAAATGTTAGGATCCTGGGACCATTTCCCTTCTCTCTTTACAATTTGGGGTGGGGGGAGTATGAGAGAAAAGGAGAGGCAACAGCGATTAAGTTTAGACATAACTGATGGACAACAATTGGAATTGGTGATTTCAAGTTGCTGCATAGGTTGGGTTGGGGGAAAAAATTGGCTTAAAACCTCCCGTATCTTATAGTGTAACCTCTGCACAGTTGCCCCTGAATTAGCTATTTGTTGTTGTTGTTTAGTCATGTCCAACTTTTGTGACCCCATCGACCAGAGCATTCCAGGCACTCCTGTCTTCCACTGCCTCCCGCAGTTTGGTCAAATTCATGTTGGTAGCTGTGAGAACACCCTAAATTAGCTATTTAAGGAGGTCTTTAAATGTGTGGACTGGGCCACCAGGGCAAGCGTCTGAACCTTCATCTGATAGGAAATGTTTTGCAGGAGTGGGCAACAGATAAAAAACGTGCCATTGAGGAGGGAGTGAGAGTGAGAAATGTCCTTATTTTCAAATGAGGAATGTTGGAGAGTATGCATACAGTGTATTCTGCCTCCCCATTTTATCCTCAAAAAAACTCTGGTGAGGTGGGTTTGTAGCACCCTGCTTGTGGTTAACGCTTAGCTGGAATGAAATATTCAACGCAGCAATAGAGAAATTAAAATAGTAATTTATTTGTCAGACAAATAAATGAGAGGCACAGTGGTATATGGTTACCATGCTCTGGCCTGGCCTCCTGCCATTCTGGCCAGCACTTATATTTCCTTAATCCAGCCCCCTTGCTCCTCCTGTGGCTGCCTCTGTCCAATCAGCCTGGTTGAAATTCCTATTGGCTGTTTGCTAGAACCAATCACAAAAGATACACCCATTTCCTTTCGCCCTTTTATGGGACACAAAAAGCTATATATTCTTATATATATAAATGACAAATAAGTAGTAATATATCTTACATGTGTCTCAACAAGGAATCTTAATTACCAGCTCACCTCTTGCCCTCCTTGCCCTATTGCCTTCCAAAACAGATGGTTAATCTTAAATTTTTATCTTAAACTTTTATCTTAAACCCATGTCAAGGATCTTGAGTTCACATCAACATTGAAAGATCTCCTTCATTTGGAGGTCTCTAAACAAAAGGCCTGACAACCATATATCTAATGATGTTTCCTGCTTGGCAGGGGGGCTGGGCTGGTGGCTGACTTAATTTCAGGATAGTTATAACTCTTACACCTATATGAAATAAGAATCTATCATTTCTTAAATCCTTTGCATAATTACATTTAAGCCAATATATTTAATACATAAATAACCTTTTAAAAGGAAAAGAAATCTTAAAAGGATCTCAGTTTAAGAAAGAAACAACTTTAGAAAAGACTTCCAAAAGTCCTTCCTTTCTGCCAGCCAGACCAGTTGCTTTTCAATTTGCTCTTGACCTTTCAACCTTAGGAAAATATGGCTCAAGTTTAATGGGAGGCACATGGTGTTATTTTACTATTTACCCACTCTTAATTTTGACCACTCTTACAGCTTAATTGTACTCTGTAACATGCAAGGTCAGTGTCCTGCTCTCAGCCTGTAATTCCCTTTTTACGACTTTGAGAATTGTTTTCTGCTATAAATCAGGGGGGCCCCTTGTCTAGGAGGAAAAACATTGTCAAGGTTCTTAGGCAGCTGGTCTTTTGCCTGGCATAAACATGTGAAAATCTTTAGGCTCATTTTAAAATACAAGCCCTGATCAAACATATAAGCTTTGATAAAAATGCAAGCTTATGATTAGATGCCTCATTCCCCCCTTTCAAGCTCAAGGACCTTCATCCCAAGTGTCCTTGATAGCTTGACCTTCATCATATTCCTGAGGTAAAGCTCTGTATAGGGCCATGATATGAGGTAAAGTTTCATTTGAAATCATCTTGCTAATTGTACTTCTAAAACATGAAATGATACATGGCATCATACATAAAACCATTACTACTACTGTCAAGAAAAACAAGCAAGACAATAGTATCCCTTTGAGTCCTGCGACATTAGGTAACCAATTGGTGAGCCATCCCATATCCCATCCTTCCCATGTTTGTACTGGGACATGTGCTATATTCTCCATCTTTGTGGCCAACACACGGATTGCCTCACCATTATCAGAAATGTTAAAGCAACAGGCATTCCCTGTCAAGTTGAAGACTCCACATAGGCCTCCCTGCCTGGCAAGTACATAATCCATTCCCATTTTCAGCTGCAAAATGGCGGCTCTACTTTCATCCAACTGTTGTGCAATAAGTCTCAAACTCTGGGCCGTTGCATTGGTTACAAGTTCCACTACTGCTTGCAATCGAATTATTCTGTTTAGATTATAAATAGGATCCCGTGCCCCTTGTATGAGCTCACCAGGATTCCAGGAGGCAGGATCATAATAGGCTATAATGCGCTCTGGTGGCCAATCATCAGTATCGCTCCAACTTTGGGTACTTCCTCCTGCTATATGAGAAATATCAGCATTTCTTCGTGTACGCTTGGCCGAACTAGTGGGCATAATCCACATTGGTGGTAATACCCATCCCAAGAAACAAGTCCCACTCCATTTGGAAGGGAGTTTCTTGTATGCCCATTCTCCACATATCCACCACAACCATCGGGTCTGAGGTTTTTGGTACGTGGAGTGCATAAGGCTAAATATCAAAAGGGGTAGAGAATTCACTGTGCAGTATGTTAGATTGCCTTTTTCTGTCACAGTTATGTTCCACACCATTTTCCATGCATGAATAAAAGGAGGTCACAGGGCAAGGTATTCCGAGTTCGATAGGTAGTACCGTTTGCCCAGGTTTGACTATTCTTAATATAATCCCAAGTATAGTGGCAATGCCCCTTCCGATCGTCAGGAGGAGGGGGGGTTGCGGGATTACGTCCCCGCCCACGCCCGCTCTCGCGAGGCTGGTGCCAGCCTCGCGGGAGCCAAGGATTCCCCTTAATTTGCATCCCCTGGTGACGCCAGCCAATCGGCTGGCGGCAGGGGCGTGGCCGTAAAGGCCACTTAAGGTCGGGGCAGCCCTCGGCTCGCCCCTTTCCAATGATATCTGGTTGGCAGACATTTTTCAAGGCGTCAGGGATTGGTTACAGGTCTGAGGGTATTGGCGGCGAGCCGGCTTTCGGCTCGGTGGCGGTAGGCATTGGCCGGGGTATTGTCATGCAAATGAGGTTGGGGGGGAGGAACGCCATCACCTCCCCCAATGCTTGAAGGGTAGTTCGTTAAAGGACTCCGAGGGGCGACGCCTCGTCCGAAACCTACGGAGGCTAGGGCCTAAAGCGCGCCCCCGAGCGGTAACCCCTCGGGGAGCGCCTAGGGATACGCATCTCGGGTGGCTCCCCCTGTTGGTGTTTAACCCTTCCCGGTTAGACCGGATAGTCGGATAGGGGCCAATGCCTAAAGCCAATACCCTTCTTTCCTGTAATCAATAAAGTTGTGGCCATTTTCGCCCATTAACCTAAATTCCGTGTCTGTTGTCTTCATTTACTCCACCTGTGGGGGGGAAGGAATGGCCACGCAATGCCCCTTCCGATCGTCAGGAGGAGGGGGGGTTGCGGGATTACGTCCCCGCCCACGCCCGCTCTCGCGAGGCTGGTGCCAGCCTCGCGGGAGCCAAGGATTCCCCTTAATTTGCATCCCCTGGTGACGCCAGCCAATCGGCTGGCGGCAGGGGCGTGGCCGTAAAGGCCACTTAAGGTCGGGGCAGCCCTCGGCTCGCCCCTTCTTCCCACGGAGACGACGCGGTTTCCCACCCACCCGCCCTCTAGGTTGCCACTGACCTTGCTATGGGCTTCGGCTGGTCGCCGCAAGGGGCCTGGTAGGAGTTTTTCCATTTGGCAAATTGGCTGGTTTTCTTTGTGAGCCACTTGGTTTTTTCGCCTACCTCGTAGCAATCGTCACAACTTCCAGGTTTTGGCGGTAGGCATTGGCCGGGGTATTGTCATGCAAATGAGGTTGGGGGGGAGGAACGCCATCACCTCCCCCAATTCTTGAAGGGTAGTTCGTTAAAGGACTCCGAGGGGCAACGCCTCGTCCGAAACCTACGGAGGCTAGGGCCTAAAGCGCGCCCCCGAGCGGTAACCCCTCGGGGAGCGCCTAGGGATACGCATCTCGGGTGGCTCCCCCTGTTGGTGTTTAACCCTTCCCGGTTAGACCGGATAGTCGGATAGGGGCCAATGCCTAAAGCCAATACCCTTCTTTCCTGTAATCAATAAAGTTGTGGCCATTTTCGCCCATTAACCTAAATTCCGTGTCTGTTGTCTTCATTTACTCCACCTGTGGGGGGGAAGGAATAGCCACGCAATGAGAAGAGCCTATCATGGTAGAATCAGCTGCATCTGATGATTTATGCACACAGAATTCCCCTTGCACAGGTATAACTCGCATTGGTTTAGTTGAGTTCCATCCGGGGAAATTCTGTACTTCTGTTTGGTGTGGCATTTCGCTTACCATACCAATGGCACTTAATGGTATTGGTAATAAGGGCATACCTCCCTCTGAATCATCTGGCCCAAGAGAGCAAACAAGGCACTTAGTCCTATTTGCAACATTGGCTACCATCTCAGCTAAGCCTACCCACATATTGTGGTCATGGCGGAATCCATATTTAGCAAATTTGGTCAGATTCAAGGACCCTTCCCCTTCCCAAGGGATCAGGATTAATAATAAAATCATGTTGATGTCTAGCATATGCATTCCTTCCACAAAAGATTACCTTATTGTGATAGCAAATAAATATTAGCCCCAATATAATTCCCCCAGTGACAGAAATGGGGAACCACCAAGACCAAAACATATATCCTGAGGATCCCCAATGAGTAATATCCCTTATAATTGTTCCACAAGGGGGCAGTCAATCAATTGTATAAGAGAATCTTCCCGTTCACAGTCGCTGGTTCAGATGCTCCTCAAGCTTCAGGCGTGCGCAGGTCAGCCAGCTTCCAGGTTGTGGCTGCAGCAGGCCGGTCGTCTAATGTTGCCCGTGACCTAGCCCGTTCCCGGTAGGGCTAGATACAGGGGTTTTTGGAGAGAGTCAGTTTTAAAGGATTAGAGGGGTCACCTTTGCACGTCCAACTGCCTTCGGACTTCTTCAAACGGGAGTGATGAATCCAGGGGGTCACCTCAGCTACCTTCACCGCTGTTGGAGTAGAGAGCAAGACGGTGTAAGGTCCACGCCACTTAGGTGCAAGTGGATCGCGTTTCCACTCTTTCACCCATACGCTATCGCCAGCCTGGAACTGATGAATCGGCTCGGCAACGCTGCACGGCGTGCGCTCGAGGGCCCACCTGTTAAGAGAAACAAAAACACGGGAGAGAGATTGCACTTGTCCCTGTGTCACATGGTCTCCTATTTGTTTAAGGTCAGCTGGAATATCCTGAACAAAGGAGGGCGGCCTCCCATACAGGAGCTCAAAAGGTGACAACTTAAGTCTTTTTGTGGGTGCACACCGAACACGAAACAGTGTTATGGGTAACACATCTACCCATCCCAATCCCGTTTCCTGGGTTAATTTTGCCAATTGGGTTTTCAGAGTCCGATTCATTCTTTCAGTTTTCCCTGAACTCTGAGGCCTATATGCTGCATGCAGTCTCCATTTCACTTGTAGGACTCGACATACTTCTTGTACTACTTGATCAATGAACGCTGGCCCATTATCACTTCCAATGCATCTAGGTAATCCAAACCTCGGGATCAATTCAGTGAGGAGTCTCTTAGTTACCTCTCGTGCCTTTTCAGTTCGGGTGGGAAAAGCTTCAACCCATCCGGTAAGAGTATCTACAAACACAAGGAGATATTTGAATCCCTTAGAAGGGACCAGCTCTGTGAAGTCCACAATTAGGCTTTCCATGGGGACGTATCCCACATGCTGAATTCCAGGAGGTTGTACCGGTCCCTGCCTGGGATTGTTTTTAGCACAAAGAACACATTTCTGTGAAATGCAAGTTGCTAATTGTGATAGATTAATAATATACAACTTCCGACTGAGACTCTCTCTGGTTGCAGTACCGCCAAGGTGAGTAGATTCATGATAATTTCTTACAATTGTGCCTGCTAGATTATGAGGTACATAAATCCTATTGTCCGGCAGGATCATCCAACCGTCCTTCACAACCGCTCCTTCCTGTTCAGCCCACTTCCTCTCTTCTGGGGTATAGTGAGGTTTAACTTCTTCTGGAACTACCTCTGGTATGAGGGCTGCTATAAATCCTCCCACAGGCTTTTGGGCTGCCTCTCGGGCTGCTTTGTCAGCAGCATGATTTCCTCTGGTTATTGGATCCCTTCCTCGTCCATGACCTTTGCAGTGCATTACAGCAATCTGTTCTGGAGCCCATACTGCTTCCAACAGGATTTCTACTTCAGCTCCATATTTCAAGGCCTTCCCGTGGGCTCCGATTAGACCTCTTTCTTTCCATAGAGCTCCATGTGCATGCAGGGTTAAGAAGGCATATTTAGAATCAGTATAGATGTTTGCCTTACATCCGGCTGCCAATTGCAGAGCTCTAGTTAAACCTATAAGTTCAGCTTTTTGTGCTGAGGTGCCAGCAGGCAAAGCTTCAGCTTCCACAACTTCCTCATTGGTGACTACAGCATATCCTGCTCGTCTGGCACCTTCATGCAGGTAACTGCTACCATCAGTATAATATACAACATCTGGATTTTTCAATGGCTCATCTTTCAGATCGGGTCTACTGGAATAAACTTCATCCATTATTTGGAGACAATCATGTGATTCTTCATCATCTACCTCTGGTAGGGGCATCAAAGTCGCTGGATTGAACATATTCACTACTTGTAGATGAATCCTGGGATTTTCACACAATAGGCCTTGGTATCTAGCCATCCTTGGGTTCGTTAGCCAATAACTACCCTTATATTCCATGAGTGTCAGAACAGCATGAGGTACATTCACATACATCGTCTGGCCGAAGGTAAATTTATCAGCTTCTTTGACAAGGCTTGCAGTGGCCGCTACTGCCCTTAGGCATGGAGGCCATCCTTTTGCTACTGAGTCCAATTGTTTAGACAAATAAGCTACTGGACGGTTCCAACTTCCTAATCTCTGGGTCAGGACTGCCGCTGCAATCCCATTCTGTTCCTGTACATACAGCTGAAAGGGTTTTTCCGAATTAGGCAATCCAAGGGCTGGGGCCTCCATAAGTCGTTGTTTGATAACTAAAAAGGCTTGTTTCTGTTCAGGTCCCCATACGAAGGGGTCCTTTTCTGCACCTCGAGTGCTTTCATGTAAGGGCTTGGCCAGACTGCTGAAATCAGGTATCCATACTCTACAGAACCCTGCTGTTCCCAGGAATCCTCTAAGTTGTTTTCTTGTGGTAGGTTCCTTGATAAGGCAAATAGCTTCTTTCCTCTCTGGTCTCAATGCTCGTTGTTGGTGTGAGATGTCAAAGCCCAAATATTTGACCTTTTCTAAACATAACTGTGCCTTTTTCTGGGAAACTCGGTAGCCAGCTTCCCAGAGCAAGTGGAGCAGTTCCTCTGTCCCTTCTTTACAGGTATCAAAATCCTTTGCCGCTAGTATAAGATCATCCACATATTGCAGAACCACCTTTTCTCCCGGTATTGAGGGGTAACTTGTTAGATCCCTCGCCAAGGCAGTGCCAAATAAAGTTGGGGAATTTTTGAATCCCTGGGGCAATCTTGTCCAGGTTAGCTGGCCTTTTGTTCCTGTCAAAGGGTCTTCCCACTGGAAGGCAAATATAGGTTGGCTCTGTGGTGCCAGCCGGCAACAGAAGAATGCATCTTTCAAGTCCAATACAGTAAAAAATGTTGCTTCTGGTGGGATCAAACTCAGCAAGGTATATGGGTTTGGTACATTTGGGTGCAAGGTCTCAATAGCCTGGTTTACGAGCCTCAAGTCCTGTACTGGCCTGTATTCATCTGTCCCAGGTTTTCGAACAGGCAAAAGGGGTGTGTTCCATTCTGATTGGCAGGGCTTAAGCAGACCATATTTTAATAGGCGGTCCAAATGTTTCTGGATGCCCTCTGCTGCTCGCCGGGGTAAGGGATATTGCTTTACAGATACAGGGGTAGCCATAGGTTTTAGGGTTACTACAATTGGAGCTATATTCTTAGCCATTCCTGGTGGGCTATTTTCGGCCCATACTCCTGGTGGCACCTGTAGAGTTCGGAGGAGCTTGTTTAATTCTGTATCCAATGTGGGTTGGACTTGCAAGGCTGACATTAGATGCCATGATTGTTCCTTAGGTACTGAGAGGGTAATTATTCCTGCTGCTTTTGATGGCAGTTTCATTTCTGGACCTCGAGGAGTGAAGGTGATTTGGGCCTGCAATTTGGACAGCATATCTCTGCCTAAGAGAGGTATTGGACACTCAGGTATATACAAAAACTGATGGGTTAAACGATGTCCCCCAATCTGGCATTCCAAAGGTTGGAGGAAAGACCTCTTAGCTGACTGTCCAGTGGCACTTTTAATGATTACACTTTTGGATGCCTTTTTCTGCAATAGTTCTGGGAGTACTGAGTATTCAGCCCCAGTATCAATCATAAAGTCTATTAAATGGCTCCCTAATTGAATCGTGACCGTGGGCTCCTGGAAGCCTAACTTTATGGAGTCCGGTCGTTCCTAGTCTTGGGTAAAATCCTCTTTTGCCAGTCCAATGAAATTGTCTCTACTCCGTCCTTGTCCAGGTCTCTGATATCTTCCATCTCGGATCATTCCCCGTCCCCGTCCCTGGTTTCTTGGGCCGGAGCCTGGGCCTGGGCCTGGGCCTGGGCCTGGGCGTACTTCTTCCAACCTCAAGGGTTCAGGACACTCCCGCTTCCAGTGACCCTCCTTCTTGCAATTCGCACATTGATTCCTTCCCAGTGGTGGATTCCTTCCTCGCCCTCTCCCTCCATTTAAGGGGCGGTAGTCTTGCTTCACTGCTGTGGCTAGCATTACCATCTTTTCCTTCTGCCACTTCTTCTTCTCTTGTTTCTCAGCCTCATCCCTATTCCGATAAACTCGGCGTGCAATGGCCATAATTTGGCTCATCAGCATCCCTTCCCATCCTTCTGATTTCTGAATTTTCTTACGAATGTCAGAAGCGCACTGGGCCACAAATGTAGCAGTAATCATTCTGCTGTTTTCAGGGGCTTCAGGGTCAAAAGGAGTCCATATATGATAGGCTTCCTGCAGCCTCTCTAAAAAGTCTCCCGGACTCTCATTTGGTTTTTGTTCTACTTCTGAGACTTTAGACATATTAGTGGGCTTCTGGCATGCCCTGCGGATACCTTGCACAAGTGTCTGGTGGTAGGTGGTAAGTCTGGCCAGGTGAATTGCATTGTTTGGATCCCAATTAGGATCTTCCAAGGGAAAGTTGTCCTGAAGATGACGATCAATATTAAAAATATTTCCCACTCTGGCCTGCTCACGCAAATATATCTGTGCCTTTTCAATTATGTCTCTCCTTTCCTCAGTGGTGAAAAGAGTATTTAGGAGCTGGCGACAATCTGTCCAAGTAGGACTATGAGTATTTACTATTGAAGTCACCAAGTCCATCATAGCCTGAGGTTTTTCTGCGAAAGATGGGGTGTGTGTTTTCCAATTCATCAGATCCGTAGTCGTGAATGGAATATATTGCAGGGTCGAAGTTCGAGGTGGCCGTGGTCCGAGTTGCCCGTTAACCAGCGCAGGCTCCTCAAGTGCATCAAATACTCTTCTAAGAGGGGCTACTACGTGACCTTTCTCTTCACTTTGCTCTAGGGGCCTCAAATCATAGGGGATGGTATCTGTCCCAAGGCGTTCTTTTAGCAGCTTTATACGCCTGGCTGTATTGCTTGCTGACCGATCAAGGTCTCCCTGTAACTTCTGTAATATTTCTCTGGGACTTGGATGTAAAGGGGTTTGGGGTGGGCAATCAGTTGTTCCACTAAAGGAGACTGTAGATGGAGGTCTATTAGGAGTCACAGGTGGAATAACCACTTCTGCTTGGGCTTTATTATAGGACTCCAATGCCTCCTGAAGATATTTATCATAATCTATCAAGGAATCAAGCTCTGTGACTCCACCCCCATTATTCATTCCAGTTTCTTGCCTTGGGGTTACAACTGGTGGAGTGTTTGGATTAGGCTCCCCTAGGATTAGGCTCCCCTCTTCCTCTGGCCCCTCAAAAATGGGTTTGAGTTTATTTGGCAAGATTCCTTTCCTAGCTTCGGCTTTTACAGCCAATAATTTGCATCGTTTGACTTTGCATTTCCTTATCCATGGAGGATTATTATTTAATGTGCTCAGCCAAGAATCTATATATGAAAATTGTTCTGGGCACCCTCCAGTTTCTTTGGCGATATCAGTCCAAAGTTTGCTTACTAAATTTATATCAAAGGTTCCCTGAGATGGCCATCCAGTATTTTGTTTTGGCCACTCTAATTCACATAACGTTCTCAAGCGCTCTGGCGTCATTTTGACTCCATATGCCCCTGAGAAGGCTTTCTTAAAATTATTTAACATACATTCAAGAGGTGTATTTCCCCCCTTTGAACCCCCAACTCCCATTGTATGGCCCTATGAAGTATCCACTCAGTCACTCACACACTTGCTTCGTGAGGTTCCTTGCCCAGATGAAGTCACCTTACTGGGAACCGAAGTACTGCCCACTCCACACTCAGGTCAGCTACAGACTGTTCTGTACTTTCTCACACATACAATGCGCTGGATACTTCACCACACTCTACCTCCCAATTTTTCCCTTTACCTCCACCAGACCAACCTCTGATGTACCCAACCACCTAGCGTACTCAGTTCCCCCTTACTGAGACGCAGAAGTTTGATCAAGACTTCTCTTCCTCCCAATTAATTGGAGGGCCTCAAATCCCTTTGTGCATTTACCCTTGGCTGGTTCCCTGTTTATTTCTCTGGTTCCCCCCGGTCCGTCGCCGCCAGTGAGCAGGGTATCAGACAGACGAGTCTTCTGCGTTCCCCTGGAAAAATTTTCCAGTGAGCGCTGGGTAAGCAGTTTAGAGGTCCTCTCTCTTGTACCCTGCCCAGTAGGGCGAAGGGGCTGTGTTCCAGCAGACCACTTATCCGATTCACAGGGGCACCATAAAATGTAGCACCCTGCTTGTGGTTAACGCTTAGCTGGAATGAAATATTCAACGCAGCAATAGAGAAATTAAAATAGTAATTTATTTGTCAGACAAATAAATGAGAGGCACAGTGGTATATGGTTACCAAGCTCTGGCCTGGCCTCCTGCCATTCTGGCCAGCACTTGTATTTCCTTAATCCAGCCCCCTTGCTCCTCCTGTGGCTGCCTCTGTCCAATCAGCCTGGTTGAAATTCCTATTGGCTGTTTGCTAGAACCAATCACAAAAGATACACCCATTTCCTTTCGCCCTTTTATGGGACACAAAAAGCTATATATTCTTATATCTATAAATGACAAATAAGTAGTAATATATCTTACATGTGTCTCAACAAGGAATCTTAATTACCAGCTCACCTCTTGCCCTCCTTGCCCTATTGCCTTCCAAAACAGATGGTTAATCTTAAATTTTTATCTTAAACTTTTATCTTAAACCCATGTCAAGGATCTTGAGTTCACATCAACATTGAAAGATCTCCTTCATTTGGAGGTCTCTAAACAAAAGGCCTGACAACCATATATCTAATGATGTTTCCTGCTTGGCAGGGGGGCTGGGCTGGTGGCTGACTTAATTTCAGGATAGTTACAACTCTTACAACTATATGAAATAAGAATCTAGCATTTCTTAAATCCTTTGCATAATTACATTTAAGCCAATTTATTTAATACATAAATAAACTTTTAAAAGGAAAAGAAATCTTAAAAGGATCTCAGTTTAAGAAAGAAACAACTTTAGAAAAGACTTCCAAAAATCCTTCCTTTCTGCCAGCCAGACCAGTTGCTTTTCAATTTGCTCTTGACCTTTCAACCTTAGGAAAATATGGCTCAAGTTTAATGGGAGGCACATGGTGTTATTTTACTATTTACCCACTCTTAATTTTGACCACTCTTACAGCTTAATTGTACTCTGTAACATGCAAGGTCAGTGTCCTGCTCTCAGCCTGTAATTCCCTTTTTACGACTTTGAGAATTGTTTTCTGCTATAAATCAGGGGGCCCCCTTGTCTAGGAGGAAAAACATTGTCAAGGTTCTTAGGCAGCTGGTCTTTTGCCTGGCATAAACATTTGAAAATCTTTAGGCTCATTTTAAAATACAAGCCCTGATCAAACATATAAGCTTTGATAAAAATGCAGGCTTATGATTAGATGCGTCAGCTTATGTGGATAGACAGTGACTAGCCAAAAGCATTCTAGTGAACTTCGTGGTTATGTGCTACACACACTTTGCTTCTACAATAATCAAACTTCAACACGATTTTGCAGGGAGATTAATCCATTCCCCATTTCTTTCCAGAACCCACCCGCCACCTCAATCAAGTGATCACATCATGAGATATCTGTGAGTTAGGCTACATAATTACATGGAAATTATTGAATCTGGGACGGGCTGGGGAGGGAAAACTGGGATAGGTTGAGAAAGGGGTGTGCATCACTTTTCACCCTGGGATTTCTCCTCAGGCCTCTGGGTGGGCTCCATGGTGCCTGCTGTGCGGGCCATATTGTTAGAAAAGCATTGTTTAATGTTTGGATAAGATATAAGGATTTGTTAGAAAATAAAACCCCAAGATGGTTGTCACCAATGGAAGCAAAGGCTCAGAAAAAACTCAATATGGAGGCTAAATGGCCGAAGTATTGGGAAATTTTGGAACAAGAGGGAGACAGACTAAAATTGCAGAGCTTTGAAAAATTAAAAAACAGAGTGCGAGACTGCCTCCATTATTATCAAATAATGGAGGCATATAATTTGGACAAAAAAAATAGGCTTCCAAGTGGAAAAATCAAAATTGGAAACAGAACTGCTAGACTCTAAAGTTAAGAATTTGTCAAGAATGTATAACCTGCTGTTGAAATGGAATACTCAAGATGAAACGGTGAAATCTGCTATGATTAAATGGGCACAAGATGTTGGACATAATATTATGATGGCTGACTGGGAACAGTTATGGACCACTGGTATGAAATTTACGGCATGCAATTCCTTAAAAGAGAATTTAATGATGACATTCTGATGAACACAGAAATTCTTGACAGGGTTATTCTGAAGGGTTTGCCTACTTTCTGTATTTTTCCTACATGCTTCACAGCAGCAGCACATTGTCTTTTTGCACTCCTTATAAATGATTTTAAAATCATTGAATGAAGAAATGCCTTGGATTAAAACCTCCCCTTTCCATCTCACTCCTTCACTTCTTGCTTTTGTCTGCCGTCCGTTCATCTCTACACCCCTGTGATTTTCCTTCTCTCTGACCCTCTTTCCCATGCATATCTTCTTTTCCTTGAATCGTGGAATTATTGAGTTGGAAGGGTCCCAAGGGTCATCTATTCCAACCCCCTGCAAAGCAGGAATCTCAGCTAGCTACGTGGCTCCTTAATGTGTGGACTGGACCACCAGGGCAAGGATATGAAAATCTGCCTCCGACAGAACTGCACCACCTGTTCATCTAGGTCAACTGATGCTGGGTAAACGTGATCAACAGGCAGAAGACCCTGGTCAGCAAAAGGAATTGTTGTCACTCCACTCACCTTTTTTTTTTATAGGACATGCTCGGCTGGGGGGGGACACACAAAAATCTGTGCTCGGGGAGAGTCTAAACCCTGGTGAGGAAGGATAGGCTAAGAGACAGTGACTAGCCAAAAGCCCCCCTGTGAACTTCATGGTTATGTGCTAAACACATTTTAGTTCTACAATAATCAAACTTCAACACGATTTTGCAGGGAGATTAATTCATTCCCCACTTCATTCCAAAACCCACCCACCACCTCAATCAAGTGATCACATCATGAAATATCTGTGAATTTTCTCACTTTTATTCAGCCTTAGGCCAAACATGGATACATGGAAATTATTTAATCTGGAATAGGCTGAAGAGGTTGAGATTCTGAGGATGGGGTTTGCATCACTTTTCACCCTGGGATTTCTCCTCAGGCCTCTGGGTGGGCTCCACGGTGCCTGCAGTGCGGGTAAATGTACAGGAGTATGAAGTGCCATTGTTCCAGTCAGAGTAGGGGACTACCACCTGGCTGAGGGCCAAGAGGGAATCCTTGATGCTGCCCTTCAAGACTCGGGGATTCACATGGTGACCTTCAAGGAGGGCATTCTTCACCCACTGGACAGAAACTTCACTTGCATTGAGCCCTATGACCATGTCAGTGAGGACTGTCTGTGCTCGCTGAAGGCTGCTTTCTTTATGGTTGGCAGGGGAAAATATGAGAGAAACAGGCAACAGCTATTAATTTTAGACATAACTGATGCACAACATTTATGACACCATTTAGTGCTGATTATTTTCTGCTGGATTCTCTGACAAACATTTTTAATCTGTAGATAGAGGGGTGTAAATCCTTAATGAAAGCTTTAAGGAGCAAAGGGGATTTAACTGAAGTTCTTGTGTGTGTGGACCTGAGTAGGAAGATCTATGGCACATACATGGGGCTTCCTTGAGCTGGTTGAGGACACGGTGGGATAGTGGAGATTCCAGGAATATTTACAGAGCTCCTTTCCCCAACATATATAAAGAAAGCGCCCAGCACAAAAAGCATCCCAGCCTTCCCAGAGAAGGTATTGGTGTATAGTCTACGTTTGAAAACCAAGTATAGCTAAAAACTTCCCATATCCAATGATACCATCTCTGCACAGTTGCTCCTGGAGCAGCTAACTAGGTACGGAGCTCCTTAAATGTGTGGACTTGGCCACCAGGGTAAGGCTATAGAAATCTTCCTCCAATAGAAAGGCACCATCTGTTCATCTAGGTCATCCTATGCTGGGTAAACATGATCAACAGGCAGATGAAGGTTAGAAGGATCCTTGGCTGGAGGTGGGAATGGTTTTTAATGGGGGTGGAAATTATTGTGGGAGACACCTTGGCCCTTGCAGGGTACACATTCTTTCCTTTCCTTTTCCCATTGTTACCTTCTTATAAAAACATGCATTTAGTATTGTTCAAGAACGGTGAAAACCTTTCTGCAGAGATAAGAGGAGAATTACTGTTCAGACCTCCACCGGACTAATTGCAGTTTCAAGTTGTGTCTTTAGCCAATATTAGCACCGATATCAATGGCAACTGGTGGGGAAAGTCTTATCTCAACAGGCCATAATGGAAAGCAGAAATAAATTTCTAAATTAAGTAGGAAGCAGTCATGAAATGGTCAGTCCCTGAGAGAATCTTAAGCAATCTGGAAACAATCATCCCCCTCCCAAACCACGCTTTTCAAAGGAAAACTAAGTCCCAACTTTGTCAAGAGTTTTTACCTTCAGGTTCATTGACTTTTGTTTGGGACCCAGGGAGGGATACTCAACAGACGAAGTTGTTCCCGCACGAAAAGTCTGGAAATGCAATGCTGACGCTCCCAATGCGTGCACTTAGGATGCTGGAGGTGTTACCTGATTGGCCACCTGCCTGCCACGTAATCATCATGCCTTCGGAGACAGAGCCAGAGAGAGTGCACACCAATATTGCACCTAAGAGAACAAAATAGACAGACAGACAGACAAAATTCCTGGTTTTTTAATGACTTTATATTGCTGTTTTTATGGGGGGGTATATTGCTTTACAGTTTTTATGTTGCTTAGTGCACTGTTTAAGATTTAAGCAGTTTAGAAATGATTTAAAAATCAGCAAATGAATAAATGCCGTAGGTTAAAACCTCTGCTTTTCATCTCACTCCTTCCAGTCGTGCTTTTGTCTGCCATCTGTTCTTCTCTACACCCCTGTGATTTTCCTTCTCTCTGACCCTCTTTCCCATGCATACTCTCTTTCATGGAATCACAGAATTCTAGAATTGGAAGGGACCCCAATGCTTATCTAGTCCAACCCCCTGTAATGCTTACTTACTTACTTCATTAAAACATTTCTAGGCATTACAAATATAAGGCATCCTAAAACATTTAAAATATATACAATTAATAATAATAATAATTTATTAGTTGTACCCGCACATCTGGCTGGGTTTCCCCAGCCACCCTGGGCGGCTTCCACAGAGACCAGAAATACACCAAAATGTCACACATTAAAAACTTCCCTGAACAGCCTTCAGATGTCTTCTGAATGTCAGGTAGTTGTTTATCGCTTTGACATCTGATGGGAGGGCGTTCCACAGGGCGGGTGCCACTACCGAGAAGGCTCTCTGCCTGGTACCCTGTAGCTTTGCTTCTCGTAATGAGGGAACCGCCAGAAGGCCCTCGGCGCTGGACCTCAGTGTCCGGGCAAAACGATGGGGGTGGAGACGCTCCTTCAGGTATACTGGGCCAAGGCCGTTTAGGGCAGTGTTTCCCAACCTTTTTTGGGCAAAGGCACACTTGTTTCATGAAAAAAATCTCGAGGCACACCACCATTAGAAAATGTTTAAAAAATTAACTCTGTGCCTATATTGACTATATATAAAGTAACTCTCGTTAATAGGCATCAAATAAACACAAAGAAAGTATTTTATAATTACTTTATTATGAAATAGTAAGTACCGTATTTTTCCTTTATTTCCCCCCAAAAAAAAACCAGGTCGGGGAACAGTGGGATGGCGGTGCTGCCCCCGAGCTTGTGGGGCTGGCCCATGTCTGCCTGGCGCGAGGGGCGCTCTGCTTCAGGGCGCCCCGCGCGTCGGGCGGCAGGCTACAGTCCGCAGCATGGGGAACCCTCTGTTTCAGGGCGCCCCACGCGCCCCCAGGTGCGCAAGGCTGGCCAACACCAGCGCGGAGCACGGGGTGTCCTCCGAAGGGCGCCCCGTGCTCCGTGCTGCCAGCTGCCACCCGCAAGCCTTGCGCTCCTGGGGGGAGATCCCCCGGGTGCGCAAGGCTGGCCGACACAAGCGCGGAGCACGGGGCATCCTCCGAAGGGCGCCCCGTGCTCCGTGCTGCCAGCTGCCGCCCGCAAGCCTTGCGCTCCTGGGGGGAGATCCCCCGGGTGCGCAAGGCTGGCCGACACCAGCGCGGAACACGGGGCGTCCTCTGAAGGGCGCCCCGTGCTCCGCGCTGCCAGCTGCCGCCCGCAAGCCTTGCGCTCTCGGGGGGAGGTCCCCCGGTGCGCAAGGCTTGCCGACACAAGCGCGGAGCACGGGGCGCCCTTCGGAGGGCGCCCCGTGCTCCGTGCTGCCGGCTGCCGCCCGCAAGCCTTGCGCTCCTGGGGGGAGATCCCCCGGGTGCGCAAGGCTGGCCGACACCAGCGCGGAACACGTGGCGTCCTCCGAAGGGCGCCCCGTGCTCCGCGCTGCCAGCTGCCGCCCGCAAGCCTTGCGCTCTCCGGGGGAGCATGGGGCAGCCGACACAAGCCGGCGATGGGATGTGGGGGGGAGGGAGCTCGCCGCCCCGCGTGTGCTCGCCGCCGCCCGGCCTCTCGCCGCCCGACTCGCCCGCCTCCCTCCCACGGCACACCAGGCAGCGTCTCACGGCACACTAGTGTGCCGCGGAACACCGGTTGGGAAACACTGGTTTAGGGCTTTAAAGGTCAACACCAACAGTTTGAATTGCACTCGGAAACGTACTGGGAGCCAATGTAGGTCTTTCTTTCTTTTTTTTAAATAAATATTTATTAGCATTTTCAAAAAAACACACAAAAACAAATTCAAACAAAAAACAACAGAAATACAAAAATCCAAAACTTAAAAAACAATTAAAAAACATATAAAATTTCAATTACTTATTTTCATTTAACTTGATTCTCAGACCTCCTCTCACCTCCCCTTCTTATATTCCAATTTGAATCATTAATTCAGCAAATCCTTATTACCTTATTTTCATTTAATTTAAACCATTTTGAAAACCAATTTTAACTTATCCAAATCTAAACATCGGTACTTAAACATTGTTACTCGTTCTTAAACATTTTCCCTAAAGTCGACCGAAATTTCCCTTCCACAGCTTTCCCCAATTCCATACAGATAGCAAAACAAAGTGACAACAAAGCAAGTTATAGTTATATACCCTTTGGATTCCCAGACTCCGCCCACCCCTTTCCCGGTTTCAGTCCCCAACAAGTGTTCATCAGTTCAATATATTGTTTAGCCTGGAGATCTCACGTCCGAGGCCCTTAAATCTCAATGTAGGTCTTTCAAGACCGGTGTTATGTGGTCTTGGCAGCCGCCCCCAGTCACCAGTCTAGCTGCCACATTCTGGATTAGTTCTAGTTTCCGGGTCACCTTCAAAGGTAGCCCCACGTAGAGTGCGTTGCAGTAGTCCAAGCGGAAGATAACTAGAGCATGCACCACTCTGGTGAGACAGTCTGCGGGCAGGTAGGGTCTCAGCCTGCGTACCAGGTGGAGTTGGTAGACAGCTGCCCTGGATACACAATTGACCTGCACCTTCATGGACAGCTGTGAGTCCAAAATGACTCCCAGGCTGCACACCTGCTCCTTCAGGGGCACAGTTACCCCCTTTCAGGACCACGGAGTCCTGCACACCAGCCCGCCCCCTGTCCCCCAAAAACAGTACTTCTATCTTGTCAGGATTCAACCTCAATCCATTAGCCGCCATCCATCCTCCATCCGCCTCCAGGCACTCACAGAGGACCCTCACCGCCTTCACTGGTTCTGATTTGAAAGAGAAGTAGAGCTGGGTATCATCTGCATATTGATAGACACCCAGTCCAAACCCCCTGATGATCTCTCCCAGCGGCTCCATATTGATGTTAAAAAGCATGGGAGAGAGATCGGAACCCTGAGGCACCCCACAAGTGAGGGCCCAGGGGTCTGAACACTCATCCCCCACCACCACTTTCTGAACACGGCCCAGGAGGAAGGAGTGAAACCACTGTATAACAGTGCCCCCAGCTCCTAGCCCCTCTAGACGGTCCAGAAGGATATTATGGTTGATTGTATCAAAGGCCGCTGAGAGATCCAACAGAACCAGGAAACAGCTCTCACCTTTGTCCCTAGCTCGCCGGAGATCATCAACCAGTGCGACCAAGGCAGTTTCAGTCCCATGATGAGGCCTGAATCCCGATTGGAAGGGATCCAAATGGTCCGCATCCTCCAGGCATGCCTGGAGTTGTTCAACAACCACTCGCTCAATCACCTGGCCCAAGAATGGAAGATTTGAGACTGGGCGATGGTTGGCCATACTGGCCAGGTCTAAAGATGTTTTTTTAAGAAGCGGTTCAATGACCGCCTCTTTCAGCGGATCTGGGAATGTTCCCTCACAGAGGGAAGCATTCACCACCCCGCAGAGTCCAGCACCCAGCCCTTCCCGGCTTGCTTTTATTAGCCAGGATGGGCAAGGATCAAAGAGACAGGTGGTTGGTTTCACGCATCCAAGCAGCCTGTCCACATCCTCGGGGTAACGGATTGAAATTGATTGCATGTAACTTGACCAGACAGGGCTCTAGCACAGTGTTTCCCAACCGGTGTTCCGCGGCACACTAGTGTGCCGTGAGACGCTGCCTGGTGTGCCGTGGGAGGGAGGCGGGCGAGTCGGGCGGCGAGAGGCCGGGCGGCGGCGAGCACACGCGGGGCGGCGAGCTCCCTCCCCCCCACATCCCATCGCCGGCTTGTGTCGGCTGCCCCGTGCTCCCCCGGAGAGCGCAAGGCTTGCGGGCGGCAGCTGGCAGCGCGGAGCACGGGGTGCCCTTCGGAGGACGCCACGTGTTCCGCGCTGGTGTCGGCCAGCCTTGCGCACCCGGGGGATCTCCCCCCAGGAGCGCAAGGCTTGCGGGCGGCAGCCGGCAGCACGGAGCACGGGGCGCCCTTCGGAGGCCGCCCCGTGCTCCTCGCTGGTGTTGGCCAGCCTTGCGCACCCGGGGGATCTCCCCCCAGGAGCGCAAGGCTTGCGGGCGGCAGCTGGCAGCACGGAGCACGGGGCGCCCTTCGGAGGACGCCCCGTGCTCCGCGCTTGTGTCGGCAAGCCTTGCGCACCGGGGGACCTCCCCCCGAGAGCGCAAGGCTTGCGGGCGGCAGCTGGCAGCGCGGAGCACGGGGCGCCCTTCAGAGGACGCCCCGTGTTCCGCGCTGGTGTCGGCCAGCCTTGCGCACCCGGGGGATCTCCCCCCAGGAGCGCAAGGCTTGCGGGCGGCAGCTGGCAGCACGGAGCACGGGGCGCCCTTCGGAGGATGCCCCGTGCTCCGCGCTTGTGTCGGCCAGCCTTGCGCACCCGGGGGATCTCCCCCCAGGAGCGCAAGGCTTGCGGGCGGCAGCTGGCAGCACGGAGCACGGGGCGCCCTTCGGAGGACGCCCCGTGCTCCGCGCTTGTGTCGGCAAGCCTTGCGCACCCGGGGGATCTCCCCCCAGGAGCGCAAAGCTTGCGGGCGGCAGCTGGCAGCGAGGAGCACGGGGCGCCCTTCGGAGGACACCCCGTGCTCCGCGCTGGTGTCGGCCAGCCTTGCACACCCGGGGGATCTCCCCCCTGGAGCGCAAGGCTTGCGGGCGGCAGCTGGCAGCACGGAGCACGGGGCGCCCTTCGGAGGACGCCCCGTGCTCCGCGCTGGTGTTGGCCAGCCTTGCGCACCTGGGGGGCGCGTGGGGTGCCCTGAAACAGAGGGTTCCCCATGCTGCGGACTGTAGCCTGCCGCCCGACGCGCGGGGCGCCCTGAAGCAGAGCGCCCCTCGCGCCAGGCAGACATGGGCCAGCCCCACAAGCTCGGGGGACAGCGGGGAGGCGCAGCACCGCCATCCCACTGTTCCCCGACCTGGTTTTTTTTTGGGGGGGAAATAAAGGAAAAATACGGTACTTACTATTTCATAATAAAGTAATTATAAAATACTTTCTTTGTGTTTATTTGATGCCTATTAACGAGAGTTACTTTATATATAGTCAATATAGGCACAGAGTTAATTTTTTAAACATTTTCTAATGGTGGTGTGCCTCGAGATTTTTTTCATGAAACAAGTGTGCCTTTGCCCAAAAAAGGTTGGGAAACACTGCTCTAGCACTCTCCCGCCCCAACCCGCTCCCACGGTGGTGTCTAGCTCCTTCCGAAAATGAGTGATCTTGCAGGAGATCTTGGGGTCTTTACAAGGCCCTGGTGGTAAAGGTGGTTCCGTTAAATTGCGGACCACCTGAAAGAGTCTCCTGCTACTATTTTCTGCAGATGCAATAGAGGTGGTGAAGAAAGTCTTCTTCGCAGTCGCTATCGCCACTTGGTAGGCTCGACGTTGAGCTCTAACCTGTGTCCGGTCAGATTCGGAATGAGTTTTCTGCCACCGACACTCTAGCCATCTCAGCGATTGTTTCATCGCCCTCAGCTCCGAAGAAAACCACGCGGCTGTCCAGGCTCCATGCAATCGGAGAGGGCGCTTCGGAGCCAGACAGTCGATAGCCCTGGTTAACTCCGCATTCCAGCGGGCCACCAGGGAATCAGCTGAAAGGCCATCAACATGGGATAAAGCATCCACTACCACTCTCTGGAAGCCATTTGGATCCATTAAGTGGCGGGAGAGGACCATCCGAATTGGTCCCACCTCCCTACAGAGGGGAAGGGTCGCGGAGAAGTCCAGTTGCACCAGGAAATAAACAGCCATGTAAAATATATAATGATAAGGGATTTCATTGGGCTTTCTTCCTGCTAAATAGTGCCATTCAGCATTTCAACAGATACTATTAACAAAACCTCAAACCCCCTTGCAGTTAATTCCAGGTTAATGTCAGACAGATAGAATCGGATATTTTCATTGTGCCGTGATGTTAGACTACCCAAAAAAGGGGGGGTAGCATGCGTTTGCGTTTGTGTAGCAGGTTGTAAAAAGGACAGTAGAAAAAGATATGTTCTACAGTGTCCGACACATTCAAAGAACATCCACAATGTCTATCATTTCAGGGGATGTTTAAAAATCTGACCTTGACAAAAGCTGAAGGAAAAACATTCAGACGGGCTAAGATAAAGGTCCTGCTTTGGACAGAAATTATTAATTTTGAGATATGTGACCCCGTTATTTCGGGGGAGCAAATTTTATTTACACCTGACTTGATGTTGTTTCCCCCCCCCCCCCATGTACCTTAATCTGTTTTGACTGTTGCATTAAATATATTGCTCACTCGAATTATACAAGGGTTTCAAGATCTGATTTGAATACCAATAGATCTGCTTTTCCTATGTAAGAGTTGGAACTTCTGGATTTATAAGAGTCCGTAAGTAGGTCAGAGAGTAGACACAAAGGCTGGCAACAACATGGAAATGCAACCAGTATTTTATAGTGCTATCCCACACTCAATATTCCATCGTGTGTATACCTAGTTCTGCACACATTGTCTCATACATGATTGAACTTGGGAGCCCCAGGAGAGGTCTCAAGACGGACGTGAGGGTGATCCGACTGAGACATCTGTCACCCCATTGATCGCCAGGGCTAATCTGACAGACCTGGCTGGCTAGGCAGGTGTCCCCTGTTTCATGTGCAGAGCTGCATGCTCGGTGGAAGAGGAAGACCATCCCAGATAGGAGTGTAACGTTCTTCAATCAAGGGTTGATGATAGCTCCATGTGCGTCCCTCCCTAAGCTGCACGCTCAGTGGAAGAAGACGACCATCCCAGGTAGGAGGAGTGTCCCGTTCTTCGGTCAAGGCTTGATGATAGCTGCGTTTCTGTATAGATAGAACCTCCCCGATAGAACCTCCCTCTGTAATGCAGGAATCTCAGCTAAATAATTTCAGCTACATAGTTTGTGAGAGCCCTGCCTTCTTTGCCCCTATCAGAAGAATGTCTCTTCTGTCCCCTAAACCTACAAAGATCTCAGCACACAGAAATAGGCACTTACAAATGTTAATAAAAGGGTATTTGTTTTGGAACCATGGGATCTGTCCCTTTGGAATGACTATCCCGTTTAATGCTGGCAAATAAGCAGAAAAGTTGGCATAAGAGAGCCCAAGGGTTGTTATTGCTCTGTTTCTAAGGGTGCTTCCAGATGCCCAGACTTCAGGTACATGCATGAGAAGGCTGCAAAGAGGAAGGAAAGAGAAGCAAACACACCTGTATCAGCCTGGGAAGAAGTCAGTGGCAGGCTGGCCCCGCAAAGGAGTCCCACAAATGGTAAGAAGATCTTGGCCCACATTTTAGGATTCAGTGTGAATGGCATGTGGGCCACCAGTCCTGCTTATATAGTATCCTGGGAGACTTTGGTGAGATATGTTTCCCATCAGTAGCTCCACCCAGACAATCCAAGAAGAGGCTATTCTGTGAGGTTCCCAGAAAGTCCGTCCAGAAACGTGAGTGTAATTAGGATTTGTGGGAAATCCTAATAGCTATGGGGAAATTCACCTATTGTTATTATTTAATTTGTATACCACCCTTCATTAGCAGATCACAGGCAGTTCAGAACATAAATGTACAACATGAGAACAAAAAATATATAATCTTCTTCCCTTATCTTCTTTAGAGGACAAGATGCAGAATTTGCAAAAGATTGTGACCATAATTCTCTGCTGCCTTGTGATGAGGGAGCACTGATTGGCTAATGTTTGTCTGAGCCCCTTATTCATGTACAACATCCCTATACAGTATGTGGAACTGGCACTTTTACCACTGCTACATAAGGTACGTTCTGCACTTGCAAGGAATTGGTTCTCTCTGCAGCTGGCACCACCACTTTCTTGTTTAACGTTCAAGGATTTTGAAAGGAGACTGGTTTCTTTGGGCCTGTCTTCTTACTTAGAACCAGTGCAGCAGAAGACTGAACAGGCTCTGTTCTGCCCTGGCAGGTGGGCAGCCAATGACCTTTCAGCAGCGAGGCATCCCCTCTCACCTGAGCAGGCCTCTCATTGGCTAATTCAAAGTGCAGAAGCGGGCAGGAACTCCACCTGGGCCATATCAGCACCATGCTTTAAGCAACTGATGTATTCAGCATGGCAGGGTTATTCCGAGGGATGTGCCTCCTTTCTTTATTTTTCACACCAGCTTCACAGCAGCAAGATGTCCCCAAACTTTATCCCAATTCGTTGATCATATTATCTGAAACTACATGAGGCTTTCCCAGAATCTACCTGCATTCTGCTTTCTGGTCAGGAAATATTGCTCCTCTCAATGTTCCCCAAGGAGTAGAGGAGCCCCTGTCTTGTAACTTTCACATTCATCAGTAGTGGTAGAGAAACTGCTTTAAAAATGAATCTGTAAGCCTCCTCAATAACTCTAACTCCTCTCTCTTTTATATCCAGGTTACAATCCCCGCAAAGGTTTAAATGTCATGGTTTCCCCCCAGAGAATCATGGAGGCTTGCAGTTTGGTAGGAGTGCTGATTATTATCTGTTAGATTCTCTGACATTTCAAATCTCTACAGAAGACCGGGGGTGGGGTGGTAAATATTCAGTAACTTTAAGGAGTTAAAGTGCATTCAGCTGAAGTCATTGTGCGTGGGGCCCTGAGTAGGAGAATCTGTGGCCCGTTAGGCTTACTTGAGCTGGATGAGGACACAGTCAGATAGCGGAGGTTCTAGAAAAAATTTATTGAGGGCAGAAGGTGTTGCTGGCTTTTATGTTTCAGTGGCTGCCCTGGCAGGTGGGCTGCTAGTGCCCTTTCAGCAGAAAAGCATCCCCTCTCACCCAGGCAGGCCTCTTATCCTGTCAGCTCCCCAGGTGTCATGGGGAACTCTTGGGTGGCTACCTCACCATCTGCGTTCTGGCTGCTTGGGGACGGTGACCAAGCACGAGGATCTGCAACAGCCACCCACTCAGAGGAAGGGACAAGCGTCCATTTCCCAACATTATATGGAAGACACCCAGCATCCCAGCCTTTCCAGAGAAGGTATGGGCATGTTCAGGTTGCTGCACAGGCTGGGTTTGTAAACCAAGGATAGATAAAAACATCCCCCTTGTGGGGATGTTTAGGAGACAGTGGTACTTCGGGTTACATATGCTTCAGTTTACAGACTCCGCTAACCCTAACCCAGAAATATTACCTCAGGTTAAGAACTTTGCTTCAGGATGAGAACAGAAATTGTGCGGTGGTGGCGTGGCAGCAGCAGGAGGCCCCATTAGCTAAAGTGGTGCTTCAGGTTAAGAACAGTTTCAGGTTAAGTACGGTCCTCCGGAACGAATTAAGTACATAACCCGAGGTACCACTGTAATAGGCAAGGAAATATTTGTTAAGTAATATCCTTCCTTCGCTCACACTAGTGAGTGATGTAGCAGAGCAAATCCCCTCTATATTCCCAGAAGCTAATTGGTAGATGTTATGTACTGAGTTGAATAGGATCCAAAATGCAGCAGTTTACTCACAAGTTGTTCACAGTACAGATTCTAGAAGGCAGGCTTTAAGCTTCAGTCTGCAAACATAGAACGTGGCTTACATCCTTTGTGACGATGGGCCCAAGTGCTGCTGGCTGAGAGCCAGCAGACAACAAAATGGTTGCGAGAATGAACTGAGAGTTAACTGAGACAAGATGACTGCATGACTTGCCCTTTTATAGAACCATGCCCATCTGCTAAGTCACTTACAGGGGGAGCAGGAAGTTCAACACCCGCCTGACAGTGTCCACTCTAGGAAGCAAAGCATGTTGTAATTGACTGTACTGATGCGTTACATCCCACACCATATCCCATAACCTCTGCACAGTTACCTAGGTAGCTCTTTAATGTGTGGAATGGGCCACCAAGGCAAGGATATAAAAATCTGCCTCCAATAGAAGTGCACCACCTGTTCATCTAAGTCACCATAGGCTGGGTAAACATTGCGTGACAAGGTGGCGACCTTCACAGGGACAACCAGAAAGGAATAATGACTCATGACAACGTGTTATGGAATGGAAATTTGGCCACAACTTTATTAACCTTTCAAATATAGGAGGACCTTGGCTTAGGCATTGGGCGTGTATCCCTCCCAGCCCCGCTGCCGGGAGAACTAGGGCTACTCAGTGTAAATGGGATGTGGGGGTGCCCCGCAAGACACATGTGTACGCAGGCAGCCCACCCCATATCCCCTCATGCAGGGTAGTTCACTGACAATCTTTCAGTGTATGGCCAATGACACCCTCATGATGTCAAGCCCCCTTCCCAATCTCAATGTCAAGTTAGCGCCCAGGGAAGATGTGGGGCCAAGTGACTCTTCAAAGGGACGTGGGCTAAACTGCAGCTACGCTACTCTGAGTATATTTCAGCTACAAAGTGAAAGGCAGCTGCAAGCCCATTGCCTCTTTAAGACCAGCTTAAGGAAGAATCCATGATGGGTTTGCTTCCATAAAGCAAAAAACAAAAACAAAACATGTGGGAGTCATAAAGCCAGAGGCTGAGGTTTTGTAAATACTGCAGGGGCCCCCTGACATTCCTCTGGGCAATGATTACCTTATACAGAGAGGGGAGTGTCAAGCCTTGACCGGATGAGGTAACAGGAGATTTTGGAAAAACGGCCATGCGGCGGACAGAACAAAGGAGAACAAATCGGAGAAGGGCAGACAGAGGGGCTGCTCTCATATCATGGAAATGTTGCTAGCTTTCTGCGTCTTTATTTTATACTAAACAAGCACCACTGGGTTGGCTGGCTCCAACAAGTGGTGCCCTCTCTGAGGCTCAATTAAAAGAAGAGGAAAACTTAAAAGAAAAGAGGCTGACTAAAGAAAGCCGTTGAGACGGACTTCAAAGGCTAAAGGAAGGAAGCAGTGGGACGCTGACTTCAAACTTCAAAGGAAACCGTAAGAGGCTTCTCGATCATCGACTCACCCCGCCCGGAAAGGGCTATTCAGCGCTGAATTCATCTACGGATCCCTGGTGAGTCGATCCCTATTATATTAATTTTAGAAATATGGGCAGCTCCCTGTCATCTCCGCAACAGAAATTTTTAAGAGACTTAAAATTTCTCCTCTCCTCCAACCAATTGGAAGTTCCTGATGGTGATTTGATACAGCTTATTCTGTGCATTCATGAAAATTGTCCCTGGTTCCCTTTGGATGGAAAATTGGAAATAAAACAATGGGATAAGATTGGGGCACATTTTCATGGGTACCCCAGTTTCAGTGTTCGAATTTTAAATGCTTGGTGCAAGGTTTGTTATGCTATGGGCTCCCTATCACCCAAAAATATCTCCTTGGCTAAATTGCCAAAACAACCTTCAGCTTCATTAATTCAGCATGCTGTTATGCCATGTGTTCCAGCACTTGCTTTGCCATCACCCCTAGACCCCAAGCCTCCAGACTACAGTTCCTCACCAGAGGACTCAATCCTGCAAAAATACAGTGGTCTGGCTGGAAATGACCCTGCTCTTTCAGCAGCAGAATCAGCTACACCTTTTCAACGTGCAGTACTTGCCTGTTCCTTAACTCAGAATACCATGGCATTCCCTGTTATTGTGCCCCCTACTGGTGCTCCAGCAGGAACTCAAGCCCAGCTGTTGGTTCCAGATGACATCAAGCTTTTGGCACGTACAGTTTTACCCCCATCAGCAGGTGTATTGTTTGCCCACGAATGGGAAATCGCCTGTCGTGCTTATGCTCCTGCTTTACTGCAACAAGCAAGAGGGAATAATCCTAATCTTACCCTCGCAGATGTAATGGATGCTATGATGGGGCGTGGGCCCTTTGCTCAGGCTTCAGTGCAAGCCACACCGTTGCAGATCTTATTGAGGGATACTGCTCTTGCTGCTAAACAAGCAATGAGAAAAATCCCAGAACCCTCCAGTATTCAGTCTAGGTGGGGTTCAATCAGCCAAGAACCTAGAGAATCATATTCTTCCTTCATGGACAGGCTGATTACAGCAGTGAGTAGACAAATTGAAAATCCTGAAGCCAAACAAATAATTATCAAACAATTGGCCTTTGAAAATGCAAATGAGGATTGTAAGGTTGCGTTGCACCCGATAATACACAATCCTGCCACAGACACAGCAGCTATGCTTCGCATTTGTCAGTCTGTAGGTACAGCCACCCACAAGGCCCATCTGCTGGCGGCAGCGCAAAATAAAAACCAGCCTGTAGCCACCGATACAACGTTTCCAGCATGGCAAACAAAGATCATTGATACCTCAGTGTGGGTAGAGTGGCCTCCACCAAAGGAAAAATCCGCAGCAATGGCACCATCTCGTTTCTGAACAGCTTATTTCTGAACAATTGACTTTTGGCCACATTGAACCACTTTCATCCCACTGGCTCCAGCAGACAGGAACGGTTTGCTTTTACATTGCCAGTATATAACAATTTGCAGCCCACCCAGCGATATCAGTGGATTGTTCTGCCACAGGGCATGCGGAACTCCCCTACACTTTGTCAACATTTTGTGGATGAAGCATTGAAACCTTTCCGCATGCGCCACCTAGAGGACAAGCCTTTGTGGGTTCCAGCTCGATGCGTGCGGCCATGGCGAGCATCTTCAATTGCGGAAATGCCTTCCCCACCATCTCCCTTGCCATCCTTTGCTGCACCGTTATACAAGGAAGAGAAGCAGACGACCCAGTCCAGTTGAAACCACCATATTTCACCTTATCAGCTGGCAAGCCGCAGTCGTCAGAATCCTACTCTGGCTGGCAGCATCCATGGCTCAGCTACTCTCGAACTATAAGAACTGTGTTGTTGAATAAGACTTTTAGGGGAGAAAATTATCATAAGATATGGAGGCATAATATTTTTGTACAAGATATGATTATGTTTACTAGTTTATTGCATGCTTCTAAATGTTCTAAATGTTGGTTATGTATGCACATGCCCCCTTTTTCCAGCCATTCAGCCTTAATGTTTCATGGTATGCCTGTCAATGGATCTTTTTGATTTACTAATATTATATCCCCTAAGCAAACTTTTTGGCCTCCAGTACAATTGACCCCCCCATGAGCCTGCCTCCGTTTGTTTTCAAATTAGAGAGGGGAAAGAATCATGGGGCATATATCCAAACTGTCAATATACATTGAAATTCATGTTTAATAGCTCTTGTTCTCTTACAGGAACATACAGTGACCAATCTCAGTCTGTAGGAGAGACACGAGTGCATGGTTAAAAACTAGCAAAGGAAGCCTACCATGCAGCTTGGAATCAGAATTCTTATATTCTTATATTCTTGGCTTCCGGATGGAAGTTGGCTTCGACATTTATTGATTTTAGTGATTATTATAGTAGTTATTTGCATTATTTTGTGTTGCTATATACAATGTATTCCTTCTTTAAATTCTATGTGTACTGCATAGTTCTCCAGTCCGCGGCCCGCATCCGGTCTCACAAGAGTCGCTTATCGCACTCGATATAATCCTATTGGAACGGAAATATATGCCTCTGATTAAAAAATAAAGAAAGAGGGCATGTGGGAGTCATAAAGCCAGAGGCTGAGGTTTTGTAAATACTGCAGAGCCCCCCTGACATTCCTCTGGGCAATGATTACCTTATACAGAGAGGGGAGTGTCAAGCCTTGACCGGATGAGGTAACAGGAGATTTTGGAAAAACGGCCATGCGGCGGACAGAACAAAGGAGAATAAATCGGAGAAGGGCAGACAGAGGGGCTGCTCTCATATCATGGAAATGTTGCTAGCTTTCTGCGTCTTTATTTTATACTAAACAAGCACCACTGGGTTGGCTGGCTCCAACAAAAACAAAACATGCACAAAAAGTCTGACTTGGAAATTCATTTTATGTGAATGGTAGTGTGGTGGTGTTGTTGTTTAGTCGTTTAGTCATGTCCGACTCTTTGTGACCCCATGGACCAGAGCACGCCAGGCACCTCTGTCTTCCACTGCCTCCTGCAGTTTAGTCAAACAAATGCTAATGAACAAAAAACATGGAGTAGCTAGCATGAAACACCTGTTTCCAAATACTTCCTTCATCAGTGTATTGCTGTAAAGCTGTCAGGGGCTGGCCAGCGTTGCATGCCAGAGACTGGTCTGACTCTGACCAGAAAGAAAGACAATCCCAGGCAGAGCAGCCTTTAACAGAGGAGGAAGAGAAGAACTGGGGGCCCCTTCCTTCAAGATTCCCAGGAACAGGGAGAATAGCAGATTCAGAAGTATCACAGTTGGAGGTTGAGGGAAATAGACAGCCCTGATAACTTTGCTAGGTAACCAGGAGGGAGGGAGTGTCTGGAAGGCTCTGCCTCTGAGAGCAGCGGTGATGCTGCTCCTTCCCCTTGGATTAGGAGGCAGGAAAGGGTTAAGGAGCAAGGGAAGCACAGGGGCAGGATGATGGGGAACTGGCACTTCGTGCTGAGGAAGGGCAGGAGATTCAGACTGAGCAACTGATGTCTTCAGAGAAGTTGGATCGATTCCACTCTCTGTGTGTTATTGTAAATAAATGGACTATAAACCCGTCGGAGGCTCATTAGTTCTTATCAGAAACTTCCGTGCATGCCTGACAAAAGCCAAACACAAAAAAATTATTGCTGTCTGTTCAATATATGATCTATAAACATTTTTAAAACCATGAGACCCAGATCAAATAAATAATCAATTCCATCAATACAATAAAAGTTGTATTGTAAATATTGAACATAGATTACGGCCAAGGGAACCTTATATATAAAGGTACCATTCAAAGACAATGATTCCTTCAGGTCTAAATTCACATCTTGACCTGAGTTCTTATATTTAAAGGTTGTTTTATCAGCTTAACCCCTTTTATGGGCATTTGTATCATAACATTTAGCTAAGCAGTATTTGGCAACATTTCCAGTCTGAATGGTAACAGCACACCTTTAAGGTGCGTTTCAGGTATAACCAACAGACTGTTGCAATAGAATTTCATATTAAGATCAGGGCACCAGAAAATATTTTTTCAGTGAGGCTCGTTTGATAATAATATTGGTGAGCAACAATTATTCATCATTTCAAGTGATCGACCATATTTTTCGCTCCATTGGACGCAGTTTTTCCCCTCCAAAAAATGAGGGGAAATGTGTGTGCGTCCTATGGAGCGAATGCAGGCTTGTGCTATAGCCATGCGCAACCCCTCCGGCAGGGAGAGGCTGCACGGGGCTATGGCTTCTTTAGCTTCATGCAGAATCTCCCGGCAGGGAGGGATTGCACAGGGCTAAAGAGGAAGCCAAAGCAGCCAGGGGGATCCATCCCACTCGCTGTCTTGGCTTGTTCCGTAGCCACGCGCAACCCCTCCGGCAGGGAGAGGCTGCACAGGGCTATGGCTTCTTTAGCTCCACGCAGGGAGAGGTTGTGCGCAACCTGTACGCTGCTCTTTAGGGCTGGGGGGCGGATTTTTTTAATTGATTTCCCTGTCTAAAAACGGTAATTATGGCAATAGTATTTTTTGGAGTATTTTTGATAAATCTTATGTTGGAAAGACGTGCTATAGGCTAGCTACTCCATCTATCTTTTACTCAATAACATTTGAGGCTGAATACACTGCCATAAATTAAATTTTCAAATCAGCCTTTCCATGTACATGTTGTTATTTTGCTTTAGCTTATACATACACGCCATGTTTTTGTATTTAATCGCTTTCAAGGCAGCCTCAGAAAATTCAGGACAGTGGACGTGTATGTTATTCCTTTCTCACAAATGAGTCTAGTCACAAGGCAGCAGAGGTGTAAGGTCAGAGTGTTCCTTCTCTGTTTTGCTAATTCTGCATCTTGTCCTCTAAAGAAGATTGGGATAGTCATTCCCAAGGGAAAGATCCCTTGGTTCCAAAACAAATATTGCTTTATTAATATTTGCTATCAATCTAGCAGAGTTAGCATGCAGCAGAGCAAAAGGCAATGAACAGTCCAAGGATCATCTCATTCTTTGCCAGATGCCAAGTCACAAGGATCTTCAGACACTGGTCACAAGACTTGCATGTGCAAGAAAAGGGTACACGTCTCGCACGTACACCTGGTCTACCGGCAGTAAAAAACCTCAACCTGTTCTCCAAGCCCTTCACCAAAAGGAAAGCAATGAGAGGACTAATAAAAATCAAGGCACATTGTCTTCCTTTGCATTTTCTGGTATCTTAAATTTGCACTTAAGTCAGTAATAATGTACTATGCCGTTTATTTCCAGGGAAATTTTGGAGCAAGAAGGAGACAGATTGAAATTGCAAAGTTTTGAGAAGTTAAAAAAGAAAGTGAGAGACTGGCTGCACTACTATTAGATAATGGAAGTTTTTAAACTAGACAGGAAAGTTGGCTTCCAGGTGGAAAAATCAAAATTAGAAACTGAACTGTTAGAATCTAATACTAAGAATTTGTCAAAAATGTATAACTTGCTGTTGAAATGGAATACACAAGATGAAATGGTTAAATCTGCAATGATTAAATGGGCGCAGGATATTGGTCATGACATTATGTTTGCTGACTGGGAAAAGTTATGGACCACCGGGATGAAATTTACGGCATGTAGTGCCTTGAGAGAAAATATTAAGAAAATATTATGATATATAGGTGGTACATGACCCCAGCCAAGCTTGCGAAAATCTATCATTCGCCCGAGAATAAATGTTGGAAGTGTAAAGAAAGAGAAGGAACATTCTTTCACCTTTGGTGGACGTGCCCTAGGATTAAGGCTTTCTGGGAACTGATCTATAATGAACTAAAAAAGGTACTTAGGTACACCTTCCCCAAGAAACCAGAGGCCTTTCTCCCGGGCATAGTCGGCCAATTGGTTGTAAAGAAGGATAGAACCTTTTTTATGTATGCTACAACAGCAGCAAGAATTCTTATAGCAAAGTATAGCAAAGACACAAGACCTACCCACCGTGGAAGAGTGGCAGATGAAAGTGATGGACTACATGGGTCTGGCAGAGATGACGAGCAGAATCCGAGACCAGGGAAAAGCAACGGCGGAAGAAGATTGGAAAAAATTTAAAGACTATTTAAAGAAATATTCAAAAATCAGTGAATGTTAGATTGATGTTGAATGAGAAAAATAGGGGTTAATAGCGATAATGGTTATGTGGAAGAATTTGAATGTTTTTACAATCAATTTAAAAATAAGGGAGGGATTTGTTAATTAATTAATTCGACATGAGAACGCAGAAAGGGGAGGTATGAGGAAGTCGTGAGAGTAAGGAACATGAAATTAAGAGTTTGAAATTATACGTGTTGTACGTGTTATATTTTGTTTTGTTATATTATGTTTTGTTTTCTTTGTTATGGATGGAAAATTGAATAAAAATTATTTTGGGGAAAAAATATTTCCAGAGAAGCGGCACTGTTTGCAGCATCAACAAAGAGCCTCGGGATGCTTTAAAAACGCAACACATTCCTACGTTTAACCAGAACAAAATCCCATTACAGTGGTACCTTGGGTTAAGTACTTAATTGGTTCCGGATGTCCGTTCTTAACCCGAGGTACTTTTTCTGGGTTAGCAGATTCTGTAACCTGAAGCGTATGTAACCTGAAGCATATGTAACCCGAGATGCCACTGTAATGCATTAATACATGAGCATTTGCTTACTTTTTACACACCATTGCTGGCTAAAGGAAGCAGAAGAGGAGAGAGAAAGAGAAAACGAACTGTTTGCTTCCCACTGATGAAGAGACACTGTGTCTCACACCCTTTCCCTACACATCAACTCTCTCCTTCTTTGAGCCTTCTCTTTAAGCCAGATGTTTTCAACTTTTCTGAGTCCATGGCTCCCTTGACCAAATACATTCTTTCTGCCCTGCGGGACTCAGAATCCCATTTATGTCACCCTTGCCTGCAGAGCTGGCAGCTTCTCACCCTTTTCCACACACCCTCCCTGGTGGAGGGTTCCCTCAGCCTCCTCTCCTATCTCCTCTCCTTGGAGGTAGCCGCTGCTGCCGCACCTGGTCACAGAGCTGCCCCCTTCCTGCCCTAAAGAGAGGTGTCTCCTCACACAGCCCCACGGGGGCCTGGGAAGAAGATGTCCCCAGACTTGGTGGCCCAGTGGAGACTGGCGAAGCATCTTACTCAGGGAGCAGCGATGGCAGCAGTGGGCCCTGCCGGGCCTGCATGGAAGAAAGGCTCCCCTTCAGCACTGGGCACTCAGCTTCCTGTTCACCTGGCGCCATCATAATACACCTTTAGGCCCCTGGCAAAAATGTCCTCTTTAACCAGACATTTGCTTGAAAAAGGATGGAGAGTTTCCTTGTTCTCTGTCTCTCGGCAAGCAACCTTGGGTGGGTCTCCCTAACCGGTGGCCTCTGCTTGTTCTACATGGGCGATTTGGTGGGCAGGGCAGGGCACACACACCTACATGGTCTAAGGAGGGTGAGAGGCACCCATTGCTTAAGGCATTGGTTCTCAACCAGTGTGTCGTGGCACCCTGAGGTGCCTTGAATTGTGGTCAGGGCTGCCGCGGGCAACACTGGCCTCTGTCCCCCTTTCCTTCCCTCCCCCCTATGATGTCCTCTCACATCTATGACTCTCAAAGGCTTGCACAGCTGTGGTAAGAAGATCTGGTCCCACATTATAGGATAGAGTGTGAATGGCATGTAGGCTACCAGGCCTGCTTACTGTACATAGCACCCCAGAAGACTTTGGTGAGATACTTTCCCACTCAATCCCTGTAACTCCACCCAGACAATCCAAGAAGAGGCTATTCTGTGAGGTTCTCAGAAAGTCCTTCTAGAAACTTGAGTGTAATTGGGATTTGTGGGAAATCCCAATAGCTATGGGGAAGTTCTATTGTTATTATTTCAGTTTGTATACCTCCCTTCATCTGGAGATGATAGGCAGTTCCGAACATAAAGGTACAACATGAGAACACAAAATACATAATCCTCTTCCCTGACCTTCGTTAGAGGACAAGATGCAGAATTAGCAAAATGGAGAAGGAACACTCTGACCTAAAACCTCTGCTGCCTTGTGGCCAGTGCTCCCCCCCCCCCAAAAAAAAAAGTTTAGGAGTTCTCTCATTTTGACTCAAGAAAAACATGATTTTATAGTTCAAATCAGGAAAAATAAATATAGTAAATGGACAAAAGTACAAAGATTCACAAAATGCTTAGGGGTATGTGTACCCCTGTGTACCCCAGAAAAGAGCACTGCTTGTGGCTATACTCAATAGTGAAAGGTTTGGGCAGTAAACCCCAAGGAATAACATACACCCTATCTGCCCCAAATTTTCTGAGACTGCCATAGAAGCAATTAATCCACCATGGATTCTTCCTTTGCCCTGAAACGTCCCAATTTAAGCTGCTCTTAAAGGGGTAATGGGCTTGCAGCTACCTTGCACTTTTAGTGTAGCTGAAATTTTGCCCATGTCCCTTTTAAGAGTCACTTGGCTCCCCATCTTCCATAGGCGCCCACCAGTCATTGAGTTTGGGAGGGGGGTTGGTGTCACAACACACTGGTAGGAGCTAGGGGCTGTGAATGAACTGCTTCTATGAGAGCACCAGCCAGATGCAGGGCAAGGTCTACGACTCTCTGCTGGACCTTCCTGTGAACCTGCAGGTGGCCCACACCCTTGTGGTGGTTTCTGTGGTCATTCCACCCTGGACCTCCTTGTTGCCATCTCCAGAGCTGGGTGCACCAACTGCATGGAGGACCCAGAGGCCAAAGGGAAAGTCTCAGACCTTGGGAGTGGCTGCCTCTGCTTGTCTCCATCTCCTGGTCTGCCAGCACCATCATCAGTAAAAAATTTAATCGGGCAACGGCTTTTTTCTCCTGCCTTGCCCCACCCTCCAACCCTAGAAGCCTTTCCCAGACCCTGAATTTGAGAATAGCAGAAGCATCTGGGAAGAGAAAAGAGGAATTCAGAGATATTATTTTTAGAAAGGGTTTTGTAAGTTGCATGTCCTTTGAGGAACATTTTATCCTTTTGCGTGGTCTGTGGTTAGTTTTGTGATGGTTGTTGTTGTTGTTGTTAAGATTTTTATACTCCCCTATACTTGCAGGTCTTGGTGGTTCATAGGATAAAATCACAATAGAAAAAAACCAAATACATAAGCAAAATGAAAATGAAAATAACCTTATAATCCCGCCAGAACATGTTTTAAAAGGACATTGGATAGCAACCAACCCAAGATCTGGTTAAAGAGGAACATTTTTGCCTGGTGCCTCAATGTGTATAATGGAGGGCCATTAACAACACAAGAAAACTCCTTTCCCCCCTGCCCTGAGGTGTGAACAGAGGCAGGGATTTCAGGTGATGGGGTGGGGTGTTTGAGGGGACAGGAAAAGGCAGTTTTTGAGCAAGGTTTGCTGGGAAGAAGCGGCAAGACAGGAGCTGAGCTCCATCTTGGGCAGGCAGGCTGAAGGATTCCTGCGCTGCCGCCCCATGAAATGACCATGCTGTAAGATTTGGACTCCCACCATGCAGACAGGAGGTGTAAATAGGTGAATAAACCATATTTCTTAAACCTACAATAGTCTCTACTACGTTTTCTATTCCTCCAAAGGGACACAGACCCTGTGTCAGTGCCAGGGACCCCATGGGTTCTTGCCCCCACTCAGCAACAAGAAGGGCAGGCATTCAACTTTTGTAACAATATTTTAGGTCACACCATAGATTTGTATAACAGCATTACAATATTGGCTGTTTTATTTTCAGTTCTTTTCCTAATGTGGCTGCAGGGATCTGTTTTAAATGAAGGGGTTCCCAGCAACCAGTCTTCTTAACCCCAATCTGGTTCTTCAAGCTGCAATGCATGGAGTCAGGACACAGGATGTGGGCTTGTATACAGGGGTGCCATCTTGTCCTCAGGATTGTGGGTGCCCACAGCCGTAACATGGAGGTGCAACATCACACGCACACGCCTGCACATAGTGCTCATTGACTTTGTGGGTGCCCAGTCCCTGCAAATTACATTATTGTGGGGGCCCAAGCACCCACGGGCCCCTGGAGTTGACTCCTATCCTTGTATATTGTGATAGGAATTTTATGGTCCTAGATATATGGTAATGTTCATAACTGCACGTACATAGATCAGCACAGAGCGTGGGCTGCAGGGAGAAACTTATCCAAATTTCCTTATGTAAAACTTGGAACCATTGAGGGAAATCACCTTTAATGTGTCTTTTGCTCCAGGGGCTACTTAAGACAAAACGGTTAAGTACTGGACCATCAAAAGTCAAGAGGTTGCCAAGTTTCAAATCTAACATGCCAAATTCTTTTCACAGGTAAATATCAAAGCACTCCCACTGTGAGTTCCTCTCTTGAGTAGTTCGCCTCCCCAATGGGATTAAAATTTTACAACAGGTGTTTTTTTTTGTGTGTGTGTGTATTCCTATGCATTTTAGGAACAGCATTTCCTGACAGACTTCTCACATGAAATAATTTCCCCTTTTAACAGGATATGGGAACCTCTAACAAAGTGTCCTTTAAGGGGATGCAAACAGTGATCTAAATACTCTATAAAAAGTAATTGCATTTGTCTGAATCCCTGCTATATTACTTGGCTTCCCTCTATCTCTTTGTGGCTTTGACACCTTTTTAAGGTTACAAATAATCTGTTTTCATTTATTTAATCAGTTTTTCCATGAATTAATTGAAGCACAACCAAACATATTTCTTATTAATTCTCTCATTGTGGCTAGTTCAAGGTACTTGCACAACTTTAAATTGCCATTCATATTTTCTTGGTATTAACTCATTTCCCAGTATTTTGCTATTAACATTCTAGCGGATGTTGTCACATCAAGAAACACTCTTTTATTTACATTTGGGATGTTAGAATGCCAAAACAGATTACTTCGGGTTTCTTAAAAAATGTGTGTCTTAGCATTTATTTATATTTGGTTCCTCATAGGTTGTTGTGAGTGTGTGTGTGTTTTATTTTGGGGACATGTCCATCACATGCTGAAAGTCATTTTCATCAAGTTCTTTTAGCACATGCTGAATTTTAAGCCTTTTCCCATTGTTTTCCCATTTTTTTCAGTCCAGTAGTAATCTGTGCGGTTTTTGATAATATCTTTGTATTATTTAATAATAATTCTTTTCTAAATCTGATGTCTTTGTGTCAAGTCCGTTTTCATCTGACTGGTAATCTAATTTTTTGCTTTCTTTTTTATTTTTTAACCTTTGTTGTATTTTTACAGTTCTCTTTCTATACATGTGGAGTAATTTTTTATTTAATAATATAAAAAAAAAACTAAGTGAAGGAAAGCAAACAAACTTAGCAGTAATTATAACAGTAATTATATGGAAATGTGATAAAATTATTGAAATGAATGAGATGCTTAACGTGCTGGGATTTTATTATTTGCAGCTAACCAAGATAACTCAAGGAGATTTTCTTTGGAGGGGGGCTTTTGCTCCTTCCTCTTTCTAAGTCTGTCTTTTAAGTCCCCAAAACCCTGCCCCCTTACAGGATATCACTTCTACAGATGGAAAAGCAGCAGCAACCCCTCAACTCAGTTATTCGCCATCACAAGATTATTACCTGCAACAACAGGCACCAGAGTTTTCAAAGTGCCCACAGCTATCTCTTTCAAAGGATATAGACTGACGGGGGAGTGGGGCTGACAAAGGGGGGTGGAGTTAAATTGCAAGGACATTTTTTCACTTTTGAACCTCAAGACTCTGTGCTCCAGGATTGAAAAGATATATACATAGAAGATCACAATTGTCTCAAGATATGCAACTGATATTTAATTAGTTTGTTGTGTATTATGTATTATTATGTAGGAATGTTGAAATGTGTTTGACATTGTGTTATTCCCACAAAGGGGGGACCCAATTATTGTGTGTTCTGTAATTGTTTTTATGTTTAATGTATACTGTCTTATCGCGTACACCCCAATGGAGGATTCTCATGCATTTTATGCTTTCTAATAGATCAGGCTATTGTGTAGTCCAATGTTTAGATTAGATCAATTTATAACCACATTTTGCTGTCCCACCGGGCACTCTGCCAACCTTCCCTATCCATTTTAAAATGTGCTAAACTTCGTTTTACCAAGGACAAGCTTCTGGATCCCTAAAACCACCAGATACATAAAGGTGTATATGCTTTGGTTTAGCAGGAATGATCCCTTATAGAGTTAAATTGACTTATTTGGACAAGTGTCCTTTTTAAGAATGGCTTTGTTTTAACAGATTGGTTTGAAAAGGTGAGAACCATGGGCATATATAAATTCAAATTGGACTCAGTTTGAATTGGCCAAGTGTATCCAGGCTGCAATTAACTTTTTGGTCCTTTAAGAGCAAGTGAGCAGCTTCCCATGAGTGCAAGACCAGATTTTATAATAATAAAATCCCATAGAATGGTCAAGGCAAAGACATCTCTCTCATGACATGCCCAAACCTGTGCCAGCTATGGTGAGTGCCAGGCAACATGGTCAATGAAAGCCCCGAGGGGATTCACCAGGATGTGTTGCTGTACCACTATGCCAGTGTGAGACTGCAGAAGAGCTAGCTTGACACCTGAGAACACACACAAAAAATGGTGGAGGACAAAGCAAACTGCATTTTTAGTGGGCCTTCCTGCTAAATGTAAAGCATAGACCACTATTGAAAAAATGTTTCTCCCAAAAGCTAGAATGCCGCAAGTAATTTAGTAACAAAACACAACATATGTTATTTTTATATGATATATTTACACAAAGGCATCCATTTACAACATACGATGTTATTATTTGTGGGGCAAAATTTTTTAAGAAAAATTCTAGCCTCAAAGGGGGGACATTGTGATAGGAATTTTATGGTCCTAGATATATGGTAATGTTCATAACTGCACGTACATAGATCAGCACAGGAAGACTGACCTGAAGCCATTTTTTATTCCTAAACTGAGCAAATGTTTCTCTGCATGGTCAAAGTGGAAAAACCTCCCTATTGTCTTTTCCTTCACAAATCCTCTCTTAAGGGTATGCCTGTGTTTGAATAGGGTGTGAGCCTGTGACATGGCCCAGGAACTAAATATTTATCACTATTTATCACTACGAAAGAATGGCCAGGCTCCTCAGGCAATCCAATCAAGTAACCTGCCAGACAGAAAATAAACAAGCGACAGGAGAAAAACAACATGCAAATGTTCTATTTTAGACCACCTTTTCTGTGATGTATCTGAGGGGTGGTCTTAGGTTACACCCCTTCTGTGATGTATATATAATGTTTCTGGGAGTGGTCTTGATCTACAGGATGGGAAATTCAAAAGTCTTTATAAGCCCTTGTACAGCATTTTTGTGGGTCCTCCTCCTTTCCTGCATGAGAGGGGAGCACCCTGTTGCAACAGATCAATAAAGATCAAGATTATTAGTTGCTTTGCTTCTCGATATTCTCTGGTTGGCCTCTGTTATTTTCTCCTAGGGAACTTATGTAAGGACTCTATATGGGCTCTTGGATACCCCATAAGGGGAAAGGGCATATTTTTATTTACAACAATATTTCCTTCTCATTCATGATCTTGTGTCTTGCTGGTGCTATTGTGATACACCACACAGGGCCATACCTATGTTTTTTTACAGGTTTCCAATTAGCGTCATTTTTTGGATTTGAGCCAGAACACAATTCTGCCATATTTGTTGGTTGAGAAGAAGGGAAGGAGGAGATTTGTGCAATTTTTTCAGCAGGAGGGAAATGCCAGTGAAATAGAGGATCTTGTTGGCTGTAGCGGAAGCAGACGGAGGGAGGGGTTACCAGCTGACTGCAGAATCTACACAGAAGTGGGCTTTTGTGCTACCCTGGTGGATGGCCGTGGCCTGGGAACATGGCTCTAGAGTAGAACTTGGTTCAAAGGACAGCAGCCACGTGAAGACAAACAGGATTGAAGTGACACTCTGGGGGTCATGGAAAGCAGGGCAGGGAACATTGCAATATCACATGCTGCTGATTGTAGCAGCTGCCAGAGGGCAGGCGAAGAGGAGGAGAGATTGCCACCAGCAAGGCCCAGCCCTGTGTGGGATGCGCTACCTCTGAGGGGCAGGCGGAGGGTAGGGCCGGCCTGGGTGGGATGAAAGGAGGACTGGAGCATGTTTAATGTTTAATACAGTATACTCTGCCTCCCCATTTTATCCTCAAAAACCCTGGTGAGGTGGGTTATGTGGATAGAAAGTGACTAGCCAAAAGCATTCTAGTGAACTTCATGGTTATGTGCTAAACACACTTTGCTTCTACAATAATCAAACTTCAACATGATTTTGCAGGGAGATTAATCCGTTCCCCACTTCTTTCCAGAACACACCCACCACCTCAATCAAGTGATCACATCAAGAGATATCTGTGAGTTTGCTCTCTTTTATTTAGCCTTAGGCTACATAATTACATGGATATTATTGAATCTGAGATAGACTGAGGAGGGAAAACTGGGATAGGTTGAGAAAGGGGTGCATCACTGTTCACCCTGGGATTTCTCCCATGATCCTGGGAGGCCAGTGATTAGCCCTTTACCATTTGAGTGCTATTCCTCAACCCCACCCCCAAAGCAAATCTGTTAATTCCTTTTTTGAGATCTGATAATGACTCTCCACTGTTCTTTGCAGCATTATAATAATAAGTAGCAGGTGGCTAAGATATCCCTATAGGAACTGCACTCTGGGAAGGAACAGTAATCAACATGTTCAAGGGCGGCATTTTGCAACTACCCTTTTAATATTATGTATGAATGGCCTAAGCTTTCTATCATACAATGGCAGAATAAGAATACAGGACATTCCATTTGCTAATCTAAAAAGTGACAGGTGTCCCATGCCCCATTCACCAGAAATTTGCCCCTACCCACCCCGACATACCGGGGGAGTTCACTCACCTGGGACTAGCATCTAACAGTGTTATCGATTACTTCTTGATCTCTGCAAATTTGGCCGTTAATGTACTTTCCTTCCAAGTTGAAAACCAACATTTCAGTGATCACCTTCCAATAGTGACCACTTTGTCATTGTTCCGGTGCCAGAAGGACTATAAACACTCAGTCCTTCTGGAAACCTCATCATCGACCAAAATAAGAGGGATCAAATGGTCGGAGGCTGTGGCCCAAAAATACCAGGAATTTTTTCATAGGGAAATCATTGCCTATCTACCTCAAATAACTACTGATTTACAAGACTTCAATTCGGTTTTGAAACTTTTCAACCTTCTTATAATAAACCTTACCACTTTTTTTACATCACCTCCTCAAAAGGCGAAAATGGCGCATTGCAGTACTGGGGCCCCTTGGTTTAACACCTCTTGCAAACAAGCAAGATCCCTTCTTCACTCTATCTATAATGAATCCAAAACTCTAATGCCCAGGCTCTACCACCCTCCTATTTACAAGCCAAAAGAGCATACAAACAGACTTAAAAGCTGGCCAAACGCGAGTGGTACCAAAAGCGTTGGCGAGCCTTGATTGCGGCCTCTAGATCCCGCAGACCACAGGAATTTTGGGCTCTGATAAACAAAAGAGGAAGGAAGTACCCACTGGCGATTATCCCTGCGCCCACATGGGAACAATTCTTGAGTAAATATTTCTCTTTGGCAGAGGAATCCAACTCACCCACGGAATTCCGAGCCGACCATCTACCTTTGTGGCCCTCTACCGACCCAGAACTGATAATGGACTTGATACTAGATCTGAAAACGGGCAAAGCCCCCGGGCCGGATCTAGTCCCTGCTGAGGCTATTGTTGCGCAACCGAGGTGGTGGGCTGAAATTCTGGCCAAAGTCTTTGATGCAATTAATTCTACGGGGCTTATCCCTAGGTCATGGAAGGAGGCCGTGATCGTACCAGTCCATAAAAAGGGTCCCCCTGCTGACCCAGAGAACTACCGGAACATCAGCCTTTTGTCTATCATCGGGAAAATCTATGCAAAATTTTTGCTGTCTAAGCTGTCCCACTGGGCATACGACTCAAATTTGATTGGCCATGAGCAAGCGGGCTTTAGGAACAATTATTCGACCACTGACCATATGGTAATTATGTATCATCTTGCCAGAAAATATTCTGCCCCGAGTCGGGGGCGCCTATGTGTCGCTTTCATAGACTTAAAGGCTGCCTTTGACAGTATCCCAAGAAACTGTCTATGGAAGAAATTAGAGAGATGGGGCATAGATAGAAGGCTGTTATGGCTTATAACCCAATTACACCATGGGTCATCGGCTAGAGTGAGACTCACACCGGCGGGAAACCTATCCAATGAGGTCCCAATAAATAGAGGAGTGCACCAAGGCTGCATTTTGGCCCCACTCCTCTTCAACTTGTTTATTAGCGACATGAAGCTCTTTCTGAGTGAGTCTCAAGCCAACATTCATGCCCCCCGCCTAGCTGATTTTCGCTGCCCTCTGCTCCTATATGCTGATGATGCAGCGATCCTTTCCTACTCTAGAGTCGGTTTATGCAGAGCTCTAAAGATTTTTGCAGCTTATTGCAAACTCAACCATCTGACAATTAATTATGGAAAATCTAAAGTACTGGTCTTTACCAGGTCTCGGAAAACTTACAGCTGGAAGTTAGATGGAGTCCAATTAGAACAGGTTTTCAAATTTAAATACCTGGGAGTCTTTTTTCACTACAACCTAAGCTGGAAGCCACAGATACAGTATTTACTGAACAAAGGGAAAACAATACTTTACACTCTACTCCAATTTTTTGCGGTCGACGGAGCCTCCCACATCCCTTCTGCATTGAAGGTGTACCACGCAAAAGTGGTTTCCACCCTCTGTTATGCTGCCCTGCTATGGGCCCCAGGGTCCAATTTAACATCGCTGGGGACATTGCAGAATCAGTTTCTCCGTCGCCTCCTGAAACTCCCCATGTGTGTGAGCAATGCAGCCATACATCTGGAGCAAAGGATTGCATCATTGGAGACTGTCATCTGGAAGCGAGTCTTTGGCTATTGGCTGTCCAGCTGGCATAGGCTTCCCGACCATTACCTCTTTCAGTGCCTCTGGTGGGATGACTTTGTTAATCCGTGGGTAGGAAAAATCCATGCCAAACTTCTGAGCATCGGAATTTCCCCAGCGGACTCCTTAAAGATGAACCTACGCTCAGCCAAAAGCCTTATCGAGCAAAGATTAGCAGACATTGAAAATCAACACAACCTCTCCAGGGGTGGGGGTGTCTGCTCCCCCAGGTATCATGGAATAACCCCACCACTTGGCCTTCCATCATACATGTCATCTCTTTCATCTGTACCACACCGACTTGCATTTATTCGTGCAAGGTTCAATGTTTTTCCATCGAACCTGCTGAGCCACAGATTTTCCAAGGGTTTGGTGTCTCCGCTATGCGAGTGTGACGGGAAAACAGTTGAATCTCTTCAACATATAATGTTCAACTGTCCCTTACATAGCATAGCCAGGACTAAATTCCTGGGTCCTGCTTTACTGCGCTTGGTTGGCAGGCCTATTGAGTCACATGCCGCACTGCTTTTGCAGGATACAGATCCTTCTGTAACTCTGCAGGTGGTGAGATTCCTGAATGCGGTTATCTCACACACAAAAACCACCAAAAAACAACATCAACAACAAAAACTAATCGGACAGTTATGATGAGAGTGCATGACGGATCTCGTCTCCAGTTCTCCTTTTTCTGTGAACCGTCCCTTGGATCTTTCCGGGCCCCAAGCTGATATTTGTCACTGCTCAATGACCCACCCTTACATCGTGGTGTTCCCCTTCTGTTGTTAGATGTATTGGTTTTTATGTTTCTGTGCTTTTATGTTTGTACATATTTTATGGGCTAATAGCCGTAAATAAATAAAATAAAAAATTGCCCCCAGATGGGATGGATACAGGAGGATATGCTTCACCTAGTGTTAATTTGTATCCCACCGTTTCTCCAAAGAGCTGAAGTTAGCATACACACTACTACGCCTCTCTATATTATCATTACAGAACCCCTGTGATGTACATTAAGCTGAGAGATATTGAGATTTTATTTATCTGTAGATGAAGCATGGAAATCATTGAATCTGGGATAGGCTGAAGAGAATGATGTAGTATAGGCTGGAGAGCTTGCGATGCTGAGGAAGGGGTGTGCATCATTTTTCACTCTGGGATTTCTCCTCAGGCCTCTGTGTGAGCTTCATGGTGTCATTGATTCAGTGAGAGTAGGAAACTATCACCTGGCTGAAGGCCAAGAGGGAAACCTTGCTGCTGTCCTTCAATACTCGGGTGTTCACATGCTGACCCACAATGAGGGAACTCGACAGAGGGCCTTCTCAGTAGTGGCGCCCGCCCTGTGGAACGCCCTCCCATCAGATGTCAAGGAAATAAACTACTATCTGACTTTTAGAAGACATTTGAAGGCATCCCTGTTTAGGGAGGTTTTTAATGTTTGATGTTTTATTGTACTTTTAATTCTGTTGGGAGCTGCCCAGAATTGCTGGGGAAGCCCAGCCTAATGGGTGGGGTATAAATTATTATTATTATTATTATTATTATTATTATTATTATTAATCCTCTGAACAGAAACTTCGCTTGTATCGAGCCCTGTGACCAAGCCAGTGAGCATTGTCTGTGTGAGGAGAAACTGAGATTACAAGCAAAACAAAAAATTCTTTCCAGTAGCACCTTAAAGACCAACTAAGTTAGTTCTAGGTATGAGCTTTCATTTGCATGCACAGTTCTTCAGATACACTCAGAGTGTGAGTCTTGCCTACTGTGGGGCGGGGAGAGACTCTGCTTCACTTCAGAGAGTCTTAGTCCTTTGTTCTATTCTGCTTTCATTTTCAGGTGAAGCAGACGTGTCTCACGATGCTTTGTGCTGTGATAGTGAATGGCTAGCTTCTGCTGTAAGCTGTAAAGAAAGCTGCTTTTAGTTATTAGTACCTCTGTGTGAGACTCTGTTTTTTGCACACTGAAGCACAGAAGACAGCAGCTGCTTTCTTTGGACGCTGCCGGACTGTGCTGTTTCCTCAGAGCATCTGAATGCAGGCTGTGATGCAGAGACCTGGCTCAGCTTTAGAAGCGGGCCGGACGCCAGGCTTATCTGGGCAATAAATCAATCTACAGTCTGTGCTTGCTGAAGGCTGGTTTCTTCGCAGTGCAATAGAAATTGGCATGGGGACTATTCGCCTTGTCTTTTTAAGTTTCCGGTGGGGGTTAGTATGAGACAAAAGGAGAGGCAACAGTTATTAGATCTAGACATACCTGATGGACAGGCAGCATTTAGAAAATGGGGGTCTTGAAAGAAGGACAAGCAGGAGCATCTAGAAAGGGCTATGATGACATTCTGATGAACACAGGAATTCTTGACAGGGTTATTCTGAAGGGTTTGCCTACTTTCTGTATTTTTCACACATGCTTCACAGCAGCAGCACATTGTCTTTTTGCACTCCTTAAGTGTGTTATTTTTAAATATAAAGCAGCTTAGACATGATTTTAAAATCATTGAATTAAAAAATGCCTTGGATTCAAACCTCTGCTTTCCACCTCGCTCCTTCACTTCTTGCTTTTGTCTGCCATCCGTTCGTCTCTACACCCCTGTGATTCTCCTTCTCTCTGACCCTCTTTCCCATGCATATTTTCTTTTCCTCAAATTGTGGAATTATTGAGTTGGAAGGGTCCCAAGGGTCATCTAGTCCAACCCCCCGCAAAGCAGGAATCGCAGCTAGCTACGCAGCTCCTTAATGTGTGGACTGGACCACCAGGGCAAGGATATGAAATCTGCCTCCAACAAAACTGCACCACCTGCTCATCTAAGTCAACTGATGCTGGGTAAACATGATCAACAGGCAGAAGACCCTGGTCAGCAAAATGAATTGTTGTCACTCCACTCACCTTTCGTTTTATAAGAAATGCTCTGCTTGGAGGGGAGAGAAACACAAATATCTGTGCTCGGGAGAGTCTAAACCCTGGTGAGGAAGGATAGGCTAAGAGACAGTGACTAGCCAAAAGCCCCCTCAGTGAACTTCATGGTTATGTGCTAAACACATTTTGCTTCTACAATAATCAAACTTCAACACGATTTTGCAGGGAGATTAATCCATTCCCCACTTCTTTCCAGAACCCACCCACCACCTCAATCAAGTGATTACATAAGGAGATATCTGTGAGTTTGCACACTTTTATTTAGCCTTAGGCTACATAATTACATGGATGTTATTTAATCTGGGATAGGCTGGAGAGGTTGTGATGCTGAGAATCTGGCATAGGTTGAGAAAGGGGTGTGCATCACTTTTCACCCTGGAATTTCTCCTCAGGCCTCTGGGTGGGCTCCACGGTGCCTGCTGTGCGGGTAAACATACAGGAGTATGAAGTCCCATTGTTCCGGTCAGAGTAGGGGATTACCACCTGGCTGATGGCCAAGAGGGAATCCTTGATGCTGCCCTTCAAGACTTGGGGATTCACATGGTGACCTTCAAGTAGGGCATTCTTCACCCACTGGACAGAAACTTCACTTGCCTTGGGCCCTATGACCATGCCGGTGAGGACTATCTGTGCTCGCTGAAGGCTGCTTTCTTTATAGTTGGCGGGATAGAGGTTCTCATGGAGACCGTTCCCTTTGTCTTTTAAGTTTTGGGTTGGAGAAAGTATGAGAGAAAGAGAGAGGCAACAGCTATTAAGTTTAGTCATAATTGATGGACAACATTTATTAGGCTATTTAGTGCTGATTATTTTCTGCTGGATTCTCTGACAAACATTTTTAATCTGTAGATAGAGGGGGGTAAATCCTTAATGAAAGCTTTAAGGAGCAAAGGGGATTTAACTGAAGTTCTTGTGTGTGTGGACCTGAGTAGGAAGATCTGTGGCACATACATGGGGCTTCCTTGAGCTGAATGAGGACACGGTGGGATAGTGGAGATTCCAGGAATATTTACACAGCTCCTTCCCCCAACATGTATAAAGAAAGCGCCCAGCACAAAATGCATCCCAGCCTTCCCAGAGGAGGTATTGGTGTATAGGCTGGGTTTGAAAAACAAGGTTAACTAAAAACTTCCCATATCCAATGATATCATCTCTGCACAGTTGCTCCTGGAGCCGCTAACTAGGTAGAGAGCTCCTTAAATGTGTGGACTTGGCCACCAGGGCAAGGATATAAAAATCTGCCTCCAATAGAAGGGCACCATCTGTTCATCTAGGTCATCCTATGCTGGGTAAACATGATCGACAGGCAGATGAAGGTTATAAAGATCCTTGGCTGGGAGTGGGAATGATTTTTTAATGGGGGTGGAAATTATTGTGGGAGACACCTTGGGCCTTGCAGGGTACACGTTCTTTCCTTTCCTTCTCCCGTTGTTACCTTCTGATAAAAACATGCATTTAGTATTGTTCAAGAACGGTGAAAATCTTTCTGCAGAGATAAGAGGAGAATTACTGTTCAGACCTCCACCGGACTGATTGCAGTTTCAAGTTGTGTCTTTAGCCAATATTAGCACCGATATCATGGCAACTGGTGGGGAAAGTCTTATCTCAACAGGCCGTAATGGAAAGCAGAAATAAATTTCTGAATTAAGGAGGAAGCAGTCTTAAAATGGTCAGTCCCTGAGAGGATCTTAAGCAATCTGGAAACAATCATCCTGCTCCCAAACCATATTTTTCAAAGGAAAACTAAGTCCCAACGGTGTCAAGAGTTTTTACCTTCAGGTTCATTGACATTTGTTTGGAACTCTTCGAAGGTTACTTGACAGACTTCCTTTCCCATCGCGAAAGCGAGTAGTTCTGCAGCGCTGAGGTATCCTATGCTACGACGGTGTGCACTTATGATGCGGGAGGTTTTACCTGATTGGCCACCTACCTGCCACGTAATCATCATGCCTTCGGGGACAGAGCCAGAGGCAGTGCACACGAATGTTTCACCTAAGGGAACAAAATAGACAGACAGACAGACAGACAGACAGATGAAATTCCTGGTTTTTTAATGACTTTATATTACTGTTTTTATGGGGGCGGTTTATATTGCTTTACAGTTTTTATGTTTCCTAGTGCACTGTTTAAGATTTAAGCAGCTTAGAAATGATTTGAAAATCAGCAAATGTATAAATGCCGTAGGTTAAAACCTCTGCTTTTCATCTCACTCCTTCCAGTCTTGCTTTTGTCTGCCGTTTGTTCTTCTCTACACCCCTGTGATTTTCCTTCTCTCTGACCCTCTTTCCCATGCATATTCTCTTTTCGTGGAATCATAGAATTCTTGAATTGGAAGGGACCCCAATGCTCATCTAGTTGAACCCCCTGTAATGCTTACTTACCTCCTTCATCAAAACTTATTATACACAAATAAACAGCCATGTAAAATATATAATGATGAGGAATTCACTGGGATTTCTTCCCGCTAAATAGTGCCATTTAGCACTGCAAGAGATACTATTTACAAAACCTCACACACACACCCGTGCAGTTAATTCTGGTTTAATCAGATATTTTCATTGTGCCCAAAAAGGGGGGGTAGCATGCGTTTGTGTAGCAGGTTGTAAAATGGACAGTAGAAAAGGATATGTTCTACAGTGTCCGACACATTCAAAGAACATCCACAATGTCTATCATTTCTGGGGATGTTTAAAAATCTGCCCTTGACAAAAGCTGAAGGAAAAACATTCAGTTGGGCTAAGATAAAGGTCCTGCTTTGGACAGAAATTATTAATTTTGAGATATGTGACCCTGTTATCTCGGGGGAGCAAATTTTATTTACACCTGACTTGATGTTGTTTCTCCCCATTGTACCTTAATCTGTTTTGACTATTGCAATAAATATATTGCTCACTCGAATTATACAAGGGTTTCAAGATCTGATTTGAATACCAATAGATCTGATTTGAATACCAATAGAAGTTAGAACTTCTGGATTTATCAGAGTCCGTAAGTAGGTCAGAGAGTAGACTGAAATGTTGGCAACAAAATGGAAATGCAACCAGTATTTTATAGTGCTAGCCCACACTCAATATTCCATCATGTGTATACCTAGTTCTGCACACATTGTCTCATACATAATTGAACTTGGGAGCCCCAGGAGATGTCTCAAGACGGATGTGAGGGTGACCCGACTGAGACATCTGTCACCCCATTGAACGCCAGGGCTGATCTGGCTGACCTGGCTGGCTAGGCAGGCGTCCCCCTGTCTCATGTGTGTCCCTCCCTAAGCTGCATGCTCGGTGGAAGAGGAAGACTATCCCAGGTAGACGGAGTGTACTGTTCCTCGGTCAAGGCCTGATGATAGCTGCGCTCCCTGTATAGATAGAACCTCCCTGATAGAACCTCCCCTGTAATGCAGGAATCTCAGCTAAATAATTTCAGCTGCATAGTTTGTGAGAGCCTTCCTTCTTTGCCCCTATCAGAAGAATGCCTCTGCTGTTCCCTAAACCTGAAAAGATCTCAGCACACAGAAATAGGCACTTACAAATCTTAATAAAAGGGTATTTGTTTTGGAACCATGGGATCCATCCCTTTGGAATGACTATCCCGTTTACTGCTGGCAAATAAGCAGAAAAGTTGGAGGAAGAGAATCCAAGGGTTGTTATTGCTCTGTTTCTAAGGGTGGTTCCAGATGCCCAGATTTCAGGTACATGCATGAGAAGGCTGCAAAGAGGAAGGAAAGAGAAGCAAACTCACGTGGAGCAAACTGGGAAGAAGTCAGTGGCAGGCTGGCCCCGCAAAGGAGTCCCACAAATGGTAAGAAGATCTTGGCCCACATTTTAGGATTCAGTGTGAATGGCATGTGGGCCACCAGGCCTGCTTATATAGCATCCTGGGAGACTTTGGTGAGATATGTTTCCCATCAGTAGCTCCACCCAGACAATCCAAGAAGAGGCTATTCTGTGAGGTTCTCAGAAAGTCCTTCCAGAAACGTGAGTGTAATTAGGATTTGTGGGAAATCCCAATAGCTATTGGGAAGTTCTATTGTTATTATTTCAATTTGTATACCTCCTTTCATTTGGAAATCATAGGCCGTTCAGAACATAAAGGTACAACATGAGAACACAAAATACATAATCCTCTTCCCTGACCTTCGTTAGAGGACAAGATGCAGAATTAGCAAAATGGAGAAGGAACACTCTGACCTAAAACCTCTGCTGCCTTGTGGCCAGTGCTCCCCCCCCAAAAAAAAAAAAGTTTAGGAGTTCTCTCATTTTGACCCAAGAAAATCACGATTTTATAGTTCAAATCAGGAAAAATAAATATAGTAAATGGACAAAAGTACAAAGATTCACAAAATGTTTAGGGGTATGTGTACCCCTGTGTCCCCCAGAAAAGAGCACTGCTTGTGGCTATACTCAATAGTGAAAGGTTTGGGCAGTAAACCCCAAGGAATAACATACACCTCATCTGCCCCAAATTTTCTGAAACCTCCATAGAAGCAATTAACACACCATGGATTCTTCCTTTGCCCTGAAACATCCCAATTTAAGCTGCTCTTAAAGGGGTAATGGGCTTGCAGCTACCTTGCACTTTTAGTGTAGCTGAAATTTTGCCCATGTCCCTTTTAAGAGTCACTTGACTCCCCATCGTCCATAGGCGCCCACCAGTCATTGAGTTTGGGAGGGGGGTTGATGTCACAACACACTGGTAGGAGCTAGGGGCTGTGAATGAACTGCTTCTATGAGAGCACCAGCCAGATGCAGTGCAAGGTCTACGACTCCCTGCTGGACCTTCCTGTGAACCTGCAGGTGGCCCACACCCTTGGGGTGGTTTCTGTGGTCATTCCACCCTGGACCTCCTTGTTGCCATCTGCAGAGCTGGGTGCACCAACTGCATGGAGGACCCAGAGGCCAAGGGAAAGTCTCAGACTTGGGAGCGGCTGGCTCTGCTTGTCTCCATCTCTTGGTCTGCCAGCACCATCATCAGTAAAAAATTTAATCGGGCAACGGCTTTTTTCTCCTGCCTTGCCCCACCCTCCAACCCTAGAAGCCTTTCCCAGACCCTGAATTTGAGAATAGCAGAAGCATCTGGGAAGAGAAAAGAGGAATTCAGAGATATTATTTTTAGAAAGGGTTTTGTAAGTTGCATGTCCTTTGAGGAACATTTTATCCTTTTGCGTGGTCTGTGGTTAGTTTTGTGATGGTTGTTGTTGTTAAGATTTCTATACTCCCCTATACTCGCAGGTCTTGGTGGTTCATAGGATAAAATCACAATAGAAAAACACCAAATACATAAGCAAAATGAAAATGAAAATAACCTTATAATCCCGCCAGAACACGTTTTAAAAGGGCATTGGATAGCAACCAACCAAAGATCAGGTTAAAGAAGAACATTTTTGCCTGGTGCCTCAATGTCTATAATGGAGGGCCATTAACAACACAAGAAAACTCCTTTCCCCCCTGCCCTGAGGTGTGAACAGAGGCAGGGATTTCAGGTGATGGGGTGGGGTGTTTGAGGGGACAGGACAAGGCAGTTTTTGAGCAAGGTTTGCTGGGAAGAAGCGGCAGGACAGGAGCTGAGCTCCATCTTGGGCAGGCAGGCTGAAGGATGCCTGCGCTGCCGCCCCATGAAATGACCATGCTGTAAGATTTGGACTCCCACCATGCAGACAGGAGGTGTAAATAGCTGAATAAACCATATTTCTTAAACCGAGAATAGTCTCTACTACGTTTTCTATTCCTCCAAAGGGACACAGACCCTGTGTCAGTGCCAGGGACCCCATGGGTTCTTGCCCCCACTCGGCAAAGAGAAGGGCAGGCATTCAACTTTTGGAACAATATTTTAGGTCACACCATAGATTTGTATAACAGCATTACAATATTGGCTGTTTTATTTTCAGTTCTTTTCCTAATGTGGCTGCAGGGATCTGTTTTAAATGAAGGGGTTCCCAGCAACCAGTCTTCTTAACCCCAATCCGGTTCTTCAAGCTGCAATGCATGGAGTCAGGACACAGGATGTGGGCTTGTATACAGGGGTGTCATCTTGCCCTCAGGATTGTGGGTGCCCACAGCCATAACATGGAGGTGCAACATCACACGCGCACGGCTGCACATAGTGCTCATTGACTTTGTGGGTGCCCAGTCCCTGCAAATTACATTATTGTGGCTGCCCAAGCACCCACAGCCCCCTGGAGCTGGATCCTATCCTTGTATATTTCCTTCTCATTCTTGCTGGTGTTATTGTGATACACCACACAGGGCCATACCCATGTATTTTACAGGTTTCCAATTAGCGTCATTTTTTGGATTTGAGCCAGAACACAATTCTTCCGTGTTTGTAGGTGAGAAAAGGAGATTTCTGCAACTATTTCAGCAGGAGGGAAATGCCAGTGAAATGGAGGATCTTGCTGGCTGTAGCGGAAGCAGACAGAGGGAGGGGTTACCAGCTGGCTGCAGAATCTACACAGAAGTGGGCTTTTGTGCTACCCTGGTGGATGGCTGTGGCCTGTGAACATGGCTCTAGAGTAGAACTTGGTTCAAAGGACAGCAGCCACGTGAAGACAAACAGGATTGAAGTGACGCTCTGGGGGTCATGGAAAGCAGGGCAGGGAACATTGCAAATATCACATGCTGCTGATTGTAGCCGCTGCCAGAGGGCAGGCGAAGAGGAGGGGAGATTGCCACCAGCAAGGTCCAGCCCTGTGTGTGATGCGCTAGCTCTGAGGGGCAGGCGGAGGGTAGGGCCGGCCTGGGTGGGACGAAAGGGGGACTGGAGCTTGTTTAATCTTACCCCTTTCATACAAAAATATTTATTGCTTTGTTTGTGTTTGTCTGTGTAAATTTACCAAAGAATAAAATAGAACAAAATGGGGACTAAGGTTTTTTGTCAGGGCGGTGGAGGGACTGTGTGTGCGATGTCCAGTGACTGCATAAAATCACATGATCCAACTTTGAATGTATTGTTATAGATTTAGTGGTGGCATCAGTGGCGTAGCGTGGGTTGTCAGCACCCGGGGCAAGGCAAGTAATTTGCACCCCCTAACCCGTGGATTAGCGCCCCCTAACCCTAACCCCCAGATGTTGCGCCCAGTGCAGCCGGGCCCCCCTGGCCCCCCACGCTACGCCACTGGGTGGCGTAGCTGTCAACATTTCCCTTTTCTTGCGAGGAATCCTATTCGGAATAAGCAAATTTCCCTTAAAAAAAGGGAAACGTTGATAGCTATGAGTGGTGGGGATCCCCCTAAACCCAAGAAATGAAGAAATGTTAGGATCCTGGGACCATTTCCCTTCTCTCTTTACATTTTGGGGTGGGGGGAGTATGAGAGAAAAGGAGAGGCAACAGCGATTAAGTTTAGACATAACTGATGGACAACAATTGGTATTGGTGATTTCAAGTTGCTGCATAGGTTGGGTTGGGAAAAAACAAATTGTCTTAAAACCTCCCGTATCTTATAGGGTAACCTCTGCACAGTTGCCCCTGAATTAGCTATTTGTTGTTGTTATTTAGTCATGTCCAACTTTTGTGACCCCCTGGACCAGAGCATTCCAGGCACTCCTGTCTTCCACTGCCTCCCGCAGTTTGGTCAAACTCATGTTGGTAGCTGTGAGAACACCCTAAATTAGCTATTTAGGGAGGTCTTTAAATGTGTGGACTGGGCCACCAGGGCAAGCGTCTGAACCTTCATCTGATAGGAAATGTTTTGCAGGAGTGGGCAACAGATAAAAAACGTGCCATTGAGGACTTCTGGGTTGACGCGATCGGTTTAATGGCGGATTCCCTCCGAGCTCCGGAGGGAATCGGCTCCGCTGAAGACGGGTCTTGCCGCGCCGGCGACGCGGGGACCCTCAGAAACCACAGGTGCTGATACGTGTGGACTTGGTGACCCAGTGGGCACCTTAAGCGCCCTCCTCGACAATCGAAGAGCCTTTTTAAAGGCTGCGGAGAGGGTACGAGGAGCGGCGTGGTGCTGGGAGTAGACCGCTACTTCAGTGGAGTGAAGCCGCAAGCCATTGCCGGAGAGCGTCAACTTTCTTCCCGAAATTTGGACTGGAAACAAATACCCCGTGAGTAGAAGGAAATTTATACTTTTAATTTGGAACGAACGGGGGGATGTGCTAAAGGGAAGTCCGCACCCCCCCTACATACAGATAATTTGAAGCAAGGAGCGAAAAACTAAGATCGGGGGGGGGAAAATCTCGTGTCTTTTGAGACTGACAAGAGATTCCATTAATTTGTGAGAATAAGCTTTTATTTTCTTTTTAAGTTGTGCTGGAGGGAAGAGGATTTTGAAAACTTTTGTGTACCCCCCCCCCCCCCGGATCCGGGAGCGTCCCGCATGAACCTAGCGTGAAAGAACAGGAGTTTGACAGCTGTGAATTGAGCTGTCAAACGGTTGGATAAAGATAAGAACTGTATTACTTTATATCTCTCTGGTTTAAAGGTGCTACATTTAACTAGAAGTGGTTGGAAACAAAGTAAACAACAGGGTAAAAGACTGTTGGTAAAGAACTCTGAATAATGGCAATCCCCCTAGGGGGAACCAGTGACATTACAATGGCTGCAGAAGGAAAATTACTAGCAGAAATAGAAAGAGCCTTTTTTCTCGTGGGAACCTTGCAAGAGCAGGCTATGGTTATGGACAAACAACTTACGACCTTGATCTCTAAAACAAGCAACCCTGCTGATGGAACTAAAGACTTGATTGCGAAAGATTCTGCAGCTGAACCAGAAAAGACATCTTTGGAGCTGGAGGAAAAGGAGGATGGAGGGGGAAAAGTACAGATAAAAAAATATTGAACAGAAATTTACGTGGTCAGGAAACAAAGAAGAAGTTTTTTTAGATTATAAACTATGAAAAGACGAGACAGAGGAGAAAAGTAAAGGAGGAAGTCGTCGGATATTATGGAACATTGGAAGTTAAAAGAGTAAAGAAACATAACTGGGACCTCCTCCTCTTTTCTGGCCTTTATGATTTTGAATTTGGGGGATCTCTGGCAGAACCTTGGCAGCAAGTTTCTTCAACCAGGTTTGGACTGAGAGACGATGAAGTGACTGTGACAGACATCCCTCGAGATCTGAAGACCAACAAAAAGGACTACCAACAAAATAGACAGAGAGAGACTGAAAGAGACTTAAAGGCCTCTGATGTGAGGAATCCGGGCTAGGAGTTCTATGGGAGGATAGTTATTTGGGAAGGGACAGATACCTGGGCAGGGAGGGAGGGGGAAAACAGAATTTGAAAAATTTTACGATTTTTGTGTTTTGTAATTTTGATTTATATTTTAATATAAAAAAGGGGAAATTTGTGGTATAAGAACCTCGATCGATCTTAGAAAAAGGATCTAATGTATATAAGAGAATGGGACAACAAAATTGGGCCTAACAAAAAGAATTAAGTTTAAACATAACAGAATAGGTTAAGGAGAGGAATAAGAACTTGCTGAATTAAACATGGAAATTGGGATGTATGGGGGGGTGGGGGAAGTCAGGGAAAGAGGGTTATGAAAGCAAGGACATGAAAGCATTTATGTGTGTTTTTTGTTTGTGTTGTTATAAAATGTGAAAATGCAATTAAAAAATTTTTTTAAAAAAAAAACGTGCCATTGAGGAGGGTCATATGGCGGAGGGAGTGAGAGTGAGAAATGTCCTTATTTTCAAATGAGGAATGTTGGAGAGTATACATACAGTGTACTCTGCCTCCCCATTTTATCCTCAAAAAACCCTGGTGAGGTGGGTTATGTGGATAGACAGTGACTAGCCAAAAGCATTCTAGTGAACTTCATGGTTATGTGCTACACACACTTTGCTTCTACAATAATCAAACTTCAACACGATTTTGCAGGCAGATTAATCCATTCCCCATTTCTTTCCAGAACCCACCCACCACCTCAATCAAGTGATCACATCAAGAGATATCTGTGAGTTTGCTCACTTTTATTTAGCCTTAGGCTACATAATTACATGGAAATTATTGAATCTGGGACGGGCTGAGGAGGGAAAACTGGGATAGGTTGAGAAAGGGGTGTGCATCACTTTTCACCCTGGGATTTCTCCTCAGGCCTCTGGGTGGGCTCCATGGTGCCTGCTGTGCGGGCCATATTGTTAGAAAAGCATTGTTTAATGTTTGGATAAGATATAAGGGTTTGTTAGAAAATAAAACCCCAAGATGGTTGTCACCAATGGAAGCAAAGGCTCAGAAAAAACTCAATATGGAGGCTAAATGGCCGAAGTATTGGGAAATTTTGGAACAAGAGGGAGACAGACTAAAATTGCAGAGCTTTGAAAAATTAAAAAACAGAGTGCGAGACTGGCTCCATTATTATCATCAAATAATGGAGGCATATAATTTGGACAAAAAAGTAGGCTTCCAAGTGGAAAAATCAAAATTGGAAACAGAACTGCTAGACTCTAAAGTTAAGAATTTGTCAAGAATGTATAACCTGCTGTTGAAATGGAATACTCAAGATGAAATGGTGAAATCTGCTATGATTAAATGGGCACAAGATGTTGGACATAATATTATGATGGCTGACTGGGAATAGTTATGGACCACTGGTATGAAATTTACGGCATGCAATGCCTTAAAAGAGAATTTAATGAAAATGATCTATAGGTGGTACATAACACCAGTCAAGCTTGCAAAAATTTATCATTTGCCTGATAATAAATGCTGGAAATGTAAGGAGACAGAAGGTACTTTTTTCCACCTTTGGTGGACATGCCCAAAGATTAAGGCATTCTGGGAGATGATCTATAATGAAATGAAAAAGGTATTTAAATATACCTTTCTGAAGAAACCAGAGGCCTTGCTTCTGGGCATGGTCAGCCAATTGGTGCCAAAGAAAGAACGTTTTTTATGTATGCCACAACAGCAGCAAGAATACTTATTGCAAAGTATTGGAATACGCAAGATCTACCTACCCGGGAAAAATGGCAGATGAAACTGATGGACTACATGGAAATGGCGGAAATGACTGGCAGAATCCGAGACCAGGGAGAAGAGTCGATGGAAGAAGATTGGGAAAAATTTAAAGTATATTTTAAAAAATATTGTAAAATCAATGAATGTTAGAAAGATGCTGGAATGAATTTACATGGTCTTAGCAGAAAGGTTGTAAAGAAATAAGTTAGAATGGATTGTTAATGGGTTAAAGTGTAAAATTTAAGGTTAAATTGCGTTAATTTAAATTATGGAACAAAATCTGAGAAAGAGGGAAAGGACATGCTGAAACAATTATGAATTAGAATACAAAAAGGGAGGTGTGAGGAAGTCAAGGAAATAAGTAAATGAAAGATAAAGATATGAAAATACTGGATGTTAGTGTTTTTAAATGTTATTGTTTAGCTGTATTGTTTTGGGGTTTCCTTTTTTTCTTTTTCTCTCTTCTCCTTTTTTCTTTTTAGTATTGTATTTTCCTTTACTTTTGAAGTATTGTAATCTTTTTTGTATTATTATTGTCTGTTTTTCTTTTTTCTGTAATTGTTAAACCTTAATAAATATCTTTTAAAAAAACAACAAAGTGGTACAATAAGTCATCCTTGTATCGTAGTAGCTATCGTAGATATGGAATCCAAGTGTGACATTGGGTAGGAATTTAGGATTCTCATTGATTTTGTTCACAGCAAATGCCAAAGCAAGGATGTACTGGTAGAATTTTGTCACCATTCTGCATATAGAGGTAGAATTCGTTCATCTCTTTGTATAACGAGTATGTTTCCTGCTATCATATCACAATATTGGTAATTTCTAATAGGGGGTATTGGGGGGTATTGGCCAAACCTACACACACACACGGACAGACACACACAAACACACACACACACACCATTCTGTCATTTACAGAAAAATATATTTGTGATCTGAGCAACTACAAAAGATGCAGAGCAAACGAAGCAATTTCTTAATCTGGAACATCAAGCTGGTTCTGAGAAGGATGCTCACTGAATGAAACTTCATGAGAATGGTAAACTAACTGAGAAGCAATTCCACAAATGAAGAGAGCTCCTGGCTGGAACCACTCATGTGGAACAGGGTGGGGATCATTTCTGGGACACTCCAGAGTATCTACTTTGTACCCCATAAAGGTAAAGGTAAAGGTACCCCTGCCCGTACGGGCCAGTCTTGACAGACTCTGGGGTTGGTGCGCCCATCTCACTCAAGAGGCCGGGGGCCAGCGCTGTCTGGAGACACTTCCAGGTCACGTGGCCAGCGTGACAAAGCTGCATCTGGCGAGCCAGCGCACCACACGGAAACGCTGTTTACCTTCCTGCCAGTAAGCGGTCCCTATTTATCTACTTGCACTTTGACGTGCTTTCGAACTGCTAGGTTGGCAGGCGCTGGGACCGAGCAGCAGGAGCGCATCCTGCCGCGGGGATTCGAACCGCCGACCTTTCGATCGGCAAGCCCTAGGCGCTGAGGCTTTTACCCACAGCGCCACCCGCGTCCCATTTGTACCTCATAGGAAGCAACAAAGGTAGAGCTATCAGAAGCCACAACATCTAATCAGCAAAGCATCCCTCTAAATTGAGAATGTCCTCTGTACAGAAACAGAAACTACGACACTTAACAGTCTACACAGGTTGGTGGCTAATTCTGCTAACACATCTCTTAAGAGAAATACATCAGCTCTGTCTTTGACTGAGACACCAATGCATGCCTTAAGTGCTAGCAAGGTTAGCTGATGTAAGGTGGAATAAAAGGGGAAGTGTATGAAAGGAAAGTGACAGAGCCCTGCCCACTTTTCACATACTCTCAGGTGTACATTGCTTGGGGGCGTATTTATATTAATTTTCAGGTTTACTGGTTGATCATTTTCTAGTAACTTCTGGCAAGTCTTTGGAGCTTTGGGCAGTTGGAACAAATTATAGGAGGATCCCAGGAGGCCAGTGATTAGCCCTTTACCAACCCCACCCCCAAAGCAAATCTGTTAATTCCTTTTTCGAGATCTGATAATGACTCTTCACTGTTCCTTGCAGCATTATAATAATAAGTAGCAGGTGGCTAAGAGATCCCTATAGGAACTGCACTCTGGGAAGGAACAGTAATCAACATGTTCAATGGCGGCATTTTGCAACTACCCTTTTAATATTATATATGAATGGCCTAAGCTTTCTATCATACTATGGCAGAATAAGAAGAATACAGGACATTCCATTTGCTAATCTAAAAAATGACAGGTGGCCCATTCCCCATTCACCAGAAATTTGCCCCCAGATGGGATGTATACAGTAGGATATGTTTCATCTAGTGTTGATTTGTATCCCACTGTTTCTCCAAAGAGCTGAAGTTAGCATACACACTACTACGCCTCTCTATATTATCATTACAGAACCCCTGTGATGTACATTAAGCTGAGAGATATTGAGATTTTATTTATCTATAGATGAAGCATGGAAATCTTTGAATCTGGGATAGGCTGAAGAGAATGATGTAGTATAGGCTGGAGAGCTTGTGATGCTGAGGAAGGGATGTGCATCACTTTTCACTCTGGGATTTCTCCTCAGGCCTCTGGGTGAGCTTCATGGTGTCATTGATTCAGTCAGAGTAGGAAACTATCACCTGGCTGAAGGCCAAGAGGGAAACCTTGCTGCTGTCCTTCAATACTTGGGTGTTCACATGCTGACCCTCAAGGAGGGAACTAGACAGAGGGCCTTTTCAGTAGTGGCGCCCGCCCTGTGGAATGCCCTCCCATCAGATGTCAGGGAAATAAACAACTATCTGACTTTTAGAAGACATTTGAAGGCATCCCTGTTTAGGGAGGTTTTTAATGTTTGATGTTATATTGTACTTTTAATTCTGTTGGGAGATGCCCAGAATGGCTGGGGAAGCCCAGTCTGATGGGTGGGGTATAAATTATTATTATTATTATTATTATTATTATTATTATTATTATTATTATTCCACTGAACAGAAACCTCACTTGTATTGAGCCCTGTGACCAAGCCGGTGAGCATTAGCTGTGCTTGCTGAAGGCTAGTTTCTTCACAGTGCAATAGAAATTGGCATGGGGACCATTCACCTTGTCTTTTTAAGTTTCCGGTGGGAGTTAGTATGAGACAAAAGGAGAGGCAACAGTTATTAGATTTAGGCATACCTGACGGACAGGCAGCATTTAGGAAATGGTGGTCTTGGAAGGAAGGACACGCAGGAGCATCTAGAAAGGGCTATGATGACATTCTGATGAACACACGAATTCTTGACAGGGTTATTCTGAAGGGTTTGCCTACCTTCTGTATTTTTCATACATGCTTCACAGCAGCAGCACATTGTCCTTTTGCACTCCTTAAGTGTGTTATTTTATACAAAAAGCAGATTAGAAATGATTTTAACATCATTGAATGAAAAAATGCCTTGGATTCAAACCTCTGCTTTCCATCTCAGTCCTTCTTGCTTTTGACTGCCATCCGTTCATCTCTACACCCCTGTGATTTCCCTTCTCTCTGACCCTCTCTCCCATGCATATTTTCTTTTTCTTGAATCGTGAAAAAGCGCCCAAGGGTCATCTAGTCTAACCCCCTGCAAAGCAGGAATCTCAGCTAGCTACGTGGGTCCTTAATGTGTGGACTGGACCACCAGGGCAAGGATATGAAAATCTGCCTCCGACAGAACTGCACCACCTGCTCATCTAGGTCAACTGATGCTGGGTAAACATGATCAACAGGCAGAAGACACTGGTCAGCAAAATGAATTGTTACTCCACTCACTTTCTTTTTATAGGACATGCTCTGCTGGGGAGGGGGGGACACAGAAATATCTAAACCCTGGTGAGGAAGGATAGGCTAAGAGAGAATGACTAGCCAAAAGCCCCCCAGTGAACTTCATGGTTATGTGCTAAACACTCCACTCACCTTTTTTTTTATAGGACATGCTCTGCTTGGAGGGGAGAGAGACACAAATATCTGTGCTCGGGAGAGTCTAAACCCTGGTGAGGAAGGATAGGCTAAGAGACAGTGACTAGCCAAAAGCCCCCTCATTCGTGGTTATATGCTAAACACACTTTGCTTCTACAATAATCAAACTTCAACACGGTTTTGCAGGGAGATTAATCCATTCCCCACTTCTTTACAGAACCCACCCACCACCTCAATCAAGTGATCACATCATGAAATATCAATGAGTTTGCTCACTTTTATTCAGCCTTAGGCCAAACATGGATACATGGAAATTATTTAATCTGGAATAGGCTGAAGAGGTTGTGATGCTGAGAAAGGGGTGTGCATCATTTTTCACCCTGGGACTTCTCCTCAGGCCTCTGGGTGGGCTCCACGGTGCCTGCTGTGCGGGTAAACGTACAGGAGTATGAAGTGCCGTTGTTCCAGTCAGAGGAGGGGATTACCACCTGGCTGAGGGCCAAGAGGGAATCCTTGATGCTGCCCTTCAAGACTCGGGAATTCAGATGGTGACCTTCAAGGAGGGCATTCTTCACCCACTGGAGAGAAACTTCACTTGCATTGAGCCCTATGACCATGCCGGTGAGGACTATCTGTGCTCGCTGAATGCTGCTTTCGTTATGGGTGGCGTGAAAGAGGTTGTCATGGAGACCGTTCCCTTTGTCTTTTTAAGTTTTGGGGTGGGGAAAGTATGAGAGAAAGAGAGAGGCAAGAGCTATTAAGTTTAGACATAATTGATGGACAACATTTATGACACTATTTAGTGCTGATTATTTCTGCTGGATTCTCTGACAAACATTTTTAATCTGTAGATAGAGGGTGTAAATCCTTAATGAAAGCTTTAAGGAGCAAAGGGGATTTAACTGAAGTTCTTGTGTGTGTGGACCTGAGTAGGAAGATCTGTGGCACATACATGGGACTTCCTTGAGCTGGATGAGGACACGGTGGGATAGTGGAGATTCCAGGAATTTTTACACAGCTCCTTTCCCCAACATATATAAAGAAAGCGCCCAGCACAAAAAGCATCCCAGCCTTCCCAGAGAAGGTATTGGTGTATAGGCTGGGTTTGAAAACCAAGGATAGCTAAAAACTTCCCATATCCAATGATACCATCTCTGCACAGTTGCTCCTGGAGCAGATAACTAGGTACGGAGCTCCTTAAATGTGTGGACTTGGCCACCAGGGCTGGAGGTGGGAATGTTTTTTAATGGGGGTGGAAATTATTGTGGGAGACACCTTGGCCCCTGCAGGGTACACATTCTTTCCTTTCCTTCTCCCATTGTTACCTTCTGATAAAAAGATGCATTTAGTATTGTTCAAGAACGGTGAAAACCTTTTTGCAGAGATAAGAGGAGAATTACTGTTCAGACCTCCACCGGACTCATTCCAGTTTCAAGTTGTGTCTTTAGCCAATACTAGCACCGATATCATGGCAACTGGTGGGGAAAGTCTTTTCTCAACAGGCCATAATGGAAAGCGGAAATAAATTAAGAAGGAAGCAGTCTTGAAATGGTCAGTCCCTGAGAGGATCTTAAGCAATCTGGAAACTATCATCCCGCTCCCAAACCATGCTTTTCAAAAGAAAACTAAGTCCCAACTTTGTCGAGAGTTTTTACCTTCAGGTTCATTGACTTTTGTTTGGGACCCAGGGAAGGATACTTCACAGAGTATCGAGTTCAGCGCTCCAAGGACTACTTGTAGAAGGCTGACGTGTGCTGTGCTACCAGTGTGTGCACTTATGATGCTGGAGGTGTTACCTGATTGGCCACCTGCCTGCCACGTAATCATCATGCCTTCAGGGACAGAGCCAGAGGCAGTGCACACCAATATTTCACCTAAGGGAACAAAATAGACAGACAGACAGAAAGACAGATGAAATTCCTGGTTTTATAATGACTTTATATTGCTGTTTTTATGGGGGTTTTTTATATTGCTTTATAGTTTTTATGTTGCTTAGTGCACTGTTTAGGATTTAAGCAGCTTAGAAATGATTTTAAAATCAGCAAATGAATAAATGCCGTAGGTTAAAACCTCTGCTTTTCATCTCAGTCCTTCCAGACTTGCTTTTGTCTGTCGTTTGTTCTTCTCTACACCCCTGTGATTTTCCTTCTCTCCGACCCTCTTTCCCATGCATATTCTCTTTTCGTGGAATCACAGAATTCTAGAATTGGAAGGGACCCCAATGCTCATCTAGTTGAACCCCCTGTAATGCTTACTTACTTACTTCATCAAAACTTTTCTAGGCATTACTAATATAGGGCATCCTAAAACATCCTAAAACATTTAAAATATATACAAATAAACAGCCACATAAAATATATAATGATGAGGAATTTCATTGGGATTTCTTCCTGTTAAATAGAGCCATTTAGCACTGCAAGAGATACTATTAACAAAATCTCAGCCCCCCTTGCAGTTAATTCCGGGTTAATGTCAGACAAATAGAATCGGATATTTTCATTGTGCCCAAAAAGGGGGAGTAGCATGCGTTTGCGTAGCAGGTTGTAAAATGGACAGTAGAAAAGGATATGTTCTACAGTGTCCGGCACATTCAAAGAACATCCACAATGTCTATCATTTCTGGGGATGTATAAAAATCTGCCCTTGACAAAAGTTGAAGGAAAAACATTCAGTCGGGCTAAGAAATTATTAATTATTAATAATTAATGAGCTTCCGGCGCACCGCGATCTCAGTGCAAGCAAGGTTCTTACCGGGAGGAAGAACCTGAGCTATTTTGGGGGGGGCAACTCCAGGGCGCGGAGACCCCCAAAAATACTTCTGGAGGGTGTTCAGAAGGTCTGGTTCCCGGCACGACCAGGAGAAAGATCGACCCGGCCGCCAGGTAACCTCTAAGAGGTGAAGAGAGTGGCGGAGAGATCTTGCAGGTCGAGGGACGCCATTACCTACCTCCAATTAGCGAAGCCCTGAGCCTGCGGAGAAAGCGGTCCGTTCTCAAACCAAGAACTCCGAAACGAAAGAAAACATTCCAATTTGGTGGTCAAAAGACCAAATAACAACAAGGAAGTATCGGAGCAACAAAGAGGAGTGAACGGAGTTTGGCTGAAAACTGAAAATCAACTCAGACGCATCACGACGCCAGTGTGAGAGGAAAGTGAAAGTGAGGCGGCGCGAAACAGCAATGGCGGTCCTCTTTGCGCTGTGAAGAGGGGCTCCGCGAAAAAGGGTCGTCCGCTGCGGCAAAGCGGAGACCCATCAAGAAAAACCGCAGGCAGAGTGAGCCTGCGGCCGTGGGACTCGGCGGGCGCCTGGAGCCCCCCCAGAAGCGGGGAAGGAGCCTCGTAAGAGGCTCCGGAACGTGAAAGGGGGAGCGGCGCTGTGAGTTCATCGCTCTTTTCGTGGAAGCAAAGCCGCGCTGCTGCTGCTGATGAGCGCTGACCTTTCTTCTTGAAATTATCGGAATTGGAGCAACATACCCGTGAGTAAGGGTCCTAAATTTTCCAACTAAACTGAAGAAATTCGGCCGAAAGCGGGAGGCGAGTAACAGGAAGTCCGCCTTCCGACTCTGTTAATTAGATCAAAGCAAGGGCTCGGAAACGAGCTGAAGTATTTAAAAAGGGATTGTAAAAGTGGAAGAAAGGGTGCATTGAGAGACTCTGTATTTTGAAGATAAAAAGGAAAGAACTGTGGGTTGTATAGACTTTTATTCTTTAGAACTATCCTCCAATTTCTGGGCTAAACGGGGCTGAAAGAGATAACCCCGTCACCGGGCTGCCAGTGCATAGAAAAAGAACTGTCAAACTGCTGTCAAACTGACGACATTGTTGCAGAGATCGAAATTGTTGCATAGACTGAGATACTAACATTAAACATTGTTGCATGGACCTGTATCGATACTTTATGGCTGGACTTTAAGAGATTAGAAGTTCTGGAAACCTTCCTTTTGTGTTTGGGAATTACAAAACTCAATATGGGGAATTGAGGAACTTCAATGGCGGAAAATAGTTCCTTTCTTTTTTGAAGCTTTGAAATACTCCCCCTATAGGACTGTGGAAATATAGTTGCATGGGAACTGAGCTTTATTGAAACTTTTTGTGGTTCTCTTTATTTATATTTGGGACTTGTTTTTCCCATGGGACAAAAGACCATTTGACCTTGAACAGAGGCAGGTGTGGAATGAGCGGCACAGGGAGAACAAGAGCAGCTAAAGCTAAAGATAAAGAAAAAGAGAAAAAATCTGGGCAACTTTTGCAAACAACTTTAACTCATCACCGCAGATCATCTGTCCCAACTGTGCTGACAGCACAGGAGGTGGAACTAGTGCAGCCTGCTGCAGAAGACATGGCAACTGGAGGATCTGAAACAGTTTTAAAACAAATTTTGGAACAATTGGCAGTCTTAAACCAAAAAGTGGACAATCAAACATCAAAGATTGACCAAGCTACATCCTCTATTGGCAAATTAACTGAACAGGTTTCGCAGCACACTCAGGCAATTGAGAAATTGCAAGGAGCTACGGCAGAAAACTTTAAATTAGCTGTGGAAGCCAACCAAAAAGCAGAACAGGCGAACTTAAAGGTGGATGAAATTAAAGGAGAGGTAAGACCTTTGAGAAGGCAGGTAGGGGAACAACAAGCCTACCTGGCATTGGTTGAATTGAAAAGTAAAGATAGTAATCTCAGGATAAGGGCTATCCCGGAATTGGAACAAAATAATCTAGAGGGATTTTTGACACTTTTGTTCTCCAAATTCTGGGGAATTGAGGAAGAAAAGGACTTTAAAATTGTGACAGCCTTTAGACTGGGAAAATCAGTAAAGAAAGACAAGCCCAGAGACTGTTTGGTTGCTCTGAGATCAAGAGAAGAAAGGGATAAGATACTAGGCCTACATTTTAAGAAATCTTTGGAGGTAGAAGGTAAAGGGGCCGAAATTTACAGAGATATACCCAAATATCTCTTGGAACTTAGGACTACCTATATAGATTTGACCAAATTGTTGAGACACAACGGAATTCCTTACAGGTGGGAGTTTCCACAAGGACTTTCATTTACTTACAAAGGAAGGAAAATAAAGATTAAATCACCTGAAGACCAGCAGAAGTTCCTACACGACCACGAGGAGGACCTGCAAAAAGGAGCTGCAGCTTCTTGGCCTCCACCACCACCGGGACCATCTCCAAGAGTTATACCACCAGGACCAGGACCAGCATTACCTCCCCCGGGATCGGGAGGAAGCTTAGATACCCCATTGTAGAACCCGTCAATTGATTCAGGATGTCTCTACAGCTTCTTAGTTGGAACATAAATGGCGGAAACTCCCCGGAAAAAAGAAGGAAAGTCTTTCACATTTTGAAAAAGGAACAACTGGACGTTATCTGCCTACAGGAAACACATGTGACAAGGCTCCATAGAAAAGTGTTAATTAACAAAAGACTAGGCCAAGAATTTATTTCTTCAGACAAAGTTAAGAAGAGAGGAGTGGTGATTTACGCAAAGGAGAGCCTGTCACCGAAATTTTTATTCAAAGATGAATACGGCCGAATTTTGGCGATTGAAATACAGACGCAAGGAGAAAAAATTTTGATATTAGGAATATATGCTCCAAATGAGGGAAAGTCGGAATTCTTCAGGAAGCTGCATGAGACTATGCTGGATTATTTGGACTATAGTAACATCATTATGCTGGGTGATATGAATGGGGTTGTGTCTGTAAATATGGATAAGTCACAAAGTGCCAACATATCGAAAGACGGCAGACTACCCAAAACTTTTTTTGAAATGACAGACAATATGGACTTAGTAGACATTTGGAGGGTTAAGAACCCTCTAGGGAAAGAAGGGACTTTCTTTTCTGAAGCTCATCTGACATGGACACGAATCGACCAAATCTGGACAACTAGAGGACTGGCACCTAAGACTAGAAAAGTGGAAATCTGCCCAAAAATCTGCTCCGACCATAATGCTTTGAAAGTGGAATTGAGACTAAATACAACCGGATCCTTTAGATGGAAAATGAATGACACTATTCTAAGAGATCAGGAGATTGTTAAGAAGGCCCAAAAAACTCTAAAGGACTATTTTGAGATAAATTTGAATACTACTGTGGAAAAAAGAACAATCTGGGACGCAAGTAAGGCAGTCATGAGAGGGTTTCTAATACAACAAAATACGATTAAGAAAAGGCTCTGGAATGAAAAGAAGGAGAAGATATTGGAGAGAATAAGAGAAGGTGAGAAAAAATTAAGATCTAGGCCTAAGTCGAAGGACGTGTTAAGAGAAGTGAAATTCTTCCAGGCGCAATATTCAAAACTGATAAACCAAGAGGTGGAATGGAAAATTAAACAAATGAAACAAAGATCCTTCGAATCGGCGAATAAGTGTGGGAAACTGCTAGCTTGGCAGTTGAAAAAGAGACAAAAGCTTAATACGGTTACAAATCTAGAGATCGAAGGGAGAATGGTTCAGAAACCCGAGGAAATCAGAAAGTGCTTCCAGAGGTACTTCAAAGAACTTTATACACAAGGGCCGCAAAAAGCCTCAGAGGTGGATCAATTTCTAAAAACTAATGGATTACAAAAAATACCCCTGGAAATGAGAACAAGCCTGAACTGTAATATTACACAGCAAGAAATTGAAAGTGCCATTCAAAATCTTCAACTTGGCAAGTCCCCAGGCCCGGACGGCTTAACCTCCAAATATTATAAAGTTTTAAAGGACTATTTGATACAACCTTTGATGGAGGTTTGCAACCAGATAATGGAGGGAGGGAGGGCACCGGAAACGTGGAAAGAAGCTTTCATCACATTGGTACCTAAATCAGAGACTGAAAAGACCCAACTTAAGAACTACCGCCCCATCTCACTCCTAAATGTGGATTATAAAATTTTTGCAGATATTTTGGCAAATAGACTTAAAAAAGTACTAAATGAAGTGATTCACAAAGACCAGGCTGGCTTTCTCCCTGGTAGGCATTTGTTTGACAACACAAGAAACATTATTGACATTTTGGAACTTCTACAAACAAATATGAATACCAGAGCGGTTTTGATTTTTGTTGATGCAGAGAAGGCCTTTGATAATATTTCTTGGATGTTTATGAAGAAAAATTTGGAAGGGATGGGAGTGGGGCGGGGGTTCGAAAATGGTATAGAAGCAATCTACACAGAACAAAAAGCTAAATTGATAGTAAACAATGTGGTGACAGAGGAGTTTAAAATTGAAAAAGGGACACGCCAGGGGTGCCCTCTATCCCCCCTATTGTTTATTTCAGTCCTGGAGGTGTTGCTAAATATGATTAGAAAGGACCGGTTGGTCCAGGGAATTGAGGTCGGAGTGAAACAATATAAATTGAAAGCATTTGCAGATGACTTGGTATTAACACTTCAGGAACCAGTCTCCAGCACTAAAAGAGTGTTAGAATTAATTTCTGATTTTGGTCGGGTGGCGGGGTTTAAGTTAAATAAGCAAAAAACCAAGGTTTTAGCAAAAAATTTGACAGCTACAGAAACAGATGAGTTCTCCAAAGAAACGGAGCTGAATGTGGTTAAAAAAGTAAAATACCTAGGGGTGTACTTGACCTCCAAAAATTTGAATTTGTTTAAAGATAATTATGAGAAATGCTGGTCAGAAATCAAAAGAGACTTGGATATATGGTCAAGACTGAAACTTTCCTTGTTAGGCCGAATAGCTGCTGTAAAGATGAATGTATTGCCGAAAATGTTATTTTTGTTTCAGGCCCTACAGATCGTGGACAAGGTGGAATGTTTTGGAAAGTGGCAGAAGGATATTTCTAAGTTTGTTTGGCAGGGCAAAAAGCCCCGAATAAAGTTTAAAATATTAACTGATGCGAAAGAAAGAGGGGGATTTGCCCTGCCAGACTTGAGGTTATATTATGAATCTGCAGCCTTCTGCTGGTTGAAAGATTGGATTTTATTGGAGAACACTGATGTCCTGGATCTGGAAGGGTTTGACAATGCGTTTGGGTGGCATGCATATTTGTGGTATGACAAGGCCAAAGTGCACAAATTGTTTAAAAACCATATTGTCAGAAGAGCAATTTGGAGGGTCTGGATAAAATACAAAGACTTATTGGAGAGTAAAACTCCGAGGTGGCTCTCACCGGTGGAGGCCAAGGCACGTAAGAGACCCAACATGGAGGCCCACTGGCCTAAATATTGGGAAATAATTGAAAAAACTGGAGACAATTGGAGGTTGCTAAGTTTGGAGAAATTGAAAACTAAGGTACGAGATTGGTTGCACTATGCGCAAATTCAAGAGGTATTTAAAATAGATAAAAAAGTTGGATTCCAGGTGGAAAAATCGAAACTAGAGACTGAATTGTTAGAGCCAAAAAGTAAACTACTTTCGAGAATGTATAACTTGCTGCTTAAGTGGAATACACAGGATGAGACAGTCAAATCAGCTATGATAAAATGGGCTCAGGATGTGGGGCATAACATTATGTTTGCAGACTGGGAAAGGTTATGGAACACCGGTTTGAAATTCACGGCATGTACTGCCTTGAAGGAAAATATTATGAAAATGGTATACCGGTGGTACATGACCCCAGTCAAGTTAGCCAAGATATATCATCTGTCTGACAACAAATGTTGGAAATGTGGAGAGGCGGAAGGGACATTCTTTCATCTCTGGTGGACCTGCCCGAAAGTGAAGGCCTTCTGGGAAATGATCCATAATGAACTAAAAAAGGTATTGAGATTTACCTTACCTAAAAAACCAGAGGCCTTCCTTCTGGGCATGGTGGACCAGAGAGTGCTTAAGAAGGACAGAACCTTTTTTATGTATGCTACCACAGCAGCAAGGATCCTGATTGCAAAATACTGGAAGACACAAGATTTACCCACGCTGGAGGAATGGCAATCGCAGTTGATGGACTATATGGAACTGGCTGAAATGACTGGCAGAATCCGAGACGCGGGAGAAGAAACAACTGAGGAGGATTGGGAAAAGTTTAAGGACTATTTGAAAAAACACTATAAGTTGTATGAATGTTAAAAAAAATGCACCTTTCAGGAAATTCTAGCTTCAGCAAATGTAAGTTATTGGAATGAAAATTAAGACACAAGAATTCAGAGGTAAAATAATGAAATAACTTTATTGTGTTTAATATAAAACATATAAGAATTGAGCGACAGTAAAATTGAAAATAGGGAACATGATAAAATGGAAGTTACAATAAGTTTTGAAATAAGTTAACAAATTGCTGATGCTTTATAAGACAGAGAACGCAGGGTTCGGAGGATGTGGGGAAGTCCTATAGGTTAGATGGAAAAAGAATATGGAAATTTGTTATTTATATCTCTCTTTCTTATAACCACTCTTTATTCTTTTTTCTGTATTTCTGTACTTTTAAAAAAGCAATAAAAAAAATGTTTAAAAAAAGAAAGTGAAAGTGAGTTGCCTTGGCGGATAAGATACTTCCTCTCAGTCCTCCCCTCAGGACAAAAGGGGAAAAAAAATGTGGTGTACTGTTACAGAAGGGGGGAAGGAGAGAGGCCAGGGAAAAATATTTGGAGTGAGGCGTCCTTGGCGAAACGGAGGGGGAAAAGAGGAGAAAAGACGCTTCTTTGTTCTTTGTTCTGTGCGATAAACGCAAGGGATTTCAAACCGGAAGAGAAGCCCCTGCTGCCATTAGAAACTTTTGAGAGCGGATTTGGCAATAAGCGGAAAGGAGAGAGGAAAAAAGGACAGTGACACACACCAGCGAAGCTACCACACCGTAGGTGACTCTCTCTTTTTTCTCTTATTGAGGCGCTTGACTTCTTTTTCTTTTTCTTTACTAGACTGGAACATGAAAACTGGAATTTTTAAATATTGATTTATGTGAGGGATTAAAAGCTGAAGAACTAAGATAGAGGGACATTTTTAGAAAGAAACTGGGACTGCTACCCGTTTATGAAAGACTGAATTGATACCTCGGAATTATAGGGGAGAGCAACTTTGGGAGAAAGGAGACGCCGAAAAATCAATGTTAAATTAAGGATCTGGTGACATCTAGTGGCGAAATGGAGATTGTTTAATTCTTTGACCGGTTCCCCTTCCCCTTCTCTCTTCCCATCTCCTTTACTCCCCCTAATTGTTTTCTGTTTTCCCCTTGCTTCTCGGTTATGCGATTCCTTTGCTAGCTGCTCCCGAGCCGCCACCCAGCCCGATTGGAGGAGAGAAGACCAGTTGATGGAGGAATAACTGGACTGGGCGGAAGAGGAACTTGAAGGACTTAGGGGCAAAAAATCTTTACAGTGTCCACAGTGATTATAAGGAAAATATAAATAAGGGTTGGATAACTCAGGAGGGTTAAGGGAGGGGTGGGAACGTAAAATTAATAGGATGTCGCATACAGTAAAGAAGGGAACAAACGGGGGAACCCCTAGTGATAGAAGGGGGTTGAAACAAGAGGCAGATTTTAAGACCGAGATCTTGAAGGTGCTTGCTGAAATTAAACAGAGTCAAAATAACGTAGAACATAAGTTAGAACAAGTAGATAATAGGATTGGGAGATTGGATAAAAAGATGGATGAGACGGTGAATGAACTAAAAGGCCAAATAAAAGAGATATTTAGGAGAACACAGCTCAATGAAGAAGAATTAAAAAAGACTAGATCGGAGTTAAAGGATATTAAAAGAGAGAAGGAAAAGATGAAAGCGGAAATGATGGATTTAAATAAGGCACAGGAGGAGATGAAGGATATCATCGCAATGAATGAATTGAGGCAGAGGGAGGTGAACTTAAAATTGAGGGCGGTGCCAGAGACACAAAATGAAAATGTTAAGGAGAAATTAATAAAGGAGTTAGCGGAATGCATGGGATTGCCAGTCGAGGAAATGGCCAAAAATGTGCAGAGTGCATTTAGAATGCGGGTCAGTTCAACAAGAGTAAAGAAATATACAGGCGACTGCCTGATTACATTTAAGGATAAAGAAATGAGGAATAAGATACTCTTAAGGAACAGGGAAAAGAGGTTGAATATAGAGGGAAATTATATTATTATCTTTAAAGACGTCCCAATCAGACTACTTAAACGTAGAGATTCTTATAAATTGTTGGTGCAAGCACTGAAGAAAAATAAAATTGAATTTAGATGGGAATTCCCGGTAGGGTTATCCTTTACATATAGAGGCAAGAAACATAAGCTATCAAACCAGGAGGAAACCGGGAAATTCTTGAGGAAATATAAAGAGTTAAGGGTGGAGATGAACGGAAAGGGGGGAGCAGAAGGAGGAGCCTCAGGAGAATCTGAATCAAAAGAGGAGGAGGAAGGGGGAGGGAGTGGACCGGACGAAGAGACAGAAGGAGAGGTAGAAGAGGAAGATCCAGGAAATTTATAAAGATAAGGAAAATTTAAGGGAGAAATAGAAACAATGGGGTTAAAAATCTGGAGTTGGAATATTAATGGGATGAACGATAAAAAAAAAGAGGAATAAAATTGAGCAATATCTGAAAAAGAAAAATCTAGATATTATTTGTCTTCAAGAAACGCACGTAGCAAGAAGGCACAGGAAAATACTAATTAATAGGAGGTTAGGAAATGAATTTGAGTCCTTGGACAAAGAGAAGAAAAGAGGGGTGGTTTTTTACATTAAAAATAAGATTGAGGCTAAACCAATATTTAAAGACGAAGAGGGCAGAATAATAGGGGTCCGTATCAATTGGCAAGGTGAAAATTTGGTGGTAATTGGGGTATATGCCCCAAATGATAATAAGTCGGAATTTTTCAAAAAATTGGAAGAGAAAATATGTGAATATGCCGATCAGAAAATTATTCTAATGGGTGATCTGAATGGGGTGGTCTCTCTAGAAGCTGATAGGTGTAGGGAAGGAGGAAGTAAGAATGGGAAGCTACCAAAATCTTTCTTCTCAATGGTGGATAATGGTAATTTGATAGATATTTGGCATCTTAAACACCCACTGGACAAACAATTCACCTTCCACTCCGAACCAAACCAGTCGATGTCACGTATCGATCAGATATGGATCTCAAGCGAATTATGCCCAAGAACTAAACTAATAGAAATAAGACTGAGTGTATTCTCAGATCATAATCCGATGGAGTTGGAATTAAAAAGCCTGGAGCTAAGAACTTTTAGATGGAGATTAAAGGATTATCTTCTGGCGGATCAAAAAATTGTTGAGACAGCGCAGGAAAAACTAAAGCAATATTTCATGGAAAACTGCGGTAAAGGAACAAAAGCTAACGTAGTATGGGAAGCAAGTAAGGCAGTAATAAGAGGTTACTTTATCCAGCAGAATGCAATCAAAAACAAGAAGAGAGAGAAAGGGAAAGATGAGATTTTGAAGCAGATAATGGTAAACGAACAGAAATTATCCCAGAAACCCAATTGCCAGAAAGCAAAAGAAAATATAAAAATCTTACAAGCCCAATTTGCCACAATAATAAACAGAGAGGTTGAATGGAATATAAAAAAATTAAGACAAAAAAACTTCAAGTTCGCAAATAAGTCAGGCAAGTGGTTAGCATGGCAAATTAAAAAGAGGAAGGAAAGGAGCACAATAAATAAAATAAAGGTGGGAGAGGAAGAGAAATCAGATCCTAAAGAAATTAGGGGAGAGTTTCTCAATTATTATAGAAGATTGTATTCCAACAAAGAGAGAATTAGTTTAAGGAGAATAGAGAGATTTCTGAAGGACAAAGGGGTGCAAAAAATCTCAATGGAGGAAAGACAACAGCTGAATACTGATGAAATAGAAGACGCAATTAAAGAGTTAAAGAGGGGAAAAGCCCCAGGTCCTGATGGATTCACCGCAGGTTATTATAAAGAGATGAAATCAATTTTGGTGGGACCTCTGAAAGAAACTATGGATAATATTTTAAGGAAAGGAGAATTCCCAGAGACCTGGAAAGAGGCATATATTACGTTTATCCCTAAGCAAGACACAGATTTAACTCAGGTTAAAAATTATAGACCGATCTCACTGCTAAATGTAGATTATAAAATATTCGCGGGGATTCTAGCAAAAAGACTGAAGAGGTTACTATCAGAAACTATTCATAGGGATCAAGCAGGATTCCTGCCAGGACGGCAGATGAGAGACAACACAAGAAATATAATTAACATGCTAGAGTATCTATCTGTCAGGATCAACAAACAGGCCATAATGATGTTCGTGGATGCCGAGAAGGCATTCGATAATGTTATTTGGGACTTTATGTTGAAAAATTTAGAACACATGGAAGTGGGGGAGGTTTTTTTTAATGGAGTAAAAGCCATATATACAGATCAGAAAGCCAAGTTGATCATCAATAATATAGTGACAGAAGAGATAAAGATACGAAGAGGAACAAGACAGGGCTGCCCGCTCTCCCCGCTTCTGTTTATAATGACCTTAGAAGTCCTATTAAATTCTATAAGGCAGAATCAAAAAATAAAAGGAGTGTTAGTTGGGCAGAATGTACATAAGATCAGAGCTTATGCGGATGATGTAGTTATAATGACAGAAGAACCAACAACTGCAACAGGAGAGATATTAAAGGAATTAGATCAGTTTGGAGAAGTAGCAGGGTTCAAATTAAATAAGAGTAAAACAAAAATAATAGGTAAAAATTTGGATCAGAAACTAATAGAAACAATTCAACAGCAAACGCAAATAGAAGTGGTTAAAAAAGTGAAATATCTTGTTATTTGGATAACACCTAGGAATATAGATCTGTTTAAGAATAACTACGAATTGACGTGGAGGGAAATAAGAAAAGATTTGGAAATTTGGGGAGGGTTGAAACTGTCGTTTTGGAGAAGGATCAACACAATTAAGATGAATGTGCTGCCGAGGTTGATGTTTTTATTCCAAACTATCCCTATAATTAAAGGAAGCCGAATCTTTAAAGAGTGGCAACGAGTGTTGTCGAGATACATATGGCAGGGAAAGAAACCTAGGATTCAGTTTAAACTATTAACAGATATAAAAGAAAGGGGGGGCTTCGCCTTGCCGGATGTGAAATTATATTATGAGGCGGTTTGCCTATGTTGGATCAAAGATTGGGTAAGGCTAGAGAACAGGGAATTATTAGACTTGGAGGGTTACGATAACAACTTCGGCTGGCACGCCTACTTATGGCGGGATAAATGGAAGATACACAAGGGATTCGGGAATCATATTTTCAGAGGACCATTAATTGAAATATGGGATAAATATAAAAATCTGTTGGAACCAAAAACCCCACATTGGCTTTCACCTCTAGAAGTTATGTGTGTGAGGACTATTAATATGAGAAGTAAAGCGTGTTCACATAAAAGAGAGCACGTGTTGCGGTTGGGGCCGAACAAAACCCATTTTAGTGGCTAGGCCATAGATGGCTAGAGGCCTGGGAGCAGATAGGTGGATGTTGTTACTGGGGCAAATTTGATGTTGCCAATTTAGGGGTGGGGTCAATGGCTTTATAAGCAGGGTCCACAGCTTTCTCTTTCTCTTTTGCTGTGGACACCGGATCTCCCGCCCGCCCTCCCTTGTTTGGGCTTGCGCCTTGACCTTGCTTTGCCTGTCATGGGGTCGCTCGCATTGTTGCGAGGGCCCAGTAGGAATTTTTCCAATCGGCTGATTAGTGCGTGCCTTTTGGGTTTTGCCTACTGCTTAGCAAATCGTCACAACTTGTAAGGTTGGCGGTTAGGCATTGGTTAAAATTGGTTGGTGGAGGGGTATGGATTGGCTGTGCCTGCCCCTCCAATGCTGCTGCTGACGGGTATTCCGTTAAAGGAATTCTGAAGCTTACCATCCCCTTTGTCCAAACCCTGACGGCAGGGTGCGGGCCGCGTAAGTTTCAAGGAACATGCGCGGAGTAGCTGAGGGCCTGTGACGCAGCTCCAGCTGACTCTGTCCCGTGTTCCTCCGGGACTGACTAGGGAGTCAGTGCTGTCCCCCATAGCGGGGGGTGACAGATAGTCATAACCAATGCCTAAGCAACCACTCTCAATTTGTATGCAAATAAAGTTGTGGCCAAAATTATGCCAAAAACCTTAAACAAAAATTACGTGTGATGTGTGAGTTATTGGGGAAGGGGTTTTGGGGGACCTCAACACGCAAATGGGCAACATACAACCAGTTAATAATTAAAGAAGATGGGAAATGGATTGTACGACCATACGATCAGGTTAAAGAACATGTCTATGACTGGCTACACCATCTCCAGGTGAATCAGATGTTCAGGAAGGATCTTAAAGAAAGAGGTTATGTAGAGAAGAAATCTAAGGTTCAGACGGAGATTATAAACAAAGAAGAAAAAATTGTTTCGAAAATGTATAGGATACTGTTGGATTGGAGTTTAGGAGATGAGGAGGTTAAGTGTGTAATGATCCGCTGGGCAAAGGATGTAGGACATAATATACTATTCGAAGATTGGGAAAAACTCTGGAAGGAAGGTCTAAATTTCACGGCGTGTGTAACGGTAAAAGAAAACATAATGAAGATGTTTTACAGATGGTATTTAACACCTATGAAACTATCGAAAATGTACAAGGTGGATAACAAGTGTTGGAAATGTAGGGTTAGCGAGGGTTCCTTCTACCACATGAGGTGGGAGTGTGGGAAAGTAAAACAGTTCTGGGAAAAAATCTATATAGAACTGAAGAAGATCTTAAAATATACGTTTCCAAAGAAAGCAGAATTTTTCTTACTAGGTATATTGGGTCATGAGATGAGAAAAGAAGATCGCAGATTAGTGTATTATGCAGTTACAGCAGCAAGAGTAATGCTGGCCCAGATGTGGAAAAAGCAGGAGACACCAACGGTGGAGGAATGGAGATTTAAGCTGTTGGATTATATGGAATTGGACAGACTTACAGGCAAAGTAAGATACATAAGAGACCAAAAGTTCACTGAGGATTGGGGAAAATATGTAGACTACTTGGAACTTATTAGTCAAGGGAAAATAACGCTAAAGGGATTTAGAGACGCACTGTGAAAGATTATGAGTTATTGTCTAAAGAGAATAGGAGACTAAATAATACATAAGGTTAATATACATTAAGAAACGTATATAAAAAGGTACAATGACAATATATAAGAAGAAATGTGTAATTTAAAGTATTACTTCGAATGATTTTCGGGAAAGCTAAAGGAAGTTTTGAAAATGAAGATTAAGTAATGTGGCCGAAGTGAAAATTAAGTTTTTATATACTTCTCTTACTTTTATTTCTCTTTTTTATCTTTATTTGTCTGTGTAACACTTTTACATTTGTGTGTTTACATGTGTGTGTGTGTACATACTCTTTACTTTCATGAAATAAAAATTAAAATCGGGGGGGAAAAAGAAATTATTAATTTTGAGATATGTGACCCTGTTATTTCGGGGGAGCAAATTTTATTTACACCTGACTTGAAGTTGTTTCCCCCAATGTACCTTAATCTGTTTTGACTATTGCAATAAATATATTGCTCACTCGAATTATACAAGGGCTTCAAGATCTGATTTGAATACCAATAGATCTGATTTATCAGAGTCCATAAGTAGGTCAGAGAGTAGACTGAAATGTTGGCAACAAAATGGAAATGCAACCAGTATTTTATAGTGCTAGCCCACACCCAATATTCCATCGTGTGTATACCTAGTTCTGCACACCTTGTCTCATTCATGATTGAACTTGGGAGCCCCAGGAGACATCTCAAGACGGATGTGAGGGTGACCCGACTGAGACATCTGTCACCCCATTGATCGCCAGGGCTGATCTGACTGATCTGGCTGGCTAGGCAGGTGTCCCCCTGTTTCATGTGCGTCCCCCGCTAAGCTGCACGCTCGGTGGAAGAGAAAGACTATCCCAGGTAGACAGAGTGTACTGTTCCTCGGTCAAGGCATGATGATAGCTGCACTCCCTGTATAGATAGAACCTCCCTGATAGAACCTCCCCTGTAATGCAGGAATCTCAGCTAAATAATTTCAGCACCATAGTTTGTAAGAGCCCTGCCTTCTTTGCCTCAATCAGAAGAATGTCTCTTCTGTCCCCTAAACCTACAAAGGTCTCAGCACACAGAAACAGGCACTTACAAATCTTAATAAAAGAGTATTTGTTTTGGAACCATGGGATTTGTCCCTTTGGAATGACTATGCCATTTACTGCTGGCAAATAAGCAGAAAAGTTGGTTATTGCTCTGTTTCTAAGGGTGGTTCCAGATGCCCAGATTTCAGGTACATGCATGAGACGGCTACAAAGAGGAAGGAAAGAGAAGCAAACTCACGTGGAACAGCCTGAGAAGAAGTCAGTGGCAGGCTGGCCCCACAAAGGAGTCCCACAAATGGTAAGAAGATCTTGGCCCACATTTTAGGATTCAGTGTGAATGGCATGTGGTCCACCAGGCCTGCTTATATAGCATCCTGGGAGACTTTGTTTCCCATAAGTAGCTCCACCCAGACAATCCAAGAAGAGGCTATTCTGTGAGGTTCTCAGAAAGTCCTTCCAGAAACTTGAGTGTAATTGGGATTATTTAATTGTTATTATTTAATTTGTATACCACCCTTCATTAGGAGATCACAGGCAGTTCAGAACATAAAAGTACAACATGAGAACACAAAATATATGATCTTCTTCCCTCATCTTCTTTAGAGGACAAGATGCAGAATTCGCAAGATGGAGAAGGAACATTGTGACCTTAATTCTCTGCTGCCTTGTGATGAGGGAGCACTGGTTGGCTAATGTTTGTCTGAGCCCCTTATTCATGTACAACATCCCTATACAGTCTGTGGAACTGGCACTTTTACCAGTGCTACGTAAGGTACGTTCTGCACTTGCAAGTTCTCTCTTCAGCCGGCACCACCACTTTCTTGTTTAACGTCCAAGGGGATTTTGAAAGGAGACTGGTTTCTTTGGGCCTGTCTTCTTACTTAAAACCAGTGCAGCAGAAGACTGAACAGGCTCTGTTCTGCCCTGGCAGATGGGCAGCCAATGGCTTTTCAGCAGTGAGGCATCCCCTCTCACATGTGCAGGACTCTTATTGGCCAATTCAAAGTGCAGGAGGTTTAAAAGTCATGGTTTCTCCCCCGAGAATCATGGAGGCTTGCAGTTTGGTAGGAATGCTGGTTATTATCTCTTAGATTCTCTGACATTTCAAATCTCTACAGAAGACTGGGGGTCATTGTGCGTGTGGCCCCGAGTAGGAAAATCTGTGACCCGTTAGGCTTACTTGAGCTGGATGAGGACACAGTCAGATAGCGGAGGTTCTAGAAATAAATTTATTGAGGGCAGAAGGTGTTGCTCGCTTTTATGTTTCAGGGGCTGCCCTGGCAGGTGGGCTGCTAGTGCCCTTTCAGCAGCAAAGCATCCCCTCTCACCCAAGCAGGCCTCTTATCCTTCCAGCTCCTCAGGTGTCATGGGGAACTCTTGGATGGCTACCTGACCATCTGCGATCTGGCTGCTTGGGGACGGCGACCAAGCACGAGGATCTGCAACAGCCACCCACTCGGAGGAAGGGGCAAGCGTCCATTTCCCAACATTATATGGAAGACACCCAGCATCCCAGTCTTTCCAGAGAAGGTATTGGCATGTTCAGTTTGGTGGACAGGCTGGGTTTGAAAACCAAGGAGAGCTAGAAACATCCCCCTTGTGGGGATGTTTAGGAGACAGTGGTACCTCGGGTTACATACACTTCAGGTTACATACGCTTCAGGTTACAGACTCCCCTAACCCAGAAATATTACCTCAGGTTAAGAACTTTGCTTCAGAATGAGAACAGAAATCGTGCTCCGGTGGCACGGCAGCAGCAGGAGGCCCCATTAGCTAAAGTGGTGCTTCAGATTAAGAACAGTTTCAGGTTCAGCACGGATCTCCGGAACGAATTAAGTAGTTTACCCGAGGTACCAAGGAAATATTTGTTAAGTAGGGTCCTTCACTCACGCTAGTGACTGATGTAGCAGAGCAAATCCCCTCTATTTTCCAGGAAGCTAGTTGGTAGATGTTATGTACTTAGTTGAATAGGATCCAAAATGCAGCAGTTTGATTGGTCCTAGAACAATAGGATTCAGAATGCAGCAGTTTGGTCTAGAACAATAGGATCCATTATTCAGTAGTCTGATTGGTCCGCAGGAGCCACCCAATCCAGCTCCAGGTGGAAGTGAATCCGCAACCTGATTGGCCTACAGGAGAATCCCGGAATTAGCCAATCACGTGGGGCCCATTGTGTAAATAATATATATAAAGCAGATGTTTGGGGGGAACTTCCATTCCTAGCTACTATGAGCTGAATAAAGAGCATGAATCCACACTCGACTCTTGAGTATATTTCAGTAGATTTGTTTGAATCTCTACAAGATGACTAATCCAATCTGACTTGCCTAGATGGTTTTTTCCTGTTATCCCCTTTTCTCCCTCTTAAAATACTATAAAGACTCACAAGTCTGTCTTTAAAAGTATAACAATAAGTTTACTCACAAGTTGTTCACAGTACACATCCTAGAAGGCAGGCTTTAAGCTTCAGTCTGCAAACATAGAACGTGGCTTACATCCTTTGTGCGGATGGGCCCAAGTGCTGTTGGCTGAGAGCCAGCAGACAACAAAATGGTTGCGAGAATGAACTGAGAGTTAACTGAGACAAGATGACTGCATGACTTGCCCTTTTATAGAATCATGCCCATCTGCTGAGTCACTTATAGGGGGAACAGGAAGTTAAACACCCGCCTGACAGTGTCCACTCTAGGAAGCAAAACATGTTGTAAATGACTGTACTGATGTATTACATCCCACACCATATCCCATAACCTCTGCACAGGCAAGGATATAAAAATCTGCCTCCAACAGAAGTGCACCACCTGTTCATCTAAGTCACCCTAGGCTGGGTAAACATTGCGTGACCAGGTGGCGACCTTCCCAGGGACAACCAGAAAGGAATAATGACTCATGACAACGTGTTATGGAATGGAAATTTGGCCACAACTTTATTAACCTTTCAAATATAGGAAGCCTTGGCTTAGGCATTGGGCATGTATCCCTCCCAGCCCCCCATCCGGGGGAACTAGGGCTCCTCAGTGTAAATGGGATATGGGGCTGCCCCGCAAGACACATGTGTACGCAGGCAGCCCACCCCATATCCCCTCATGCAGGGTAGATCACTGACAGTCTTTCAGTGTATGACCAGTGACACCCTCATGATGTCAAGCCCCCTTCCCAATCTCAATGTCAAGTTAGCGCCCAGGGAAGATGTGGGGCCAAGAGACTCTTCAAAGGGACATGGGCTAAAGCAGCAACGCTACAAAGTGAAAGGTAGCTGCAAGCCCATTGCCTCTTTAAGCCCAGCTTAAGGAACAATCCGTGATTGGTTAATTGCTTCCATAAAGAAAAGGGGGGAAAGGGCATAAAAAGTCTGGCTTGAAAATTCATTTTATGCACACCAACCCCTCTCACTCTCAACGCTTCCAAGGTAGCTGCCTGAAGCCTCCAGAGCGCACCGGGGACTCCCACCGCACTCCGGAGGCTTCGGGTAGCCTTCACTGAAGGTGACTGAACGCACTTAATGCACCTTGTTTTAGAGGGGGAGAACAAGAAAAAAAAACTTTATCCCCTGCGCTTTCTGTCCCATCCCCAAATATGGTAGTCATGACCCAACCGGGCACTGTGTTGATACGGAGCTGTCACACATTCTTATCCTCCTAATTTTTCTCAATAAATTCTTCTGGCATTATTTGCTTCAGAGATTTCCTTCTCCACTTTACGGTTTGCCTGTGGTGGTCTAGTGAGGACATTGTGACTGAACTCTGTCACATTATGCTTCCTCTATCACTAGCTAATACCAGGGAGGTTTGGAGCACTATGACCACATCACATCATTAAATTATTGGTTGGGCTCAGACCCAGAACACCCTTAAAGAAAGGATAAGAAAATAAGAATAATTTTTTGAATCAGCCAGCAGCCCATCTGTTACATCATGCTTTTCTTAGAGTGGCTAATTAGGTGCCTATGGGGCAGCTTGCAAACACCACTCCTGCCATTCCCAACAACTAGTACAGTCATACCTTGGATCTCAAACACTAATTTGAGATGGAACGACAAACTTCTTTAACTAGGGGCAGGAATTTTTTTTTAAGTCATCAGCAAGGATTTTTCAAATTTAATCATGTTACCCTCCCCAACAAAAAACCCCCACAACCCTTATTTCACTACCTGTGACCCTAGTTGCACACTCATTTCCAACGTAGCCCAGCCAGCAAAACCAATGGCCCGTAAATGAGAATGGAATATATAATTCAATAAGACCTGAAAGTCCACCCCTGCCGCTCCTGGCCTCAGAGCTCCCCCTTCCTGCCCTAAAGAGAGGTGCCTCCTCATGAGGCACCTAATCATAAGCCTGCATTTTTATCAAAGCTTATATATTGCAATCAAGGCTTGTATTTAAAAATGAGCTTAAAAAAAGGATTTTCAAATGTTTCATGCCAGGCAGAAAGAACCTTGGCAAGAGGTTTTTCTCCTAAGACAAGGGGGCCCCATTGATTTATAGTAGAAAAACAATTCTCAAAGTCATAAAAAGGGAGAATTACATATGCTGCCCCAAGGCTGAAAAAACACAATTAAAGGCAAGGGTAAATAGTAAAATAATACCAATGTGCCTCCCAGTAAAATGAGCCAGATCTTCTTTCCAAGGTTGAAAGGCCAAGAGCAGTGAAAAAGGCAACTGGCTTGGCTAGAAGAAAAAAGAGCATTTTTGGGAAATTTTCTAAAGCTGTTTCTTTCTTAAACTGAGAGAGTTAAAAAAGGCAATAAATGTTGGGAAGAGCTAATGGAAGAAGCATCTAGCTGGCTGGGAAAGGAGGGGGAAAGGGGGGAGGTGTACACTGAAGAGGTTTATTTTAAAAGCTGTGTTTTTTTACTGAGTTCCTTCCTTTTTACTTTGAGAAGCTTTATTCTTTTAAAAGGCTACCTATGATAAGTGAATGAAATATATTAGCTTAAATATATTGGCTTAAATGTAATTATGCAAAGGATTTAAGGAATGCTAGATTCTTATTTCATATGGTTGTAAGAGTTGTATTTATCCTGAAATTAAGTCAGCCACCAGCCTAGCCTCCTGCCAGACAGAAGACGCCATCCAAGCACTCTTGATATATGGTTGTCAGGCATTTGTTTAGAAACTTTCAAATGAAGGAAATCTTTCAATATTGATGTGAACTCAAGATCCTTGACATCTGTTGAACATAAAAATGTAAGATTAAACATTTGTTTTAGAAGGCAATAGGGCAAGGAGGGCAAGAGGTGAGCTGGTAATTAAGATTCCATGTAAGATATATTATTACTTATTTGTCACATATATAGCTCTTTGTCTCCCTTATAAGGGCAAGGAAGTGGGTGTATCTTTTGTGGGTGTATCTTTTGTGATTGGTTCTACCAAACAGCCAATAGGAATTTCAACCAGGCTGATTGGACAGAGGCAGCCACAGGAGGAGCAAAGGGGGCTGGATTAAGGGAATATAAGTGCTGGCCAGGATGGCAAGAGGCCAGGCCAGAGCTTGGTAACCATATACCACTGAGCCTCTCATTTATTTGTCTGACAAATAAATTATTATTTTAATTTCTCTATTGCTGCGTTGAATATTTCATTCCAGCTAAGCGTTAACCACAAGCAGGGTGCTACACTCACACAGCCCCACAGGGGCCTGGGAAGAAGATGTCCCCAGACTTGGTGGCCCAACGGAGACTGGCCAAGGGTGATAGTGAGGCCAGCATCTTACCCAGGGAGCAGCAATGGCAGCAGTGGGCCCTGCTGGGCCTGCATGGAAAAAAGGCTCTCCTTCAGGACTGGCCACTCAGCTGCAGGCAGGTATTGCATACAGCAAGCACAGTAAAAGCCAGCATGGTGCCTGCTTGCCCAGCTTCCCACTTGTCTGTCCATTCCCAACATCAATGGCTGGCAGACTGGCCAGCTTGGCTACTCACCCGCTTGCTTGCTTACTTCAAGGCCGCCTCACCTCCTGGCAACCGTTCAAATATAGGAAGCCTTGGCTTAGACATTGGGCATGTATCCCTCCCAGCCCCCCAGCCAGGGGAACTAGGGCTCCTCAGTGTAAATGGGATATGGGGCTGCCCCGCAAGACACATGTGGATGCAGGCAGCCCACCCCATATCCCCTCATGCAGGGTAGTTCACTGACAATCTTTCAGTGTATGGCTAGTGACACCCTCATGATGTCATGCCCCCTTCCCAATTTCAATGTCAAGTTAGCGCCCAGGGAAGATGGGGAGCCAAGTGACTCTTCAAAGGGACTTGGGCTAAACTGCAGCTACGCTAGAAAGTGAAAGGTAGCTGCAAGCCCATTGCCTCTTTAAGACCAGCTTAAGGAAGAATCTGAGATGGGTTAATTGCTTCCATAAAGCAACAAACAAAAACAAAACAAAACATGCACAAAAAGTCTGACTTGAAATTTCATTTTATGTGAATGGTAGTGTGGTGGTGTTGTTGTTTAGTCGTTTAGTCGTGTCCGACTCTTCATGACCCCATGGACAAGAGCACGCCAGGCACCTCTGTCTTCCACTGCCTCCTGCAGTTTAGTCAAACAAATGCTAATGAACAAAAAACATGGAGTAGCTAGCATGAAACACCCATTTCCAAATACTTCCTTCCTCAGTGTACTGCTGTAAAGCTGTCAGGGGCTGGCCAGCGTTGCATGCCAGAGACTGGTCTGACTCTGACCAGGAAGAAAGACAGTCCCAGACAGAGCAGCCTTTAACAGAGGAGGAAGAGAAGAACTGGGGGCCCCTTCCTTCAAGATTCCCAGTAACAGGGAGAATAGCAGATTCAGAAGTCTCACAGTTGGAGGTTGAGGGAAATAGACAGCCCTGATAACTTTGCTAGGTAACCAGGAGGGAGGGAGCATCTGGAAGGCTCTGCCTTTGAGAGCAGCGGTGATGCTGCTCCTTCCCCTTGGATTAGGAGGCAGGAAAGGGTTAAGGAGCAAAGGAAGCACAGGGGTGCGGAAGGGCAGGAGATTCAGACTAAGCAACTGATGTCTTGAGAGAAGTTGGCTCGATGCCACTCTCTCTGTGTTATTGTTAAAAAATAGACTATAAACCTGTCGGAGGCTCATTAATTCTTATCAGAAGCTTCCATACATGCCTGCAGACCTGACAAAAGCCAAACACACAATAAATATTGCTGTCTGTTCAATATACGATCTGTAAACATTTTTAAAACCATGAGCCCCTGCTCAAATAAATAATCAATTCCATCAATACAATAAAAGTTGTATTGTAAATATTGAACATAGATTACCGCCAAGGGAACCTTATATATAAAGGTACTGTTCAAAAACAATGATTCCTTCAGGTCTAAATTCACATCTTGACCTGAGTTCTTATACTTAAAGGTTGTTTAATAAGCTTAACCCCTTTTATGGGCATTTCTATCGTAACATTTAGCTAAGCAGAATTTGGAAACATTTCAAGTATGATTGGTTACAGCATACCTTTAAGGTGTGTTTCAGGTATAACCAACAGACTTTGTGTTCTGGTATAACTCTGATACAAGAGAATTTCATATTAAGATCAGGGCTCCAGAAAATATTTTTTCAGTGAGGCTCATTTGATAATAAGATTGGAGGCAACAATTATTTATCATTTCAAGTGACCTAATTGCGGCAGTAGTAGTTTTTGGAGTATTTTTGATACAACGTATGTTGGAAAGAGACCGCTTACCAGCGGGAAGGTAAATGGCGTTTCCGTGTGCGGCTCTGGCTTTCCAGAGCAGCGATGTCACGCTGGCCACGTGACCCGGAAGTGTCTCTGGACAGCGCTGGCCCCTGGCCTCTTGAGTGAGATGGGCGCACAACCCCAGAGTCTGTCAAAACTGGCCCGTACGGGTAGGGGTACCTTTACCTTTACCTTTATGCTGGAAAGATGTGCTATAGGCTCGCTACTCCATCTATCTTTTACTCAATAACATTTGATGCTGAATACACTGCCATTCCCATAAATTAAATTTTAAAATCAGCCTTTCCATGTACATTTTGTTATTTTGCTTTAGCTTATGCATACACGCCATGTTTTTGTGTTTAATTGCTTTCAAGGCAGCCTCAGAAAATTCAGGAGACGTGTATGTTATTCCTTTCTCACAAATGAGTCTAGTCACAAGGCAGCGGAGGTGTAAGGTCAGAGTGTTCCTTCTCTGTTTTGCTAATTCTGCATCTTGTCCTCTAAAGAAGATTGGGATAGTCATTTCCAAGGGAAAGAGCCCTTGGTTCCAAAACAAATATTGCTTTATTAATATTTGATACCAATCTAGTAGAGTTTGCATGCAGCAGAGCAAAAGGCAATGAACAGTCCAAGGATCATCTCATTCTTTGCCAGATACCAAGTCACAATGATCTTCAGACACTGGTCACAAGACTTGCATGTGCAAGAAAAGGGTACACGTCTCGCACGTACACCTGGTCTACCGGCAGTAAAAAACCTCAACCTGTTCTCCAAGCCCTTCACAAAAAGGAAAGCAATGAGGGGACTAATAAAAATCAAGGCACATTGCCTTCCTTTGCATTTTCTGGTATCTTAAATTTGCAGTTAAGTCAGTAATAATGTACTACGCCATTTATTTCCAGAGAAGTCGCCCTGTTTGCAGCATCAACAAAGAGCCTTGGGACGCTTTGAAAACGCAACACATTCCTACGTTTAACCAGAAAAAAATCCCATTAAAGTGGTACCTCGGGTTAAGTACTTAATTCGTTCCGGATGTTCGTTCTTAACCTGAAGCTGTTCTTCACCTGAAGCACCACTTTAGCTAATGGAACCACCCACTGCTGCCGTGCCGCCGGAGCACGATTTCTGTTCTCATCCTGAAGCAAGGTTCTTAAGCTGAGGTACTATTTCTGGGTTAGCAGAGTCTGTAACCTGAAGCGTATCTAACCCGAGGTACCACTGTAATGCATTAATACATGAGCATTTGCTTACTTTTTACACACCATTGCTGGCTAAAGGAAGCAGAAGAGGAGAGAGAAAGAGAAAATGTATTGTTTGCTCCCCAATGATGAAGAGACACTGTGTCTCACACCCTTTCCCTACACATCCACCCTCTCCTTCTTTAAGCCTTCTCTTTAAGCCAGAGGTTTTCAACTTTCCTGAGTCCATGGCTCCCTTGACCAACTGCATGCTTTCTGCAGCATCCCTGTGGGGCTCAGAACCCCATTTATGTCACCCTTGCCTGCAGAGCTGGCAGATTCTCACCCTTTTCCACACACCCTCCCTGGTGGAGGGTTCCCTCAGTCTCCTCTCCTATCTCCTCTCCTTGGGAGAACTCTGGGTAGCCGCTGCTTCCGCTCCTGGTCTCAGAGCTGCCCCCTTCCTGCCCTAAAGAGAGGTGTCTCCTCACAACAGCCCCACGGGGGCCTGGGAAGAAGATGTCCCCAGACTTGGTGGCCCAAGGGAGACTGGCGAGGCATCTTACCCAGGGAGCAGCAATGGCAGCAGTGGGCCCTGCCAGGCCTGCATGGAAGAAAGGCTCCCCTTCAGCACTGGGCACTCAGATTCCTGTTCACCTGGCGCCATCATAATACACCTTTAGGCGCCTGGCAAAAATGTCCTCTTTAACCAGACGTTTGGTTGAAAAAGGATGGAGAGTTTCCTTGTTCTCTGTCTCTCTGCAAGCAACCTTGGGTGGGTCTCCCTAACCGCGGGCAACACTGGCCTCTGTCCCTCTTTCCTTCCCTCCCCCCTATGATGTCCTCTCACATCTATGACTCTCAAAGGCTTGCACAGCTGTGGTAAGAAGATCTGGTCCCATATTATAGGATACAGTGTGAATGGCATGTAGGCTACCAGGCCTGCTTACTGTATATAGCACCCGGAAGACTTTGGTGAAATACTTTCCCACTCAATCCCTGTAACTCCACCCAGACAATCCAAAAAGAGGCTATTCTGTGAGGTTCTCAGAAAGTCCTTCTAGAAACTTGAGTGTAATTGGGATTTGTGGGAAATCCCAATAGCTATTGGGAAGTTCTATTGTTATTATTTCAATTTGTACACCTCCCTTCATCTGGAGATCATAGGCAGTTCAGAACATAAAGGTACAGCATGAGAACACAAAATACATAATCCTCTTCCCTGACCTTCGTTAGAGGACAAGATGCAGAATTAGCAAAATGGAGAAGGAACACTCTGACCTGAAACCTCTGCTGCCTTGTGGCCACTGCTTTCCCTCCCTTAAAAAAATGTTTAGGGGTTCTCTCAGTTTGACTCAAGAAAATCACGATTTTATAGTTCAAATCGGGGAAAATAAATATAGTAAATGGACAAAAGTACAAAGATTCACAAAATGTTTAGGGGTATGTGTACCCCTGTGTCCCCCAGAAAAGAGCACTGCTTGTGGCTATACTCAATACTGAAAGGTTTGGGCAGTAAAACCCAAGGAATAACATACACCCTATCTGCCCCAAATTTTCTGAAACTGCCATAGAAGCAATTAACCCACCATGGATTCTTCCTTTGCCCTGAAACGTCCCAATTTAAGCTGCTCTTAAATGGGTAATGGGCTTGCAGCTACCTTGCACTTTTAGTGTAGCTGAAATTTTGCCCATGTCCCTTTTAAGAGTCACTTGGCTCCCCATCTTCCATAGGTGCCCACCAGTCATTGAGTTTGGGAGGGGGTTGGTGTCACAACACACTGGTAGGAGCTAGGGGCTGTGAATGAACTGCTTCTATGAGAAGAAGAAGAAGAAGAAGAAGAAGAAGAAGAAGAAGAAGAAGAAGAAGAAGAAGAAGAGGAGGAGGAGGAGGAGGAGTTTGGATTTGATATCCCGCCTTTCACTCCCCTTCAGGAGTCTCAAAGCGGCTAACATTCTCCTTTCCCTTCCTCCCCCACAACAAACACTCTGTGAGGTCAGTGGGGCTGAGAGACTTCACAGAAGTGTGACTGGCCCAAGGTCACCCAGCAGCTGCATGTGGAGGAGCGGAGACACGAACCCGGTTCCCCAGATTATGTGACTGCCGCTCTTAACCACTACACCACACTACAGCACCAGCCAGATTCAGGGCAAGGTCTACGACTCTCTGCTGGACCTTCCTGTGAACCTGCAGGTGGCCCACACCCTTGTGGTGGTTTCTGTGGTCATTCCACCCTGGACCTTCCTGTGAACCTGCAGGTGGCCCACCCTTGTGGTGGTTTCTGTGGTCATTCCACCCTGGACCTCCTTGTTGCCATCTCCAGAGCTGGGTGCACCAACTGCATGGAGGACCCAGAGGCCAAAGGGAAAGTCTCAGACCTTGGGAGCGGCTGGCTCTGCTTCTCTCCATCTCTTGGTCTGCCAGCACCATCATCAGTAAAAAATTTAATCGGGCAACGGCTTTTTTCTCCTGCCTTGCCCCACCCTCCAACCCTAGAAGCCTTTCCCAGACCCTGAATTTGAGAATAGCAGAAGCATCTGGGAAGAGAAAAGAGGAATTCAGAGATATTATTTTTAGAAAGGGTTTTGTAAGTTGCATGTCCTTTGAGGAAAATGTTATCCTTTTGCGTGGTCTGTGGTTAGTTTTGTGATGGTTGTTGTTGTTGTTGTTGTTGTTAAGATTTCTATACGCCCCTATACTTGCAGGTCTTGGTGGTTCATAGGATAAAATCACAATACAAAAAAACCAAATACATAAGCAAAATGAAAATGAAAATAACCTTATAATCCCGCCAGAACATGTTTTAAAAGGACATTGGATAGCAACCAACCCAAGATCTGGTTAAAGAGGAACATTTTTGCCTGGTGCCTCCATGTGTATAATGGAGGGCCATTAACAACAGAAGAAAACTCCTTTCCCCCCTGCCCTGAGGTATGAACAGAGGCAGGGATTTCAGGTGATGGGGTGGGGTGTTTGAGGGGACAGGAAAAGGCAGTTTTTGAGCAAGGTTTGCTGGGAAGAAGCGGCAGGACAGGAGCTGAGCTCCATCTTGGGCGGGCAGGCTGAAGGATGCCTGCGCTGCCGCCCCATGAAATGACCATGCTGTAAGATTTGGACTCCCACAATGCAGACAGGAAATAAATGCAGACTGGAGGTGTAAATAGGTGAATAAACCATATTTCTTAAACCGAGAATAGTCTCTACTGCGTTTTCTATTCCTCCAAAGGGACACAGACCCTGTGTCAGTGCCAGGGACCCCATGGGTTCTTGCCTCCACTTGGCAAAGAGAAGGGCAGGCATTCAACTTTTGTAACAATATTTTAGGTCACACCATAGATTTGTATAACAGCATTACAATATTGGCTGTTTTATTTTCAGTTCTTTTCCTAATGTGGCTGCAGGGATCTGTTTTAAATGAAGGGGTTCCCAGCAACCAGTCTTCTTAACCCCAATCCGGTTCTTCAAGCTGCAATGCATGGAGTCAGGACACAGGATGTGGGCTTGTATACAGGGGTGTCATCTTGCCCTCAGGATTGTGGGTGCCCACAGCCGTAACATGGAGGTGCAACATCACAGGCACACGCCTGCACATAGTGCTCATTGACTTTGTGGGTGCCCAGTCCCTGCAAATTACATTATTGTGGGTGCCCAAGTACCCACGGCCCCCTGGAGTTGACTCCTATCCTTGTATATTTCCTTCTCATTCTTGCTGGTGCTATTGTGATACACCACACAGGGCCATACCCATGTATTTTTACAGGTTTCCAATTAGTGTCATTTTTTGGATTTGAGCCAGAACACAATTCTGCCATATTTGTGGGTGAGAAGATGGGAAGGAGGAGATTTCTGCCATTTTTTCAGCAGGAGGGAAATGCCAGTGAAATGGAGGGTCTTATAGCGGAAGCAGGTGGAGGGAGGGGTTACCAGCTGGCTGCAGAATCTACACAGAAGTGGGCTTTTGTGCTACCCTGGTGGATGGCCGTGGCCTATGAACATGCCTCTAGAGTAGAACTTGGTTCAAAGGACAGCAGCCACGTAAAGACAAACAGAATTGAAGTGACACTCTGGGGGTCATGGAAAGCAGGGCAGGGAACATTGCAATATCACATGCTGCTGATTGTAGCAGCTGCCAGAGGGCAGGCGAAGAGGAGGAGAGACTGCCACCAGCAAGGCCCAGCCCTGTGTGGGTTGCGCCAGCTCTGAGGGGCAGGCGGAGGGTAGGGCCGGCCTGGGTGGGATGAAAGGAGGACTGGAGCTTGTTTAATCTTGCCCCTTTCTTAAAAAAATATTTATTGGTTTGTTTGTGTTTGTCTGTGTAAATTTACCAAAGAATAAAATAGAACAAAATGGGGACTAAGGTTTTTGGTCAGGGCGGTGGAGGGACTGTGTGTGCGATGTCCAGGGACTGCTTAAAATCACATGATCCAACTTTGAATGTATTGTTATAGATTTAGTGGTGGCATCAGTGGCGTAGCGTGGGTTGTCAGCACCCGGGGCAAGGCAAGTAATTTGCACCCCCTAACCCGTGGATTAGCGCCCCCTAACCCTAACCCCCAGATGTTGCGCCCGGTGCAGCCGGCCCCCCCTGCCCCCCCACACTACGCCACTGGGTGGCGTAGCTGTCAACATTTCCCCTTTCTTGCGAGGAATCCTATTCGGAATAAGGAAATTTCCCTTTAAAAAAGGGAAACGTTGACAGCTATGAGTGGTGGGGATCCCCCTAAACCCAAGAAATGAAGAAATGTTAGGATCCTGGGACCATTTCCCTTCTCTCTTTACAATTTGGGGTGGGGGGAGTATGAGAGAAAAGGAGAGGCAACAGCGATTAAGTTTAGACATAACTGATGGACAACAATTGGAATTGGTGATTTCAAGTTGCTGCATAGGTTGGGTTGGGGGGAAAAATTGGCTTAAAACCTCCCGTATCTTATAGTGTAACCTCTGCACAGTTGCCCCTGAATTAGCTATTTGTTGTTGTTGTTTAGTCATGTCCAACTTTTGTGACCCCATCGACCAGAGCATTCCAGGCACTCCTGTCTTCCACTGCCTCCCGCAGTTTGGTCAAATTCATGTTGGTAGCTGTGAGAACACCCTAAATTAGCTATTTAAGGAGGTCTTGAAATGTGTGGACTGGGCCACCAGGGCAAGCGTCTGAACCTTCATCTGATAGGAAATGTTTTGCAGGAGTGGGCAACAGATAAAAAACGTGCCATTGAGGAGGGAGTGAGAGTGAGAAATGTCCTTATTTTCAAATGAGGAATGTTGGAGAGTATGCATACAGTGTATTCTGCCTCCCCATTTTATCCTCAAAAAAACTCTGGTGAGGTGGGTTTGTAGCACCCTGCTTGTGGTTAACGCTTAGCTGGAATGAAATATTCAACGCAGCAATAGAGAAATTAAAATAGTAATTTATTTGTCAGACAAATAAATGAGAGGCACAGTGGTATATGGTTACCAAGCTCTGGCCTGGCCTCCTGCCATTCTGGCCAGCACTTATATTTCCTTAATCCAGCCCCCTTGCTCCTCCTGTGGCTGCCTCTGTCCAATCAGCCTGGTTGAAATTCCTATTGGCTGTTTGCTAGAACCAATCACAAAAGATACACCCATTTCCTTTCGCCCTTTTATGGGACACAAAAAGCTATATATTCTTATATCTATAAATGACAAATAAGTAGTAATATATCTTACATGTGTCTCAACAAGGAATCTTAATTACCAGCTCACCTCTTGCCCTCCTTGCCCTATTGCCTTCCAAAACAGATGGTTAATCTTAAATTTTTATCTTAAACTTTTATCTTAAACCCATGTCAAGGATCTTGAGTTCACATCAACATTGAAAGATCTCCTTCATTTGGAGGTCTCTAAACAAAAGGCCTGACAACCATATATCTAATGATGTTTCCTGCTTGGCAGGGGGGCTGGGCTGGTGGCTGACTTAATTTCAGGATAGTTATAACTCTTACACCTATATGAAATAAGAATCTATCATTTCTTAAATCCTTTGCATAATTACATTTAAGCCAATATATTTAATACATAAATAACCTTTTAAAAGGAAAAGAAATCTTAAAAGGATCTCAGTTTAAGAAAGAAACAACTTTAGAAAAGACTTCCAAAAGTCCTTCCTTTCTGCCAGCCAAACCAGTTGCTTTTCAATTTGCTCTTGACCTTTCAACCTTAGGAAAATATGGCTCAAGTTTAATGGGAGGCACATGGTGTTATTTTACTATTTACCCACTCTTAATTTTGACCACTCTTACAGCTTAATTGTACTCTGTAACATGCAAGGTCAGTGTCCTGCTCTCAGCCTGTAATTCCCTTTTTACGACTTTGAGAATTGTTTTCTGCTATAAATCAGGGGGGCCCCTTGTCTAGGAGGAAAAACATTGTCAAGGTTCTTAGGCAGCTGGTCTTTTGCCTGGCATAAACATGTGAAAATCTTTAGGCTCATTTTAAAATACAAGCCCTGATCAAACATATAAGCTTTGATAAAAATGCAAGCTTATGATTAGATGCCTCATTCCCCCCTTTCAAGCTCAAGGACCTTCATCCCAAGTGTCCTTGATAGCTTGACCTTCATCATATTCCTGAGGTAAAGCTCTGTATAGGGCCATGATATGAGTTTCATTTGAAATCATCTTGCTAATTGTACTTCTAAAACACGAAATGATACATGGCATCATACGTAAAACCATTACTACTACTGTCAAGAAAAACAAGCAAGACAATAGTATCCCTTTGAGTCCTGTGACATTAGGTAACCAATTGGTGAGCCATCCCATATCCCATCCTTCCCATGTTTGTACTGGGACATGTGCTATATTCTCCATCTTTGTGGCCAACACACGGATTGCCTCACCATTATCAGAAATGTTAAAGCAACAGGCATTCCCTGTCAAGTTGAAGACTCCATATAGGCCTCCCTGCCTGGCAAGTACATAATCCATTCCCATTTTCAGCTGCAAAATGGCGGCTCTACTTTCATCCAACTGTTGTGCAATAAGTCTCAAACTCTGGGCCGTTGCATTGGTTACAAGTTCCACTACTGCTTGCAATCGAATTATTCTGTTTAGATTATAAATAGGATCCCGTGCCCCTTGTATGAGCTCACCAGGATTCCAGGAGGCAGGATCATAATAGGCTATAATGCGCTCTGGTGGCCAATCATCAGTATCGCTCCAACTTTGGGTACTTCCTCCTGCTATATGAGAAATATCAGCATTTCTTCGTGTACGCTTGGCCGAACTAGTGGGCATAATCCACATTGGTGGTAATACCCATCCCAAGAAACAAGTCCCACTCCATTTGGAAGGGAGTTTCTTGTATGCCCATTCTCCACATATCCACCACAACCATCGGGTCTGAGGTTTTTGGTACGTGGAGTGCATAAGGCGAAATATCAAAAGGGGTAGAGAATTCACTGTGCAGTATGTTAGATTGCCTTTTTCTGTCACAGTTATGTTCCACACCATTTTCCATGCATGAATAAAAGGAGGTCACAGGGCAAGGTATTCCGAGTTCGATAGGTAGTACCGTTTGCCCAGGTTTGACTATTCTTAATATAATCCCAAGTATAGTGGCAGTGCCCCTTCCGATCGTCAGGAGGAGGGGGGGTTGCGGGATTACGTCCCCGCCCACGCCCGCTCTCGCGAGGCTGGTGCCAGCCTCGCGGGAGCCAAGGATTCCCCTTAATTTGCATCCCCTGGTGACGCCAGCCAATCGGCTGGCGGCAGGGGCGTGGCCGTAAAGGCCACTTAAGGTCGGGGCAGCCCTCGGCTCGCCCCTTTCCAATGATATCTGGTTGGCAGACATTTTTCAAGGCGTCAGGGATTGGTTACAGGTCTGAGGGTATTGGCGGCGAGCCGGCTTTCGGCTCGGTGGCGGTAGGCATTGGCCGGGGTATTGTCATGCAAATGAGGTTGGGGGGAGGAACGCCATCACCTCCCCCAATGCTTGAAGGGTAGTTCGTTAAAGGACTCCGAGGGGCGACGCCTCGTCCGAAACCTACGGAGGCTAGGGCCTAAAGCGCGCCCCCGAGCGGTAACCCCTCGGGGAGCGCCTAGGGATACGCATCTCGGGTGGCTCCCCCTGTTGGTGTTTAACCCTTCCCGGTTAGACCGGATAGTCGGATAGGGGCCAATGCCTAAAGCCAATACCCTTCTTTCCTGTAATCAATAAAGTTGTGGCCATTTTCGCCCATTAACCTAAATTCCGTGTCTGTTGTCTTCATTTACTCCACCTGTGGGGGGGAAGGAATAGCCACGCAATGCCCCTTCCGATCGTCAGGAGGAGGGGGGGTTGCGGGATTACGTCCCCGCCCACGCCCGCTCTCGCGAGGCTGGTGCCAGCCTCGCGGGAGCCAAGGATTCCCCTTAATTTGCATCCCCTGGTGACGCCAGCCAATCGGCTGGCAGCAGGGGCGTGGCCGTAAAGGCCACTTAAGGTCGGGGCAGCCCTCGGCTCGCCCCTTCTTCCCACGGAGACGACGCGGTTTCCCACCCACCCGCCCTCTAGGTTGCCACTGACCTTGCTATGGGCTTCGGCTGGTCGCCGCAAGGGGCCTGGTAGGAGTTTTTCCATTTGGCAAATTGGCTGGTTTTCTTTGTGAGCCACTTGGTTTTTTCGCCTACCTCGTAGCAATCGTCACAACTTCCAGGTTTTGGCGGTAGGCATTGGCCGGGGTATTGTCATGCAAATGAGGTTGGGGGGGAGGAACGCCATCACCTCCCCCAATGCTTGAAGGGTAGTTCGTTAAAGGACTCCGAGGGGCGACGCCTCGTCCGAAACCTACGGAGGCTAGGACCTAAAGTGCGCCCCCGAGCGGTAACCCCTCGGGGAGCGCCTAGGGATACGCATCTCGGGTGGCTCCCCCTGTTGGTGTTTAACCCTTCCCGGTTAGACCGGATAGTCGGATAGGGGCCAATGCCTAAAGCCAATACCCTTCTTTCCTGTAATCAATAAAGTTGTGGCCATTTTCGCCCATTAACCTAAATTCCGTGTCTGTTGTCTTCATTTACTCCACCTGTGGGGGGGAAGGAATAGCCACGCAATGAGAAGAGCCTATCATGGTAGAATCAGCTGCATCTGATGATTTATGCACACAGAATTCCCCTTGCACAGGTATAACTCGCATTGGTTTAGTTGAGTTCCATCCGGGGAAATTCTGTACTTCTGTTTGGTGTGGCATTTCGCTTACCATACCAATGGCACTTAATGGTATTGGTAATAAGGGCATACCTCCCTCTGAATCATCTGGCCCAAGAGAGCAAACAAGGCACTTAGTCCTATTTGCAACATTGGCTACCATCTCAGCTAAGCCTACCCACATATTGTGGTCATGGCGGAATCCATATTTAGCAAATTTGGTCAGATTCAAGGACCCTTCCCCTTCCCAAGGGATCAGGATTAATAATAAAATCATGTTGATGTCTAGCATATGCATTCCTTCCACAAAAGATTACCTTATTGTGATAGCAAATAAATATTAGCCCCAATATAATTCCCCCAGTGACAGAAATGGGGAACCACCAAGACCAAAACATATATCCTGAGGATCCCCAATGAGTAATATCCCTTATAATTGTTCCACAAGGGGGCAGTCAATCAATTGTATAAGAGAATCTTCCCGTTCACAGTCGCTGGTTCAGATGCTCCTCAAGCTTCAGGCGTGCGCAGGTCAGCCAGCTTCCAGGTTGTGGCTGCAGCAGGCCGGTCGTCTAATGTTGCCCGTGACCTAGCCCGTTCCCGGTAGGGCTAGATACAGGGGTTTTTGGAGAGAGTCAGTTTTAAAGGATTAGAGGGGTCACCTTTGCACGTCCAACTGCCTTCGGACTTCTTCAAACGGGAGTGATGAATCCAGGGGGTCACCTCAGCTACCTTCACCGCTGTTGGAGTAGAGAGCAAGACGGTGTAAGGTCCACGCCACTTAGGTGCAAGTGGATCGCGTTTCCACTCTTTCACCCATACGCTATCGCCAGCCTGGAACTGATGAATCGGCTCGGCAACGCTGCACGGCGTGCGCTCGAGGGCCCACCTGTTAAGAGAAACAAAAACACGGGAGAGAGATTGCACTTGTCCCTGTGTCACATGGTCTCCTATTTGTTTAAGGTCAGCTGGAATATCCTGAACAAAGGAGGGCGGCCTCCCATACAGGAGCTCAAAAGGTGACAACTTAAGTCTTTTTGTGGGTGCACACCGAACACGAAACAGTGTTATGGGTAACACATCTACCCATCCCAATCCCGTTTCCTGGGTTAATTTTGCCAATTGGGTTTTCAGAGTCCGATTCATTCTTTCAGTTTTCCCTGAACTCTGAGGCCTATATGCTGCATGCAGTCTCCATTTCACTTGTAGGACTCGACATACTTCTTGTACTACTTGATCAATGAACGCTGGCCCATTATCACTTCCAATGCATCTAGGTAATCCAAACCTCGGGATCAATTCAGTGAGGAGTCTCTTAGTTACCTCTCGTGCCTTTTCAGTTCGGGTGGGAAAAGCTTCAACCCATCCGGTAAGAGTATCTACAAACACAAGGAGATATTTGAATCCCTTAGAAGGGACCAGCTCTGTGAAGTCCACAATTAGGCTTTCCATGGGGACGTATCCCACATGCTGAATTCCAGGAGGTTGTACCGGTCCCTGCCTGGGATTGTTTTTAGCACAAAGAACACATTTCTGTGAAATGCAAGTTGCTAATTGTGATAGATTAATAATATACAACTTCCGACTGAGACTCTCTCTGGTTGCAGTACCGCCAAGGTGAGTAGATTCATGATAATTTCTTACAATTGTGCCTGCTAGATTATGAGGTACATAAATCCTATTGTCCGGCAGGATCATCCAACCGTCCTTCACAACCGCTCCTTCCTGTTCAGCCCACTTCCTCTCTTCTGGGGTATAGTGAGGTTTAGCTTCTTCTGGAACTACCTCTGGTATGAGGGCTGCTATAAATCCTCCCACAGGCTTTTGGGCTGCCTCTCGGGCTGCTTTGTCAGCAGCATGATTTCCTCTGGTTATTGGATCCCTTCCTCGTCCATGACCTTTGCAGTGCATTACAGCAATCTGTTCTGGAGCCCATACTGCTTCCAACAGGATTTCTACTTCAGCTCCATATTTCAAGGCCTTCCCGTGGGCTCCGATTAGACCTCTTTCTTTCCATAGAGCTCCATGTGCATGCAGGGTTAAGAAGGCATATTTAGAATCAGTATAGATGTTTGCCTTACATCCGGCTGCCAATTGCAGAGCTCTAGTTAAACCTATAAGTTCAGCTTTTTGTGCTGAGGTGCCAGCAGGCAAAGCTTCAGCTTCCACAACTTCCTCATTGGTGACTACAGCATATCCTGCTCGTCTGGCACCTTCATGCAGGTAACTGCTACCATCAGTATAATATACAACATCTGGATTTTTCAATGGCTCATCTTTCAGATCGGGTCTACTGGAATAAACTTCATCCATTATTTGGAGACAATCATGTGATTCTTCATCATCTACCTCTGGTAGGGGCATCAAAGTCGCTGGATTGAACATATTCACTACTTGTAGATGAATCCTGGGATTTTCACACAATAGGCCTTCGTATCTAGCCATCCTTGGGTTCGTTAGCCAATAACTACCCTTATATTCCATGAGTGTCAGAACAGCATGAGGTACATTCACATACATCGTCTGGCCGAAGGTAAATTTATCAGCTTCTTTGACAAGGCTTGCAGTGGCCGCTACTGCCCTTAGGCATGGAGGCCATCCTTTTGCTACTGAGTCCAATTGTTTAGACAAATAAGCTACTGGACGGTTCCAACTTCCTAATCTCTGGGTCAGGACTGCCGCTGCAATCCCATTCTGTTCATGTACATACAGCTGAAAGGGTTTTTCCGAATTAGGCAATCCAAGGGCTGGGGCCTCCATAAGTCGTTGTTTGATAACTAAAAAGGCTTGTTTCTGTTCAGGTCCCCATACAAATGGGTCCTTTTCTGCACCTCGAGTGCTTTCATGTAAGGGCTTGGCCAGACTGCTGAAATCAGGTATCCATACTCTACAGAACCCTGCTGTTCCCAGGAATCCTCTAAGTTGTTTTCTTGTGGTAGGTTCCTTGATAAGGCAAATAGCTTCTTTCCTCTCTGGTCTCAATGCTCGTTGTTGGTGTGAGATGTCAAAGCCCAAATATTTGACCTTTTCTAAACATAACTGTGCCTTTTTCTGGGAAACTCGGTAGCCAGCTTCCCAGAGCAAGTGGAGCAGTTCCTCTGTCCCTTCTTTACAGGTATCAAAATCCTTTGCCGCTAGTATAAGATCATCCACATATTGCAGAACCACCTTTTCTCCCGGTATTGAGGGGTAACTTGTTAGATCCCTCGCCAAGGCAGTGCCAAATAAAGTTGGGGAATTTTTGAATCCCTGGGGCAATCTTGTCCAGGTTAGCTGGCCTTTTGTTCCTGTCAAAGGGTCTTCCCACTGGAAGGCAAATATAGGTTGGCTCTGTGGTGCCAGCCGGCAACAGAAGAATGCATCTTTCAAGTCCAATACAGTAAAAAATGTTGCTTCTGGTGGGATCAAACTCAGCAAGGTATATGGGTTTGGTACATTTGGGTGCAAGGTCTCGATAGCCTGGTTTACGAGCCTCAAGTCCTGTACTGGCCTGTATTCATCTGTCCCAGGTTTTCGAACAGGCAAAAGGGGTGTGTTCCATTCTGATTGGCAGGGCTTAAGCAGACCATATTTTAATAGGCGGTCCAAATGTTTCTGGATGCCCTCTGCTGCTCGCCGGGGTAAGGGATATTGCTTTACAGATACAGGGGTAGCCATAGGTTTTAGGGTTACTACAATTGGAGCTATATTCTTAGCCATTCCTGGTGGGCTATTTTCGGCCCATACTCCTGGTGGCACCTGTAGAGTTCGGAGGAGCTTGTTTAATTCTGTATCCAATGTGGGTTGGACTTGCAAGGCTGACATTAGATGCCATGATTGTTCCTTAGGTACTGAGAGGGTAATTATTCCTGCTGCTTTTGATGGCAGTTTCATTTCTGGACCTCGAGGAGTGAAGGTGATTTGGGCCTGCAATTTGGACAGCATATCTCTGCCTAAGAGAGGTATTGGACACTCAGGTATATACAAAAACTGATGGGTTAAACGATGTCCCCCAATCTGGCATTCCAAAGGTTGGAGGAAAGACCTCTTAGCTGACTGTCCAGTGGCACTTTTAATGACTACACTTTTGGATGCCTTTTTCTGCAATAGTTCTGGGAGTACTGAGTATTCAGCCCCAGTATCAATCATAAAGTCTATTAAATGGCTCCCTAATTGAATCGTGACCGTGGGCTCCTGGAAGCCTAACTTTATGGAGTCCTGTCGTTCCTAGTCTTGGGTAAAATCCTCTTTTGCCAGTCCAATGAAATTGTCTCTACTCCGTCCTTGTCCAGGTCTCTGATATCTTCCATCTCGGATCATTCCCCGTCCCCGTCCCTGGTTTCTTGGGCCGGAGCCTGGGCCTGGGCCTGGGCCTGGGCGTACTTCTTCCAACCTCAAGGGTTCAGGACACTCCCGCTTCCAGTGACCCTCCTTCTTGCAATTCGCACATTGATTCCTTCCCAGTGGTGGATTCCTTCCTCGCCCTCTCCCTCCATTTAAGGGGCGGTAGTCTTGCTTCACTGCTGTGGCTAGCATTACCATCTTTTCCTTCTGCCACTTCTTCTTCTCTTGTTTCTCAGCCTCATCCCTATTCCGATAAACTCGGCGTGCAATGGCCATAATTTGGCTCATCAGCATCCCTTCCCATCCTTCTGATTTCTGAATTTTCTTACGAATGTCAGAAGCGCACTGGGCCACAAATGTAGCAGTAATCATTCTGCTGTTTTCAGGGGCTTCAGGGTCAAAAGGAGTCCATATACGATAGGCTTCCTGCAGCCTCTCTAAAAAGTCTCCCGGACTCTCATTTGGTTTTTGTTCTACTTCTGAGACTTTAGACATATTAGTGGGCTTCTGGCATGCCCTGCGGATACCTTGCACAAGTGTCTGGTGGTAGGTGGTAAGTCTGGCCAGGTGAATTGCATTGTTTGGATCCCAATTAGGATCTTCCAAGGGAAAGTTGTCCTGAAGATGACGATCAATATTAAAAATATTTCCCACTCTGGCCTGCTCACGCAAATATATCTGTGCCTTTTCAATTATGTCTCTCCTTTCCTCAGTGGTGAAAAGAGTATTTAGGAGCTGGCGACAATCTGTCCAAGTAGGACTATGAGTATTTACTATTGAAGTCACCAAGTCCATCATAGCCTGAGGTTTTTCTGCGAAAGATGGGGTGTGTGTTTTCCAATTCATCAGATCCGTAGTCGTGAATGGAATATATTGCAGGGTCGAAGTTCGAGGTGGCCGTGGTCCGAGTTGCCCGTTAACCAGCACAGGCTCCTCAAGTGCATCAAATACTCTTCTAAGAGGGGCTACTACGTGACCTTTCTCTTCACTTTGCTCTAGGGGCCTCAAATCATAGGGGATGGTATCTGTCCCAAGGCGTTCTTTTAGCAGCTTTATACGCCTGGCTGTATTGCTTGCTGACCGATCAAGGTCTCCCTGTAACTTCTGTAATATTTCTCTGGGACTTGGATGTAAAGGGGTTTGGGGTGGGCAATCAGTTGTTCCACTAAAGGAGACTGTAGATGGAGGTCTATTAGGAGTCACAGGTGGAATAACCACTTCTGCTTGGGCTTTATTATAGGACTCCAATGCCTCCTGAAGATATTTATCATAATCTATCAAGGAATCAAGCTCTGTGACTCCACCCCCATTATTCATTCCAGTTTCTTGCCTTGGGGTTACAACTGGTGGAGTGTTTGGATTAGGCTCCCCTCGGATTAGGCTCCCCTCTTCCTCTGGCCCCTCAAAAATGGGTTTGAGTTTATTTGGCAAGATTCCTTTCCTAGCTTCGGCTTTTACAGCCAATAATTTGCATCGTTTGACTTTGCATTTCCTTATCCATGGAGGATTATTATTTAATGTGCTCAGCCAAGAATCTATATATGAAAATTGTTCTGGGCACCCTCCAGTTTCTTTGGCGATATCAGTCCAAAGTTTGCTTACTAAATTTATATCAAAGGTTCCCTGAGATGGCCATCCAGTATTTTGTTTTGGCCACTCTAATTCACATAACGTTCTCAAGCGCTCTGGCGTCATTTTGACTCCATATGCCCCTGAGAAGGCTTTCTTAAAATTATTTAACATACATTCAAGAGGTGTATTTCCCCCCTTTGAACCCCCAACTCCCATTGTATGGCCCTATGAAGTATCCACTCAGTCACTCACACACTTGCTTCGTGAGGTTCCTTGCCCAGATGAAATCACCTTACTGGGAACCGAAGTACTGCCCACTCCACACTCAGGTCAGCTACAGACTGTTCTGTACTTTCTCACACATACAATGCGCTGGATACTTCACCACACTCTACCTCCCAATTTTTCCCTTTTCCTCCACCAGACCAACCTCTGATGTACCCAACCACCTAGCGTACTCAGTTCCCCCTTACTGAGACGCAGAAGTTTGATCAAGACTTCTCTTCCTCCCAATTAATTGGAGGGCCTCAAATCCCTTTGTGCATTTACCCTTGGCTGGTTCCCTGTTTATTTCTCTGGTTCCCCCCGGTCCGTCGCCGCCAGTGAGCAGGGTATCAGACAGACGAGTCTTCTGCGTTCCCCTGGAAAAATTTTCCAGTGAGCGCTGGGTAAGCAGTTTAGAGGTCCTCTCTCTTGTACCCTGCCCAGTAGGGCGAAGGGGCTGTGTTCCAGCAGACCACTTATCCGATTCACAGGGGCACCATAAAATGTAGCACCCTGCTTGTGGTTAACGCTTAGCTGGAATGAAATATTCAACGCAGCAATAGAGAAATTAAAATAGTAATTTATTTGTCAGACAAATAAATGAGAGGCACAGTGGTATATGGTTACCAAGCTCTGGCCTGGCCTCCTGCCATTCTGGCCAGCACTTGTATTTCCTTAATCCAGCCCCCTTGCTCCTCCTGTGGCTGCCTCTGTCCAATCAGCCTGGTTGAAATTCCTATTGGCTGTTTGCTAGAACCAATCACAAAAGATACACCCATTTCCTTTCGCCCTTTTATGGGACACAAAAAGCTATATATTCTTATATCTATAAATGACAAATAAGTAGTAATATATCTTACATGTGTCTCAACAAGGAATCTTAATTACCAGCTCACCTCTTGCCCTCCTTGCCCTATTGCCTTCCAAAACAGATGGTTAATCTTAAATTTTTATCTTAAACTTTTATCTTAAACCCATGTCAAGGATCTTGAGTTCACATCAACATTGAAAGATCTCCTTCATTTGGAGGTCTCTAAACAAAAGGCCTGACAACCATATATCTAATGATGTTTCCTGCTTGGCAGGGGGGCTGGGCTGGTGGCTGACTTAATTTCAGGATAGTTACAACTCTTACAACTATATGAAATAAGAATCTAGCATTTCTTAAATCCTTTGCATAATTACATTTAAGCCAATTTATTTAATACATAAATAAACTTTTAAAAGGAAAAGAAATCTTAAAAGGATCTCAGTTTAAGAAAGAAACAACTTTAGAAAAGACTTCCAAAAATCCTTCCTTTCTGCCAGCCAGACCAGTTGCTTTTCAATTTGCTCTTGACCTTTCAACCTTAGGAAAATATGGCTCAAGTTTAATGGGAGGCACATGGTGTTATTTTACTATTTACCCACTCTTAATTTTGACCACTCTTACAGCTTAATTGTACTCTGTAACATGCAAGGTCAGTGTCCTGCTCTCAGCCTGTAATTCCCTTTTTACGACTTTGAGAATTGTTTTCTGCTATAAATCAGGGGGGCCCCTTGTCTAGGAGGAAAAACATTGTCAAGGTTCTTAGGCAGCTGGTCTTTTGCCTGGCATAAACATTTGAAAATCTTTAGGCTCATTTTAAAATACAAGCCCTGATCAAACATATAAGCTTTGATAAAAATGCAGGCTTATGATTAGATGCCTCAGCTTATGTGGATAGACAGTGACTAGCCAAAAGCATTCTAGTGAACTTCGTGGTTATGTGCTACACAAACTTTGCTTCTACAATAATCAAACTTCAACACGATTTTGCAGGGAGATTAATCCATTCCCCATTTCTTTCCAGAACCCACCCGCCACCTCAATCAAGTGATCACATCATGAGATATCTGTGAGTTAGGCTACATAATTACATGGAAATTATTGAATCTGGGACGGGCTAGGGAGGGAAAACTGGGATAGGTTGAGAAAGGGGTGTGCATCACTTTTCACCCTGGGATTTCTCCTCAGGCCTCTGGGTGGGCTCCATGGTGCCTGCTGTGCGGGCCATATTGTTAGAAAAGCATTGTTTAATGTTTGGATAAGATATAAGGATTTGTTAGAAAATAAAACCCCAAGATGGTTGTCACCAATGGAAGCAAAGGCTCAGAAAAAACTCAATATGGAGGCTAAATGGCCGAAGTATTGGGAAATTTTGGAACAAGAGGGAGACAGACTAAAATTGCAGAGCTTTGAAAAATTAAAAAACAGAGTGCGAGACTGGCTCCATTATTATCAAATAATGGAGGCATATAATTTGGACAAAAAAAATAGGCTTCCAAGTGGAAAAATCAAAATTGGAAACAGAACTGCTAGACTCTAAAGTTAAGAATTTGTCAAGAATGTATAACCTGCTGTTGAAATGGAATACTCAAGATGAAACGGTGAAATCTGCTATGATTAAATGGGCACAAGATGTTGGACATAATATTATGATGGCTGACTGGGAACAGTTATGGACCACTGGTATGAAATTTACGGCATGCAATTCCTTAAAAGAGAATTTAATGATGACATTCTGATGAACACAGAAATTCTTGACAGGGTTATTCTGAAGGGTTTGCCTACTTTCTGTATTTTTCCTACATGCTTCACAGCAGCAGCACATTGTCTTTTTGCACTCCTTATAAATGATTTTAAAATCATTGAATGAAGAAATGCCTTGGATTAAAACCTCCCCTTTCCATCTCACTCCTTCACTTCTTGCTTTTGTCTGCCGTCCGTTCATCTCTACACCCCTGTGATTTTCCTTCTCTCTGACCCTCTTTCCCATGCATATCTTCTTTTCCTTGAATCGTGGAATTATTGAGTTGGAAGGGTCCCAAGGGTCATCTATTCCAACCCCCTGCAAAGCAGGAATCTCAGCTAGCTACGTGGCTCCTTAATGTGTGGACTGGACCACCAGGGCAAGGATATGAAAATCTGCCTCCGACAGAACTGCACCACCTGTTCATCTAGGTCAACTGATGCTGGGTAAACATGATCAACAGGCAGAAGACCCTGGTCAGCAAAAGGAATTGTTGTCACTCCACTCACCTTTTTTTTTTATAGGACATGCTCGGCTGGGGGGGGACACACAAAAATCTGTGCTCGGGGAGAGTCTAAACCCTGGTGAGGAAGGATAGGCTAAGAGACAGTGACTAGCCAAAAGCCCCCCTGTGAACTTCATGGTTATGTGCTAAACACATTTTAGTTCTACAATAATCAAACTTCAACACGATTTTGCAGGGAGATTAATTCATTCCCCACTTCATTCCAAAACCCACCCACCACCTCAATCAAGTGATCACATCATGAAATATCTGTGAATTTTCTCACTTTTATTCAGCCTTAGGCCAAACATGGATACATGGAAATTATTTAATCTGGAATAGGCTGAAGAGGTTGAGATTCTGAGGATGGGGTTTGCATCACTTTTCACCCTGGGATTTCTCCTCAGGCCTCTGGGTGGGCTCCACGGTGCCTGCAGTGCGGGTAAATGTACAGGAGTATGAAGTGCCATTGTTCCAGTCAGAGTAGGGGACTACCACCTGGCTGAGGGCCAAGAGGGAATCCTTGATGCTGCCCTTCAAGACTCGGGGATTCACATGGTGACCTTCAAGGAGGGCATTCTTCACCCACTGGACAGAAACTTCACTTGCATTGAGCCCTATGACCATGTCAGTGAGGACTGTCTGTGCTCGCTGAAGGCTGCTTTCTTTATGGTTGGCAGGGGAAAATATGAGAGAAACAGGCAACAGCTATTAATTTTAGACATAACTGATGCACAACATTTATGACACCATTTAGTGCTGATTATTTTCTGCTGGATTCTCTAACAAACATTTTTAATCTGTAGATAGAGGGGTGTAAATCCTTAATGAAAGCTTTAAGGAGCAAAGGGGATTTAACTGAAGTTCTTGTGTGTGTGGACCTGAGTAGGAAGATCTATGGCACATACATGGGGCTTCCTTGAGCTGGTTGAGGACACGGTGGGATAGTGGAGATTCCAGGAATATTTACAGAGCTCCTTTCCCCAACATATATAAAGAAAGCGCCCAGCACAAAAAGCATCCCAGCCTTCCCAGAGAAGGTATTGGTGTATAGGCTACGTTTGAAAACCAAGTATAGCTAAAAACTTCCCATATCCAATGATACCATCTCTGCACAGTTGCTCCTGGAGCAGCTAACTAGGTACGGAGCTCCTTAAATGTGTGGACTTGGCCACCAGGGCAAGGATATAAAAATCTGCCTCCAATAGAAGGGCACCATCTGTTCATCTAGGTCACCCTATGCTGGGTAAACATGATCAACAGGCAGATGAAGGTTAGAAGGATCCTTGGCGGGAGGTGGGAATGGTTTTTAATGGGGGTGGAAATTATTGTGGGAGACTCCTTGGTCCCTGCAGGGTACACATTCTTTCCTTTCCTTTTCCCATTGTTACCTTCTTATAAAAACATGCATTTAGTATTGTTCAAGAACGGTGAAAACCTTTCTGCAGAGATAAGAGGAGAATTACTGTTCAGACCTCCACCGGACTAATTGCAGTTTCAAGTTGTGTCTTTAGCCAACATTAGCACCGATATCAATGGCAACTGGTGGGGAAAGTCTTATCTCAACAGGCCATAATGGAAAGCAGAAATAAATTTCTAAATTAAGTAGGAAGCAGTCATGAAATGGTCAGTCCCTGAGAGAATCTTAAGCAATCTGGAAACAATCATCCCCCTCCCAAACCACGCTTTTCAAAGGAAAACTAAGTCCCAACTTTGTCAAGAGTTTTTACCTTCAGGTTCATTGACTTTTGTTTGGGACCCAGGGAGGGATACTCAACAGACGAAGTTGTTCCCGCACGAAAAGTCTGGAAATGCAATGCTGACGCTCCCAATGCGTGCACTTAGGATGCTGGAGGTGTTACCTGATTGGCCACCTGCCTGCCACGTAATCATCATGCCTTCAGGGACAGAGCCAGAGAGAGTGCACACCAATATTGCACCTAAGAGAACAAAATAGACAGACAGACAGACAAAATTCCTGGTTTTTTAATGACTTTATATTGCTGTTTTTATGGGGGGGTATATTGCTTTACAGTTTTTATGTTGCTTAGTGCACTGTTTAAGATTTAAGCAGTTTAGAAATGATTTAAAAATCAGCAAATGAATAAATGCCGTAGGTTAAAACCTCTGCTTTTCATCTCACTCCTTCCAGTCTTGCTTTTGTCTGCCATCTGTTCTTCTCTACACCCCTGTGATTTTCCTTCTCTCTGACCCTCTTTCCCATGCATACTCTCTTTCATGGAATCACAGAATTCTAGAATTGGAAGGGACCCCAATGCTTATCTAGTCCAACCCCCTGTAATGCTTACTTACTTACTTCATTAAAACATTTCTAGGCATTACAAATATAAGGCATCCTAAAACATTTAAAATATATACAATTAATAATAATAATAATTTATTAGTTGTACCCGCACATCTGGCTGGGTTTCCCCAGCCACCCTGGGCGGCTTCCACAGAGACCAGAAATACACCAAAATGTCACACATTAAAAACTTCCCTGAACAGCCTTCAGATGTCTTCTGAATGTCAGGTAGTTGTTTATCGCTTTGACATCTGATGGGAGGGCGTTCCACAGGGCGGGCGCCACTACCGAGAAGGCTCTCTGCCTGGTACCCTGTAGCTTTGCTTCTCGTAATGAGGGAACCGCCAGAAGGCCCTCGGCGCTGGACCTCAGTGTCCGGGCAAAACGATGGGGGTGGAGACGCTCCTTCAGGTATACTGGGCCAAGGCCGTTTAGGGCAGTGTTTCCCAACCTTTTTTGGGCAAAGGCACACTTGTTTCATGAAAAAAATCTCGAGGCACACCACCATTAGAAAATGTTTAAAAAATTAACTCTGTGCCTATATTGACTATATATAAAGTAACTCTCGTTAATAGGCATCAAATAAACACAAAGAAAGTATTTTATAATTACTTTATTATGAAATAGTAAGTACCGTATTTTTCCTTTATTTCCCCCCCCAAAAAAACCAGGTCGGGGAACAGTGGGATGGCGGTGCTGCGCCTCCCCTCTGTCCCCCGAGCTTGTGGGGCTGGCCCATGTCTGCCTGGCGCGAGGGGCGCTCTGCTTCAGGGCGCCCCGCGCGTCGGGCGGCAGGCTACAGTCCGCAGCATGGGGAACCCTCTGTTTCAGGGCACCCCACGCGCCCCCCAGGTGCGCAAGGCTGGCCAACACCAGCGCGGAGCACGGGGCGTCCTCCGAAGGGCGCCCCGTGCTCCGTGCTGCCAGCTGCCGCCCGCAAGCCTTGCGCTCCTGGGGGGAGATCCCCCGGGTGCGCAAGGCTTGCCGACACAAGCGCGGAGCACGGGGCGTCCTCCGAAGGGCGCCCCGTGCTCCGTGCTGCCAGCTGCCGCCCGCAAGCCTTGCGCTCCAGGGGGGAGATCCCCCGGGTGTGCAAGGCTGGCCAACACCAGCGAGGAGCACGGGGCAGCCTCCGAAGGGCGCCCGGTGCTCCGTGCTGCCAGCTGCCACCCGCAAGCCTTGCGCTCCTGGGGGGAGATCCCCCGGGTGCGCAAGGCTGGCCGACACAAGCGCGGAGCACGGGGCATCCTCCGAAGGGCGCCCCGTGCTCCGTGCTGCCAGCTGCCGCCCGCAAGCCTTGCGCTCCTGGGGGGAGATCCCCCGGGTGCGCAAGGCTGGCCGACACCAGCGCGGAACACGGGGCGTCCTCTGAAGGGCGCCCCGTGCTCCGCGCTGCCAGCTGCCGCCCGCAAGCCTTGCGCTCTCGGGGGGAGGTCCCCCGGTGCGCAAGGCTTGCCGACACAAGCGCGGAGCACGGGGCGTCCTCCGAAGGGCGCCCCGTGCTCCGTGCTGCCAGCTGCCGCCCGCAAGCCTTGCGCTCTCCGGGGGAGCACGGGGCAGCCGACACAAGCCGGCGATGGGATGTGGGGGGGAGGGAGCTCGCCGCCCCGCGTGTGCTCGCCGCCGCCCGGCCTCTCGCCGCCCGACTCGCCCGCCTCCCTCCCACGGCACACCAGGCAGCGTCTCGCGGCACACTAGTGTGCCGCGGAACACCGGTTGGGAAACACTGGTTTAGGGCTTTAAAGGTCAACACCAACAGTTTGAATTGCACTCGGAAACGTACTGGGAGCCAATGTAGGTCTTTCTTTCTTTTTTTTAAATAAATATTTATTAGCATTTTCAAAAAAACACACAAAAACAAATTCAAACAAAAAACAGAAATACAAAAATCCAAAACTTAAAAAACAATTAAAAAACATATAAAATTTCAATTACTTATTTTCATTTAACTTGATTCTCAGACCTCCTCTCACCTCCCCTTCTTATATTCCAATTTGAATCATTAATTCAGCAAATCCTTATTACCTTATTTTCATTTAATTTAAACCATTTTGAAAACCAATTTTAACTTATCCAAATCTAAACATCGGTACTTAAACATTGTTACTCGTTCTTAAACATTTTCCCTAAAGTCGACCGAAATTTCCCTTCCACAGCTTTCCCCAATTCCATACAGATAGCAAAACAAAGTGACAACAAAGCAAGTTATAGTTATATACCCTTTGGATTCCCAGACTCCGCCCACCCCTTTCCCGGTTTCAGTCCCCAACAAGTGTTCATCAGTTCAATATATTGTTTAGCCTGGAGATCTCACGTCCGAGGCCCTTAAATCTCAATGTAGGTCTTTCAAGACCGGTGTTATGTGGTCTTGGCAGCCGCCCCCAGTCACCAGTCTAGCTGCCACATTCTGGATTAGTTCTAGTTTCCGGGTCACCTTCAAAGGTAGCCCCATGTAGAGTGCGTTGCAGTAGTCCAAGCGGAAGATAACTAGAGCATGCACCACTCTGGTGAGACAGTCTGCGGGCAGGTAGGGTCTCAGCCTGCGTACCAGGTGGAGTTGGTAGACAGCTGCCCTGGATACACAATTGACCTGCACCTTCATGGACAGCTGTGAGTCCAAAATGACTCCCAGGCTGCACACCTGCTCCTTCAGGGGCACAGTTACCCCCTTTCAGGACCACGGAGTCCTGCACACCAGCCCGCCCCCTGTCCCCCAAAAACAGTACTTCTATCTTGTCAGGATTCAACCTCAATCCATTAGCCGCCATCCATCCTCCATCCGCCTCCAGGCACTCACAGAGGACCCTCACCGCCTTCACTGGTTCTGATTTGAAAGAGAAGTAGAGCTGGGTATCATCTGCATATTGATAGACACCCAGTCCAAACCCCCTGATGATCTCTCCCAGCGGCTCCATATTGATGTTAAAAAGCATGGGAGAGAGATCGGAACCCTGAGGCACCCCACAAGTGAGGGCCCAGGGGTCTGAACACTCATCCCCCACCACCACTTTCTGAACACGGCCCAGGAGGAAGGAGTGAAACCACTGTATAACAGTGCCCCCAGCTCCTAGCCCCTCTAGACGGTCCAGAAGGATATTATGGTTGATTGTATCAAAGGCCGCTGAGAGATCCAACAGAACCAGGAAACAGCTCTCACCTTTGTCCCTAGCTCGCCGGAGATCATCAACCAGTGCGACCAAGGCAGTTTCAGTCCCATGATGAGGCCTGAATCCCGATTGGAAGGGATCCAAATGGTCCGCATCCTCCAGGCATGCCTGGAGTTGTTCAACAACCACTCGCTCAATCACCTGGCCCAAGAATGGAAGATTTGAGACTGGGCGATGGTTGGCCATACTGGCCAGGTCTAAAGATGTTTTTTTAAGAAGCGGTTCAATGACCGCCTCTTTCAGCGGATCTGGGAATGTTCCCTCACAGAGGGAAGCATTCACCACCCCGCAGAGTCCAGCACCCAGCCCTTCCCGGCTTGCTTTTATTAGCCAGGATGGGCAAGGATCAAAGAGACAGGTGGTTGGTTTCACGCATCCAAGCAGCCTGTCCACATCCTCGGGGTAACGGATTGAAATTGATTGCATGTAACTTGACCAGACAGGGCTCTAGCACAGTGTTTCCCAACCGGTGTTCCGCGGCACACTAGTGTGCCGCGAGACGCTGCCTGGTGTGCCGTGGGAGGGAGGCGGGCGAGTCGGGCGGCGAGAGGCCGGGTGGCGGCGAGCACACGCGGGGCGGCGAGCTCCCTCCCCCCCACATCCCATCGCCGGCTTGTGTCGGCTGCCCCGTGCTCCCCCGGAGAGCGCAAGGCTTGCGGGCGGCAGCTGGCAGCGCGGAGCACGGGGCGCCCTTCGGAGGACGCCACGTGTTCCGCGCTGGTGTCGGCCAGCCTTGCGCACCCGGGGGATCTCCCCCCGGGAGCGCAAAGCTTGCGGGCGGCAGCTGGCAGCGAGGAGCACGGGGCGCCCTTCGGAGGACACCCCGTGCTCCGCGCTGGTGTCGGCCAGCCTTGCGCACCCGGGGGATCTCCCCCCAGGAGCGCAAGGCTTGCGGGCGGCAGCTGGCAGCACGGAGCACGGGGCGCCCTTCGGAGGACGCCCCGTGCTCCGCGCTGGTGTTGGCCAGCCTTGCGCACCTGGGGGGCGCGTGGGGCGCCCTGAAACAGAGGGTTCCCCATGCTGCGGACTGTAGCCTGCCGCCCGACGCGCGGGGCGCCCTGAAGCAGAGCGCCCCTCGCGCCAGGCAGACATGGGCCAGCCCCACAAGCTCGGGGGACAGCGGGGAGGCGCAGCACCGCCATCCCACTGTTCCCCGACCTGGTTTTTTGGGGGGGGGAAATAAAGGAAAAATACGGTACTTACTATTTCATAATAAAGTAATTATAAAATACTTTCTTTGTGTTTATTTGATGCCTATTAACGAGAGTTACTTTATATATAGTCAATATAGGCACAGAGTTAATTTTTTAAACATTTTCTAATGGTGGTGTGCCTCGAGATTTTTTTCATGAAACAAGTGTGCCTTTGCCCAAAAAAGGTTGGGAAACACTGCTCTAGCACTCTCCCGCCCCAACCCGCTCCCACGGTGGTGTCTAGCTCCTTCCGAAAATGAGTGATCTTGCAGGAGATCTTGGGGTCTTTACAAGGCCCTGGTGGTAAAGGTGGTTCCGTTAAATTGCGGACCACCTGAAAGAGTCTCCTGCTACTATTTTCTGCAGATGCAATAGAGGTGGTGAAGAAAGTCTTCTTCGCAGTCGCTATCGCCACTTGGTAGGCTCGACGTTGAGCTCTAACCTGTGTCCGGTCAGATTCGGAATGAGTTTTCTGCCACCGACACTCTAGCCATCTCAGCGATTGTTTCATCGCCCTCAGCTCCGAAGAAAACCACGCGGCTGTCCAGGCTCCATGCAATCGGAGAGGGCGCTTCGGAGCCAGACAGTCGATAGCCCTGGTTAACTCCGCATTCCAGCGGGCCACCAGGGAATCAGCTGAAAGGCCATCAACATGGGATAAAGCATCCACTACCACTCTCTGGAAGCCATTTGGATCCATTAAGTGGCGGGAGAGGACCATCCGAATTGGTCCCACCTCCCTACAGAGGGGAAGGGTCGCGGAGAAGTCCAGTTGCACCAGGAAATAAACAGCCATGTAAAATATATAATGATAAGGGATTTCATTGGGCTTTCTTCCTGCTAAATAGTGCCATTCAGCATTTCAACAGATACTATTAACAAAACCTCAAACCCCCTTGCAGTTAATTCCAGGTTAATGTCAGACAGATAGAATCGGATATTTTCATTGTGCCGTGATGTTAGACTACCCAAAAAAGGGGGGGTAGCATGCGTTTGCGTTTGTGTAGCAGGTTGTAAAAAGGACAGTAGAAAAAGATATGTTCTACAGTGTCCGACACATTCAAAGAACATCCACAATGTCTATCATTTCAGGGGATGTTTAAAAATCTGACCTTGACAAAAGCTGCAGGAAAAACATTCAGACGGGCTAAGATAAAGGTCCTGCTTTGGACAGAAATTATTAATTTTGAGATATGTGACCCCGTTATTTTGGGGGAGCAAATTTTATTTACACCTGACTTGATGTTGTTTCCCCCCCCCCCATGTACCTTAATCTGTTTTGACTGTTGCATTAAATATATTGCTCACTCGAATTATACAAGGGTTTCAAGATCTGATTTGAATACCAATAGATCTGCTTTTCCTATGTAAGAGTTGGAACTTCTGGATTTATAAGAGTCCGTAAGTAGGTCAGAGAGTAGACACAAAGGCTGGCAACAACATGGAAATGCAACCAGTATTTTATAGTGCTATCCCACACTCAATATTCCATCGTGTGTATACCTAGTTCTGCACACATTGTCTCATACATGATTGAACTTGGGAGCCCCAGGAGAGGTCTCAAGACGGACGTGAGGGTGATCCGACTGAGACATCTGTCACCCCATTGATCGCCAGGGCTAATCTGACAGACCTGGCTGGCTAGGCAGGTGTCCCCTGTTTCATGTGCAGAGCTGCATGCTCGGTGGAAGAGGAAGACCATCCCAGATAGGAGTGTAACGTTCTTCAATCAAGGGTTGATGATAGCTCCATGTGCGTCCCTCCCTAAGCTGCACGCTCAGTGGAAGAAGACGACCATCCCAGGTAGGAGGAGTGTCCCGTTCTTCGGTCAAGGCTTGATGATAGCTGCGTTTCTGTATAGATAGAACCTCCCTGATAGAACCTCCCTCTGTAATGCAGGAATCTCAGCTAAATAATTTCAGCTACATAGTTTGTGAGAGCCCTGCCTTCTTTGCCCCTATCAGAAGAATGTCTCTTCTGTCCCCTAAACCTACAAAGATCTCAGCACACAGAAATAGGCACTTACAAATGTTAATAAAAGGGTATTTGTTTTGGAACCATGGGATCTGTCCCTTTGGAATGACTATCCCGTTTAATGCTGGCAAATAAGCAGAAAAGTTGGCATAAGAGAGCCCAAGGGTTGTTATTGCTCTGTTTCTAAGGGTGCTTCCAGATGCCCAGACTTCAGGTACATGCATGAGAAGGCTGCAAAGAGGAAGGAAAGAGAAGCAAACACACCTGGAGCAGCCTGGGAAGAAGTCAGTGGCAGGCTGGCCCCACAAAGGAGTCCCACAAATGGTAAGAAGATCTTGGCCCACATTTTAGGATTCAGTGTGAATGGCATGTGGGCCACCAGTCCTGCTTATATAGTATCCTGGGAGACTTTGGTGAGATATGTTTCCCATCAGTAGCTCCACCCAGACAATCCAAGAAGAGGCTATTCTGTGAGGTTCCCAGAAAGTCCTTCCAGAAACGTGAGTGTAATTAGGATTTGTGGGAAATCCTAATAGCTATGGGGAAATTCACCTATTGTTATTATTTAATTTGTATACCACCCTTCATTAGCAGATGACAGGCAGTTCAGAACATAAATGTACAACATGAGAACAAAAAATATATAATCTTCTTCCCTTATCTTCTTTAGAGGACAAGATGCAGAATTTGCAAAAGATTGTGACCATAATTCTCTGCTGCCTTGTGATGAGGGAGCACTGATTGGCTAATGTTTGTCTGAGCCCCTTATTCATGTACAACATCCCTATACAGTATGTGGAACTGGCACTTTTACCACTGCTACATAAGGTACGTTCTGCACTTGCAAGGAATTGGTTCTCTCTGCAGCTGGCACCACCACTTTCTTGTTTAACGTTCAAGGATTTTGAAAGGAGACTGGTTTCTTTGGGCCTGTCTTCTTACTTAGAACCAGTGCAGCAGAAGACTGAACAGGCTCTGTTCTGCCCTGGCAGGTGGGCAGCCAATGACCTTTCAGCAGCGAGGCATCCCCTCTCACCTGAGCAGGCCTCTCATTGGCTAATTCAAAGTGCAGAAGCGGGCAGGAACTCCACCTGGGCCATATCAGCACCATGCTTTAAGCAACTGATGTATTCAGCATGGCAGGGTTATTCCGAGGGACGTGCCTCCTTTCTTTATTTTTCACACCACCTTCACAGCAGCAAGATGTCCCCAAACTTTATCCCAATTCGTTGATCATATTATCTGAAACTACATGAGGCTTTCCCAGAATCTACCTGCATTCTGCTTTCTGGTCAGGAAATATTGCTCCTCTCAATGACACATGTTCCCCAAGGAGTAGAGGAGCCCCTGTCTTGTAACTTTCACATTCATCAGTAGTGGTAGAGAAACTGCTTTAAAAATGAATCTGTAAGCCTCCTCAATAACTCTAACTCCTCTCTCTTTTATATCCAGGTTACAATCCCCGCAAAGGTTTAAATGTCATGGTTTCCCCCCAGAGAATCATGGAGGCTTGCAGTTTGGTAGGAGTGCTGATTATTATCTGTTAGATTCTCTGACATTTCAAATCTCTACAGAAGACCGGGGGTGGGGTGGTAAATATTCAGTAACTTTAAGGAGTTAAAGTGCATTCAGCTGAAGTCATTGTGCGTGGGGCCCTGAGTAGGAGAATCTGGCTTACTTGAGCTGGATGAGGACACAGTCAGATAGCGGAGGTTCTAGAAAAAATTTATTGAGGGCAGAAGGTGTTGCTGGCTTTTATGTTTCAGTGGCTGCCCTGGCAGGTGGGCTGCTAGTGCCCTTTCAGCAGAAAAGCATCCCCTCTCACCCAGGCAGGCCTCTTATCCTGTCAGCTCCCCAGGTGTCATGGGGAACTCTTGGGTGGCTACCTCACCATCTGCGTTCTGGCTGCTTGGGGACGGTGACCAAGCACGAGGATCTGCAACAGCCACCCACTCGGAGGAAGGGACAAGCGTCCATTTCCCAACATTATATGGAAGACACCCAGCATCCCAGCCTTTCCAGAGAAGGTGTGGGCATGTTCAGGTTGCTGCACAGGCTGGGTTTGTAAACCAAGGATAGATAAAAACATCCCCCTTGTGGGGATGTTTAGGAGACAGTGGTACTTCGGGTTACATATGCTTCAGTTTACAGACTCCGCTAACCCTAACCCAGAAATATTACCTCAGGTTAAGAACTTTGCTTCAGGATGAGAACAGAAATTGTGCGGTGGTGGCGTGGCAGCAGCAGGAGGCCCCATTAGCTAAAGTGGTGCTTCAGGTTAAGAACAGTTTCAGGTTAAGTACGGTCCTCCGGAACGAATTAAGTACATAACCCGAGGTACCACTGTAATAGGCAAGGAAATATTTGTTAAGTAATATCCTTCCTTCGCTCACACTAGTGAGTGATGTAGCAGAGCAAATCCCCTCTATATTCCCAGAAGCTAATTGGTAGATGTTATGTACTGAGTTGAATAGGATCCAAAATGCAGCAGTTTACTCACAAGTTGTTCACAGTACAGATTCTAGAAGGCAGGCTTTAAGCTTCAGTCTGCAAACATAGAACGTGGCTTACATCCTTTGTGACGATGGGCCCAAGTGCTGCTGGCTGAGAGCCAGCAGACAACAAAATGGTTGCGAGAATGAACTGAGAGTTAACTGAGACAAGATGACTGCATGACTTGCCCTTTTATAGAACCATGCCCATCTGCTAAGTCACTTACAGGGGGAGCAGGAAGTTCAACACCCGCCTGACAGTGTCCACTCTAGGAAGCAAAGCATGTTGTAATTGACTGTACTGATGCGTTACATCCCACACCATATCCCATAACCTCTGCACAGTTACCTAGGTAGCTCTTTAATGTGTGGAATGGGCCACCAAGGCAAGGATATAAAAATCTGCCTCCAATAGAAGTGCACCACCTGTTCATCTAAGTCACCATAGGCTGGGTAAACATTGCGTGACAAGGTGGCGACCTTCACAGGGACAACCAGAAAGGAATAATGACTCATGACAACGTGTTATGGAATGGAAATTTGGCCACAACTTTATTAACCTTTCAAATATAGGAGGACCTTGGCTTAGGCATTGGGCGTGTATCCCTCCCAGCCCCGCTGCCGGGAGAACTAGGGCTACTCAGTGTAAATGGGATGTGGGGGTGCCCCGCAAGACACATGTGTACGCAGGCAGCCCACCCCATATCCCCTCATGCAGGGTAGTTCACTGACAATCTTTCAGTGTATGGCCAATGACACCCTCATGATGTCAAGCCCCCTTCCCAATCTCAATGTCAAGTTAGCGCCCAGGGAAGATGTGGGGCCAAGTGACTCTTCAAAGGGACGTGGGCTAAACTGCAGCTACGCTACTCTGAGTATATTTCAGCTACAAAGTGAAAGGCAGCTGCAAGCCCATTGCCTCTTTAAGACCAGCTTAAGGAAGAATCCATGATGGGTTTGCTTCCATAAAGCAAAAAACAAAAACAAAACATGTGGGAGTCATAAAGCCAGAGGCTGAGGTTTTGTAAATACTGCAGGGGCCCCCTGACATTCCTCTGGGCAATGATTACCTTATACAGAGAGGGGAGTGTCAAGCCTTGACCGGATGAGGTAACAGGAGATTTTGGAAAAACGGCCATGCGGCGGACAGAACAAAGGAGAACAAATCGGAGAAGGGCAGACAGAGGGGCTGCTCTCATATCATGGAAATGTTGCTAGCTTTCTGCGTCTTTATTTTATACTAAACAAGCACCACTGGGTTGGCTGGCTCCAACAAGTGGTGCCCTCTCTGAGGCTCAATTAAAAGAAGAGGAAAACTTAAAAGAAAAGAGGCTGACTAAAGAAAGCCGTTGAGACGGACTTCAAAGGCTAAAGGAAGGAAGCAGTGGGACGCTGACTTCAAACTTCAAAGGAAACCGTAAGAGGCTTCTCGATCATCGACTCACCCCGCCCGGAAAGGGCTATTCAGCGCTGAATTCATCTACGGATCCCTGGTGAGTCGATCCCTATTATATTAATTTTAGAAATATGGGCAGCTCCCTGTCATCTCCGCAACAGAAATTTTTAAGAGACTTAAAATTTCTCCTCTCCTCCAACCAATTGGAAGTTCCTGATGGTGATTTGATACAGCTTATTCTGTGCATTCATGAAAATTGTCCCTGGTTCCCTTTGGATGGAAAATTGGAAATAAAACAATGGGATAAGATTGGGGCACATTTTCATGGGTACCCCAGTTTCAGTGTTCGAATTTTAAATGCTTGGTGCAAGGTTTGTTATGCTATGGGCTCCCTATCACCCAAAAATATCTCCTTGGCTAAATTGCCAAAACCACCTTCAGCTTCATTAATTCAGCATGCTGTTATGCCATGTGTTCCAGCACTTGCTTTGCCATCACCCCTAGACCCCAAGCCTCCAGACTACAGTTCCTCACCAGAGGACTCAATCCTGCAAAAATACAGTGGTCTGGCTGGAAATGACCCTGCTCTTTCAGCAGCAGAATCAGCTACACCTTTTCAACGTGCAGTACTTGCCTGTTCCTTAACTCAGAATACCATGGCATTCCCTGTTATTGTGCCCCCTACTGGTGCTCCAGCAGGAACTCAAGCCCAGCTGTTGGTTCCAGATGACATCAAGCTTTTGGCACGTACAGTTTTACCCCCATCAGCAGGTGTATTGTTTGCCCACGAATGGGAAATCGCCTGTCGTGCTTATGCTCCTGCTTTACTGCAACAAGCAAGAGGGAATAATCCTAATCTTACCCTCGCAGATGTAATGGATGCTATGATGGGGCGTGGGCCCTTTGCTCAGGCTTCAGTGCAAGCCACACCGTTGCAGATCTTATTGAGGGATACTGCTCTTGCTGCTAAACAAGCAATGAGAAAAATCCCAGAACCCTCCAGTATTCAGTCTAGGTGGGGTTCAATCAGCCAAGAACCTAGAGAATCATATTCTTCCTTCATGGACAGGCTGATTACAGCAGTGAGTAGACAAATTGAAAATCCTGAAGCCAAACAAATAATTATCAAACAATTGGCCTTTGAAAATGCAAATGAGGATTGTAAGGTTGCGTTGCACCCGATAATACACAATCCTGCCACAGACACAGCAGCTATGCTTCGCATTTGTCAGTCTGTAGGTACAGCCACCCACAAGGCCCATCTGCTGGCGGCAGCGCAAAATAAAAACCAGCCTGTAGCCACCGATACAACGTTTCCAGCATGGCAAACAAAGATCATTGATACCTCAGTGTGGGTAGAGTGGCCTCCACCAAAGGAAAAATCCGCAGCAATGGCACCATCTCGTTTCTGAACAGCTTATTTCTGAACAATTGACTTTTGGCCACATTGAACCACTTTCATCCCACTGGCTCCAGCAGACAGGAACGGTTTGCTTTTACATTGCCAGTATATAACAATTTGCAGCCCACCCAGCGATATCAGTGGATTGTTCTGCCACAGGGCATGCGGAACTCCCCTACACTTTGTCAACATTTTGTGGATGAAGCATTGAAACCTTTCCGCATGCGCCACCTAGAGGACAAGCCTTTGTGGGTTCCAGCTCGATGCGTGCGGCCATGGCGAGCATCTTCAATTGCGGAAATGCCTTCCCCACCATCTCCCTTGCCATCCTTTGCTGCACCGTTATACAAGGAAGAGAAGCAGACGACCCAGTCCAGTTGAAACCACCATATTTCACCTTATCAGCTGGCAAGCCGCAGTCGTCAGAATCCTACTCTGGCTGGCAGCATCCATGGCTCAGCTACTCTCGAACTATAAGAACTGTGTTGTTGAATAAGACTTTTAGGGGAGAAAATTATCATAAGATATGGAGGCATAATATTTTTGTACAAGATATGATTATGTTTACTAGTTTATTGCATGCTTCTAAATGTTCTAAATGTTGGTTATGTATGCACATGCCCCCTTTTTCCAGCCATTCAGCCTTAATGTTTCATGGTATGCCTGTCAATGGATCTTTTTGATTTACTAATATTATATCCCCTAAGCAAACTTTTTGGCCTCCAGTACAATTGACCCCCCCATGAGCCTGCCTCCGTTTGTTTTCAAATTAGAGAGGGGAAAGAATCATGGGGCATATATCCAAACTGTCAATATACATTGAAATTCATGTTTAATAGCTCTTGTTCTCTTACAGGAACATACAGGGACCAATCTCAGTCTGTAGGAGAGACACGAGTGCATGGTTAAAAACTAGCAAAGGAAGCCTACCATGCAGCTTGGAATCAGAATTCTTATATTCTTATATTCTTGGCTTCCGGATGGAAGTTGGCTTCGACATTTATTGATTTTAGTGATTATTATAGTAGTTATTTGCATTATTTTGTGTTGCTATATACAATGTATTCCTTCTTTAAATTCTATGTGTACTGCATAGTTCTCCAGTCCGCGGCCCGCATCCGGTCTCACAAGAGTCGCTTATCGCACTCGATATAATCCTATTGGAACGGAAATATATGCCTCTGATTAAAAAATAAAGAAAGAGGGCATGTGGGAGTCATAAAGCCAGAGGCTGAGGTTTTGTAAATACTGCAGGGGCCCCCTGACATTCCTCTGGGCAATGATTACCTTATACAGAGAGGGGAGTGTCAAGCCTTGACCGGATGAGGTAACAGGAGATTTTGGAAAAACGGCCATGCGGCGGACAGAACAAAGGAGAATAAATCGGAGAAGGGCAGACAGAGGGGCTGCTCTCATATCATGGAAATGTTGCTAGCTTTCTGCGTCTTTATTTTATACTAAACAAGCACCACTGGGTTGGCTGGCTCCAACAAAAACAAAACATGCACAAAAAGTCTGACTTGGAAATTCATTTTATGTGAATGGTAGTGTGGTGGTGTTGTTGTTTAGTCGTTTAGTCATGTCCGACTCTTTGTGACCCCATGGACCAGAGCACGCCAGGCACCTCTGTCTTCCACTGCCTCCTGCAGTTTAGTCAAACAAATGCTAATGAACAAAAAACATGGAGTAGCTAGCATGAAACACCTGTTTCTAAATACTTCCTTCATCAGTGTACTGCTGTAAAGCTGTCAGGGGTTCGCCAGCGTTGGATGCCAGGGACTGGTCTGACTCTGACCAGAAAGAAAGACAATCCCAGGCAGAGCAGCCTTTAACAGAGGAGGAAGAGAAGAACTGGGGGCCCCTTCCTTCAAGATTCCCAGTAACAGGGAGAAAAGCAGATTCAGAAGTATCACAGTTGGAGGTTGAGGGAAATAGACAGCCCTGATAACTTTGCTAGGTAACCAGGAGGGAGGGAGCGTCTGGAAGGCTCTGCCTCTGAGAGCAGCGGTGATGCTGCTCCTTCCCCTTGGATTAGGAGGCAGGAAAGGGTTAAGGAGCAAGGGAAGCACAGGGGCAGGATGATGGGGAACTGGCACTTCGTGCTGAGGAAGGGCAGGAGATTCAGACTGAGCAACTGATGTCTTCAGAGAAGTTGGATCGATTCCACTCTCTGTGTGTTATTGTAAATAAATGGACTATAAACCCGTCGGAGGCTCATTAGTTCTTATCAGAAACTTCCGTGCATGCCTGACAAAAGCCAAACACAAAAAAATTATTGCTGTCTGTTCAATATATGATCTATAAACATTTTTAAAACCATGAGACCCAGATCAAATAAATAATCAATTCCATCAATACAATAAAAGTTGTATTGTAAATATTGAACATAGATTACGGCCAAGGGAACCTTATATATAAAGGTACCATTCAAAGACAATGATTCCTTCAGGTCTAAATTCACATCTTGACCTGAGTTCTTATATTTAAAGGTTGTTTTATCAGCTTAACCCCTTTTATGGGCATTTGTATCATAACATTTAGCTAAGCAGTATTTGGCAACATTTCCAGTCTGAATGGTAACAGCACACCTTTAAGGTGCGTTTCAGGTATAACCAACAGACTGTTGCAATAGAATTTCATATTAAGATCAGGGCACCAGAAAATATTTTTTCAGTGAGGCTCGTTTGATAATAATATTGGTGAGCAACAATTATTCATCATTTCAAGTGATCGACCATATTTTTCGCTCCATTGGACGCAGTTTTTCCCCTCCAAAAAATGAGGGGAAATGTGTGTGCGTCCTATGGAGCGAATGCAGGCTTGTGCTATAGCCATGCGCAACCCCTCCGGCAGGGAGAGGCTGCACGGGGCTATGGCTTCTTTAGCTTCATGCAGAATCTCCCGGCAGGGAGGGATTGCACAGGGCTAAAGAGGAAGCCAAAGCAGCCAGGGGGATCCATCCCACTCGCTGTCTTGGCTTGTTCCATAGCCACGCGCAACCCCTCTGGCAGGGAGAGGCTGCACAGGGCTATGGCTTCTTTAGCTCCACGCAGGGAGAGGTTGTGTGCAACCTGTACGCTGCTCTTTAGGGCTGGGGGGCGGATTTTTTAAATTGATTTCCCTGTCTAAAAACGGTAATTATGGCAATAGTATTTTTTGGAGTATTTTTGATAAATCTTATGTTGGAAAGACGTGCTATAGGCTAGCTACTCCATCTATCTTTTACTCAATAACATTTGAGGCTGAATACACTGCCATAAATTAAATTTTCAAATCAGCCTTTCCATGTACATGTTGTTATTTTGCTTTAGCTTATACATACACGCCATGTTTTTGTATTTAATCGCTTTCAAGGCAGCCTCAGAAAATTCAGGACAGTGGACGTGTATGTTATTCCTTTCTCACAAATGAGTCTAGTCACAAGGCAGCGGAGGTGTAAGGTCAGAGTGTTCCTTCTCTGTTTTGCTAATTCTGCATCTTGTCCTCTAAAGAAGATTGGGATAGTCATTCCCAAGGGAAAGATCCCTTGGTTCCAAAACAAATATTGCTTTATTAATATTTGCTATCAATCTAGCAGAGTTAGCATGCAGCAGAGCAAAAGGCAATGAACAGTCGAAGGATCATCCCATTCTTTGCCAGATGCCAAGTCACAAGGATCTTCAGACACTGGTCACAAGACTTGCATGTGCAAGAAAAGGGTACACGTCTCGCACGTACACCTGGTCTACCGGCAGTAAAAAACCTCAACCTGTTCTCCAAGCCCTTCACCAAAAGGAAAGCAATGAGAGGACTAATAAAAATCAAGGCACATTGTCTTCCTTTGCATTTTCTGGTATCTTAAATTTGCACTTAAGTCAGTAATAATGTACTATGCCGTTTATTTCCAGGGAAATTTTGGAGCAAGAAGGAGACAGATTGAAATTGCAAAGTTTTGAGAAGTTAAAAAAGAAAGTGAGAGACTGGCTGCACTACTATTAGATAATGGAAGTTTTTAAACTAGACAGGAAAGTTGGCTTCCAGGTGGAAAAATCAAAATTAGAAACTGAACTGTTAGAATCTAATACTAAGAATTTGTCAAAAATGTATAACTTGCTGTTGAAATGGAATACACAAGATGAAATGGTTAAATCTGCAATGATTAAATGGGCGCAGGATATTGGTCATGACATTATGTTTGCTGACTGGGAAAAGTTATGGACCACTGGGATGAAATTTACGGCATGTAGTGCCTTGAGAGAAAATATTAAGAAAATATTATGATATATAGGTGGTACATGACCCCAGCCAAGCTTGCGAAAATCTATCATTCGCCCGAGAATAAATGTTGGAAGTGTAAAGAAAGAGAAGGAACATTCTTTCACCTTTGGTGGACGTGCCCTAGGATTAAGGCTTTCTGGGAACTGATCTATAATGAACTAAAAAAGGTACTTAGGTACACCTTCCCCAAGAAACCAGAGGCCTTTCTCCCGGGCATAGTCGGCCAATCGGTTGTAAAGAAGGATAGAACCTTTTTTATGTATGCTACAACAGCAGCAAGAATTCTTATAGCAAAGTATAGCAAAGACACAAGACCTACCCACCGTGGAAGAGTGGCAGATGAAAGTGATGGACTACATGGGTCTGGCAGAGATGACGAGCAGAATCCGAGACCAGGGAAAAGCAACGGCGGAAGAAGATTGGAAAAAATTTAAAGACTATTTAAAGAAATATTCAAAAATCAGTGAATGTTAGATTGATGTTGAATGAGAAAAATAGGGGTTAATAGCGATAATGGTTATGTGGAAGAATTTGAATGTTTTTACAATCAATTTAAAAATAAGGGAGGGATTTGTTAATTAATTAATTCGACATGAGAACGCAGAAAGGGGAGGTATGAGGAAGTCGTGAGAGTAAGGAACATGAAATTAAGAGTTTGAAATTATACGTGTTGTACGTGTTATATTTTGTTTTGTTATATTATGTTTTGTTTTCTTTGTTATGGATGGAAAATTGAATAAAAATTATTTGGGGAAAAAAATATTTCCAGAGAAGCGGCACTGTTTGCAGCATCAACAAAGAGCCTCGGGATGCTTTAAAAACGCAACACATTCCTACGTTTAACCAGAACAAAATCCCATTACAGTGGTACCTTGGGTTAAGTACTTAATTGGTTCCGGATGTCCGTTCTTAACCCGAGGTACTTTTTCTGGGTTAGCAGATTCTGTAACCTGAAGCGTATGTAACCTGAAGCATATGTAACCCGAGGTGCCACTGTAATGCATTAATACATGAGCATTTGCTTACTTTTTACACACCATTGCTGGCTAAAGGAAGCAGAAGAGGAGAGAGAAAGAGAAAACGAACTGTTTGCTCCCCAATGATGAAGAGACACTGTGTCTCATGCCCTTTCCCTACACATCCACTCTCTCCTTCTTTGAGCCTTCTCTTTAAGCCAGATGTTTTCAACTTTTCTGAGTCCATGGCTCCCTTGACCAAATACATTCTTTCTGCCCTGCGGGACTCAGAATCCCATTTATGTCACCCTTGCCTGCAGAGCTGGCAGCTTCTCACCCTTTTCCACACACCCTCCCTGGTGGAGGGTTCCCTCAGCCTCCTCTCCTATCTCCTCTCCTTGGAGGTAGCCGCTGCTGCCGCACCTGGTCACAGAGCTGCCCCCTTCCTGCCCTAAAGAGAGGTGTCTCCTCACACAGCCCCACGGGGGCCTGGGAAGAAGATGTCCCCAGACTTGGTGGCCCAATGGAGACTGGCGAAGCATCTTACTCAGGGAGCAGCGATGGCAGCAGTGGGCCCTGCCGGGCCTGCATGGAAGAAAGGCTCCCCTTCAGCACTGGGCACTCAGCTTCCTGTTCACCTGGCGCCATCATAATACACCTTTAGGCCCCTGGCAAAAATGTCCTCTTTAACCAGACATTTGCTTGAAAAAGGATGGAGAGTTTCCTTGTTCTCTGTCTCTCGGCAAGCAACCTTGGGTGGGTCTCCCTAACCGGTGGCCTCTGCTTGTTCTACATGGGCGATTTGGTGGGCAGGGCAGGGCACACACACCTACATGGTCTAAGGAGGGTGAGAGGCACCCATTGCTTAAGGCATTGGTTCTCAACCAGTGTGTCGTGGCACCCTGAGGTGCCTTGAATTGTGGTCAGGGCTGCCGCGGGCAACACTGGCCTCTGTCCCCCTTTCCTTCCCTCCCCCCTATGATGTCCTCTCACATCTATGACTCTCAAAGGCTTGCACAGCTGTGGTAAGAAGATCTGGTCCCACATTATAGGATACAGTGTGAATGGCATGTAGGCTACCAGGCCTGCTTACTGTACATAGCACCCCAGAAGACTTTGGTGAGATACTTTCCCACTCAATCCCTGTAACTCCACCCAGACAATCCAAGAAGAGGCTATTCTGTGAGGTTCTCAGAAAGTCCTTCTAGAAACTTGAGTGTAATTGGGATTTGTGGGAAATCCCAATAGCTATGGGGAAGTTCTATTGTTATTATTTCAGTTTGTATACCTCCCTTCATCTGGAGATGATAGGCAGTTCCGAACATAAAGGTACAACATGAGAACACAAAATACATAATCCTCTTCCCTGACCTTCGTTAGAGGACAAGATGCAGAATTAGCAAAATGGAGAAGGAACACTCTGACCTAAAACCTCTGCTGCCTTGTGGCCAGTGCTCCCCCCCAAAAAAAAAAAAGTTTAGGAGTTCTCTCATTTTGACTCAAGAAAATCATGATTTTATAGTTCAAATCAGGAAAAATAAATATAGTAAATGGACAAAAGTACAAAGATTCACAAAATGCTTAGGGGTATGTGTACCCCTGTGTACCCCAGAAAAGAGCACTGCTTGTGGCTATACTCAATAGTGAAAGGTTTGGGCAGTAAACCCCAAGGAATAACATACACCCTATCTGCCCCAAATTTTCTGAGACTGCCATAGAAGCAATTAATCCACCATGGATTCTTCCTTTGCCCTGAAACGTCCCAATTTAAGCTGCTCTTAAAGGGGTAATGGGCTTGCAGCTACCTTGCACTTTTAGTGTAGCTGAAATTTTGCCCATGTCCCTTTTAAGAGTCACTTGGCTCCCCATCTTCCATAGGCGCCCACCAGTCATTGAGTTTGGGAGGGGGGTTGGTGTCACAACACACTGGTAGGAGCTAGGGGCTGTGAATGAACTGCTTCTATGAGAGCACCAGCCAGATGCAGGGCAAGGTCTACGACTCTCTGCTGGACCTTCCTGTGAACCTGCAGGTGGCCCACACCCTTGTGGTGGTTTCTGTGGTCATTCCACCCTGGACCTCCTTGTTGCCATCTCCAGAGCTGGGTGCACCAACTGCATGGAGGACCCAGAGGCCAAAGGGAAAGTCTCAGACCTTGGGAGTGGCTGCCTCTGCTTGTCTCCATCTCCTGGTCTGCCAGCACCATCATCAGTAAAAAATTTAATCGGGCAACGGCTTTTTTCTCCTGCCTTGCCCCACCCTCCAACCCTAGAAGCCTTTCCCAGACCCTGAATTTGAGAATAGCAGAAGCATCTGGGAAGAGAAAAGAGGAATTCAGAGATATTATTTTTAGAAAGGGTTTTGTAAGTTGCATGTCCTTTGAGGAACATTTTATCCTTTTGCGTGGTCTGTGGTTAGTTTTGTGATGGTTGTTGTTGTTGTTGTTAAGATTTTTATACTCCCCTATACTTGCAGGTCTTGGTGGTTCATAGGATAAAATCACAATAGAAAAAAACCAAATACATAAGCAAAATGAAAATGAAAATAACCTTATAATCCCGCCAGAACATGTTTTAAAAGGACATTGGATAGCAACCAACCCAAGATCTGGTTAAAGAGGAACATTTTTGCCTGGTGCCTCAATGTGTATAATGGAGGGCCATTAACAACACAAGAAAACTCCTTTCCCCCCTGCCCTGAGGTGTGAACAGAGGCAGGGATTTCAGGTGATGGGGTGGGGTGTTTGAGGGGACAGGAAAAGGCAGTTTTTGAGCAAGGTTTGCTGGGAAGAAGCGGCAAGACAGGAGCTGAGCTCCATCTTGGGCAGGCAGGCTGAAGGATTCCTGCGCTGCCGCCCCATGAAATGACCATGCTGTAAGATTTGGACTCCCACCATGCAGACAGGAGGTGTAAATAGGTGAATAAACCATATTTCTTAAACCTACAATAGTCTCTACTACGTTTTCTATTCCTCCAAAGGGACACAGACCCTGTGTCAGTGCCAGGGACCCCATGGGTTCTTGCCCCCACTCAGCAACAAGAAGGGCAGGCATTCAACTTTTGTAACAATATTTTAGGTCACACCATAGATTTGTATAACAGCATTACAATATTGGCTGTTTTATTTTCAGTTCTTTTCCTAATGTGGCTGCAGGGATCTGTTTTAAATGAAGGGGTTCCCAGCAACCAGTCTTCTTAACCCCAATCTGGTTCTTCAAGCTGCAATGCATGGAGTCAGGACACAGGATGTGGGCTTGTATACAGGGGTGCCATCTTGTCCTCAGGATTGTGGGTGCCCACAGCCGTAACATGGAGGTGCAACATCACACGCACACGCCTGCACATAGTGCTCATTGACTTTGTGGGTGCCCAGTCCCTGCAAATTACATTATTGTGGGGGCCCAAGCACCCACGGGCCCCTGGAGTTGACTCCTATCCTTGTATATTGTGATAGGAATTTTATGGTCCTAGATATATGGTAATGTTCATAACTGCACGTACATAGATCAGCACAGAGCGTGGGCTGCAGGGAGAAACTTATCCAAATTTCCTTATGTAAAACTTGGAACCATTGAGGGAAATCACCTTTAATGTGTCTTTTGCTCCAGGGGCTACTTAAGACAAAACGGTTAAGTACTGGACCATCAAAAGTCAAGAGGTTGCCAAGTTTCAAATCTAACATGCCAAATTCTTTTCACAGGTAAATATCAAAGCACTCCCACTGTGAGTTCCTCTCTTGAGTAGTTCGCCTCCCCAATGGGATTAAAATTTTACAACAGGTGTTTTTTTTTGTGTGTGTGTGTATTCCTATGCATTTTAGGAACAGCATTTCCTGACAGACTTCTCACATGAAATAATTTCCCCTTTTAACAGGATATGGGAACCTCTAACAAAGTGTCCTTTAAGGGGATGCAAACAGTGATCTAAATACTCTATAAAAAGTAATTGCATTTGTCTGAATCCCTGCTATATTACTTGGCTTCCCTCTATCTCTTTGTGGCTTTGACACCTTTTTAAGGTTACAAATAATCTGTTTTCATTTATTTAATCAGTTTTTCCATGAATTAATTGAAGCACAACCAAACATATTTCTTATTAATTCTCTCATTGTGGCTAGTTCAAGGTACTTGCACAACTTTAAATTGCCATTCATATTTTCTTGGTATTAACTCATTTCCCAGTATTTTGCTATTAACATTCTAGCGGATGTTGTCACATCAAGAAACACTCTTTTATTTACATTTGGGATGTTAGAATGCCAAAACAGATTACTTCGGGTTTCTTAAAAAATGTGTGTCTTAGCATTTATTTATATTTGGTTCCTCATAGGTTGTTGTGAGTGTGTGTGTGTTTTATTTTGGGGACATGTCCATCACATGCTGAAAGTCATTTTCATCAAGTTCTTTTAGCACATGCTGAATTTTAAGCCTTTTCCCATTGTTTTCCCATTTTTTTCAGTCCAGTAGTAATCTGTGCGGTTTTTGATAATATCTTTGTATTATTTAATAATAATTCTTTTCTAAATCTGATGTCTTTGTGTCAAGTCCGTTTTCATCTGACTGGTAATCTAATTTTTTGCTTTCTTTTTTATTTTTTAACCTTTGTTGTATTTTTACAGTTCTCTTTCTATACATGTGGAGTAATTTTTTATTTAATAATATAAAAAAAAAACTAAGTGAAGGAAAGCAAACAAACTTAGCAGTAATTATAACAGTAATTATATGGAAATGTGATAAAATTATTGAAATGAATGAGATGCTTAACGTGCTGGGATTTTATTATTTGCAGCTAACCAAGATAACTCAAGGAGATTTTCTTTGGAGGGGGGCTTTTGCTCCTTCCTCTTTCTAAGTCTGTCTTTTAAGTCCCCAAAACCCTGCCCCCTTACAGGATATCACTTCTACAGATGGAAAAGCAGCAGCAACCCCTCAACTCAGTTATTCGCCATCACAAGATTATTACCTGCAACAACAGGCACCAGAGTTTTCAAAGTGCCCACAGCTATCTCTTTCAAAGGATATAGACTGACGGGGGAGTGGGGCTGACAAAGGGGGGTGGAGTTAAATTGCAAGGACATTTTTTCACTTTTGAACCTCAAGACTCTGTGCTCCAGGATTGAAAAGATATATACATAGAAGATCACAATTGTCTCAAGATATGCAACTGATATTTAATTAGTTTGTTGTGTATTATGTATTATTATGTAGGAATGTTGAAATGTGTTTGACATTGTGTTATTCCCACAAAGGGGGGACCCAATTATTGTGTGTTCTGTAATTGTTTTTATGTTTAATGTATACTGTCTTATCGCGTACACCCCAATGGAGGATTCTCATGCATTTTATGCTTTCTAATAGATCAGGCTATTGTGTAGTCCAATGTTTAGATTAGATCAATTTATAACCACATTTTGCTGTCCCACCGGGCACTCTGCCAACCTTCCCTATCCATTTTAAAATGTGCTAAACTTCGTTTTACCAAGGACAAGCTTCTGGATCCCTAAAACCACCAGATACATAAAGGTGTATATGCTTTGGTTTAGCAGGAATGATCCCTTATAGAGTTAAATTGACTTATTTGGACAAGTGTCCTTTTTAAGAATGGCTTTGTTTTAACAGATTGGTTTGAAAAGGTGAGAACCATGGGCATATATAAATTCAAATTGGACTCAGTTTGAATTGGCCAAGTGTATCCAGGCTGCAATTAACTTTTTGGTCCTTTAAGAGCAAGTGAGCAGCTTCCCATGAGTGCAAGACCAGATTTTATAATAATAAAATCCCATAGAATGGTCAAGGCAAAGACATCTCTCTCATGACATGCCCAAACCTGTGCCAGCTATGGTGAGTGCCAGGCAACATGGTCAATGAAAGCCCCGAGGGGATTCACCAGGATGTGTTGCTGTACCACTATGCCAGTGTGAGACTGCAGAAGAGCTAGCTTGACACCTGAGAACACACACAAAAAATGGTGGAGGACAAAGCAAACTGCATTTTTAGTGGGCCTTCCTGCTAAATGTAAAGCATAGACCACTATTGAAAAAATGTTTCTCCCAAAAGCTAGAATGCCGCAAGTAATTTAGTAACAAAACACAACATATGTTATTTTTATATGATATATTTACACAAAGGCATCCATTTACAACATACGATGTTATTATTTGTGGGGCAAAATTTTTTAAGAAAAATTCTAGCCTCAAAGGGGGGACATTGTGATAGGAATTTTATGGTCCTAGATATATGGTAATGTTCATAACTGCACGTACATAGATCAGCACAGGAAGACTGACCTGAAGCCATTTTTTATTCCTAAACTGAGCAAATGTTTCTCTGCATGGTCAAAGTGGAAAAACCTCCCTATTGTCTTTTCCTTCACAAATCCTCTCTTAAGGGTATGCCTGTGTTTGAATAGGGTGTGAGCCTGTGACATGGCCCAGGAACTAAATATTTATCACTATTTATCACTACGAAAGAATGGCCAGGCTCCTCAGGCAATCCAATCAAGTAACCTGCCAGACAGAAAATAAACAAGCGACAGGAGAAAAACAACATGCAAATGTTCTATTTTAGACCACCTTTTCTGTGATGTATCTGAGGGGTGGTCTTAGGTTACACCCCTTCTGTGATGTATATATAATGTTTCTGGGAGTGGTCTTGATCTACAGGATGGGAAATTCAAAAGTCTTTATAAGCCCTTGTACAGCATTTTTGTGGGTCCTCCTCCTTTCCTGCATGAGAGGGGAGCACCCTGTTGCAACAGATCAATAAAGATCAAGATTATTAGTTGCTTTGCTTCTCGATATTCTCTGGTTGGCCTCTGTTATTTTCTCCTAGGGAACTTATGTAAGGACTCTATATGGGCTCTTGGATACCCCATAAGGGGAAAGGGCATATTTTTATTTACAACAATATTTCCTTCTCATTCATGATCTTGTGTCTTGCTGGTGCTATTGTGATACACCACACAGGGCCATACCTATGTTTTTTTACAGGTTTCCAATTAGCGTCATTTTTTGGATTTGAGCCAGAACACAATTCTGCCATATTTGTTGGTTGAGAAGAAGGGAAGGAGGAGATTTGTGCAATTTTTTCAGCAGGAGGGAAATGCCAGTGAAATAGAGGATCTTGTTGGCTGTAGCGGAAGCAGACGGAGGGAGGGGTTACCAGCTGACTGCAGAATCTACACAGAAGTGGGCTTTTGTGCTACCCTGGTGGATGGCCGTGGCCTGGGAACATGGCTCTAGAGTAGAACTTGGTTCAAAGGACAGCAGCCACGTGAAGACAAACAGGATTGAAGTGACACTCTGGGGGTCATGGAAAGCAGGGCAGGGAACATTGCAATATCACATGCTGCTGATTGTAGCAGCTGCCAGAGGGCAGGCGAAGAGGAGGAGAGATTGCCACCAGCAAGGCCCAGCCCTGTGTGGGATGCGCTACCTCTGAGGGGCAGGCGGAGGGTAGGGCCGGCCTGGGTGGGATGAAAGGAGGACTGGAGCATGTTTAATGTTTAATACAGTATACTCTGCCTCCCCATTTTATCCTCAAAAACCCTGGTGAGGTGGGTTATGTGGATAGAAAGTGACTAGCCAAAAGCATTCTAGTGAACTTCATGGTTATGTGCTAAACACACTTTGCTTCTACAATAATCAAACTTCAACATGATTTTGCAGGGAGATTAATCCGTTCCCCACTTCTTTCCAGAACACACCCACCACCTCAATCAAGTGATCACATCAAGAGATATCTGTGAGTTTGCTCTCTTTTATTTAGCCTTAGGCTACATAATTACATGGATATTATTGAATCTGAGATAGACTGAGGAGGGAAAACTGGGATAGGTTGAGAAAGGGGTGCATCACTGTTCACCCTGGGATTTCTCCCATGATCCTGGGAGGCCAGTGATTAGCCCTTTACCATTTGAGTGCTATTCCTCAACCCCACCCCCAAAGCAAATCTGTTAATTCCTTTTTTGAGATCTGATAATGACTCTCCACTGTTCTTTGCAGCATTATAATAATAAGTAGCAGGTGGCTAAGATATCCCTATAGGAACTGCACTCTGGGAAGGAACAGTAATCAACATGTTCAAGGGCGGCATTTTGCAACTACCCTTTTAATATTATGTATGAATGGCCTAAGCTTTCTATCATACAATGGCAGAATAAGAATACAGGACATTCCATTTGCTAATCTAAAAAGTGACAGGTGTCCCATGCCCCATTCACCAGAAATTTGCCCCTACCCACCCCGACATACCGGGGGAGTTCACTCACCTGGGACTAGCATCTAACAGTGTTATCGATTACTTCTTGATCTCTGCAAATTTGGCCGTTAATGTACTTTCCTTCCAAGTTGAAAACCAACATTTCAGTGATCACCTTCCAATAGTGACCACTTTGTCATTGTTCCGGTGCCAGAAGGACTATAAACACTCAGTCCTTCTGGAAACCTCATCATCGACCAAAATAAGAGGGATCAAATGGTCGGAGGCTGTGGCCCAAAAATACCAGGAATTTTTTCATAGGGAAATCATTGCCTATCTACCTCAAATAACTACTGATTTACAAGACTTCAATTCGGTTTTGAAACTTTTCAACCTTCTTATAATAAACCTTACCACTTTTTTTACATCACCTCCTCAAAAGGCGAAAATGGCGCATTGCAGTACTGGGGCCCCTTGGTTTAACACCTCTTGCAAACAAGCAAGATCCCTTCTTCACTCTATCTATAATGAATCCAAAACTCTAATGCCCAGGCTCTACCACCCTCCTATTTACAAGCCAAAAGAGCATACAAACAGACTTAAAAGCTGGCCAAACGCGAGTGGTACCAAAAGCGTTGGCGAGCCTTGATTGCGGCCTCTAGATCCCGCAGACCACAGGAATTTTGGGCTCTGATAAACAAAAGAGGAAGGAAGTACCCACTGGCGATTATCCCTGCGCCCACATGGGAACAATTCTTGAGTAAATATTTCTCTTTGGCAGAGGAATCCAACTCACCCACGGAATTCCGAGCCGACCATCTACCTTTGTGGCCCTCTACCGACCCAGAACTGATAATGGACTTGATACTAGATCTGAAAACGGGCAAAGCCCCCGGGCCGGATCTAGTCCCTGCTGAGGCTATTGTTGCGCAACCGAGGTGGTGGGCTGAAATTCTGGCCAAAGTCTTTGATGCAATTAATTCTACGGGGCTTATCCCTAGGTCATGGAAGGAGGCCGTGATCGTACCAGTCCATAAAAAGGGTCCCCCTGCTGACCCAGAGAACTACCGGAACATCAGCCTTTTGTCTATCATCGGGAAAATCTATGCAAAATTTTTGCTGTCTAAGCTGTCCCACTGGGCATACGACTCAAATTTGATTGGCCATGAGCAAGCGGGCTTTAGGAACAATTATTCGACCACTGACCATATGGTAATTATGTATCATCTTGCCAGAAAATATTCTGCCCCGAGTCGGGGGCGCCTATGTGTCGCTTTCATAGACTTAAAGGCTGCCTTTGACAGTATCCCAAGAAACTGTCTATGGAAGAAATTAGAGAGATGGGGCATAGATAGAAGGCTGTTATGGCTTATAACCCAATTACACCATGGGTCGTCGGCTAGAGTGAGACTCACACCGGCGGGAAACCTATCCAATGAGGTCCCAATAAATAGAGGAGTGCACCAAGGCTGCATTTTGGCCCCACTCCTCTTCAACTTGTTTATTAGCGACATGAAGCTCTTTCTGAGTGAGTCTCAAGCCAACATTCATGCCCCCCGCCTAGCTGATTTTCGCTGCCCTCTGCTCCTATATGCTGATGATGCAGCGATCCTTTCCTACTCTAGAGTCAGTTTATGCAGAGCTCTAAAGATTTTTGCGGCTTATTGCAAACTCAACCATCTGACAATTAATTATGGAAAATCTAAAGTACTGGTCTTTACCAGGTCTCGGAAAACTTACAGCTGGAAGTTAGATGGAGTCCAATTAGAACAGGTTTTCAAATTTAAATACCTGGGAGTCTTTTTTCACTACAACCTAAGCTGGAAGCCACAGATACAGTATTTACTGAACAAAGGGAAAACAATACTTTACACTCTACTCCAATTTTTTGCGGTCGACGGAGCCTCCCACATCCCTTCTGCATTGAAGGTGTACCACGCAAAAGTGGTTTCCACCCTCTGTTATGCTGCCCTGCTATGGGCCCCAGGGTCCAATTTAACATCGCTGGGGACATTGCAGAATCAGTTTCTCCGTCGCCTCCTGAAACTCCCCATGTGTGTGAGCAATGCAGCCATACATCTGGAGCAAAGGATTGCATCATTGGAGACTGTCATCTGGAAGCGAGTCTTTGGCTATTGGCTGTCCAGCTGGCATAGGCTTCCCGACCATTACCTCTTTCAGTGCCTCTGGTGGGATGACTTTGTTAATCCGTGGGTAGGAAAAATCCATGCCAAACTTCTGAGCATCGGAATTTCCCCAGCGGACTCCTTAAAGATGAACCTACGCTCAGCCAAAAGCCTTATCGAGCAAAGATTAGCAGACATTGAAAATCAACACAACCTCTCCAGGGGTGGGGGTGTCTGCTCCCCCAGGTATCATGGAATAACCCCACCACTTGGCCTTCCATCATACATGTCATCTCTTTCATCTGTACCACACCGACTTGCATTTATTCGTGCAAGGTTCAATGTTTTTCCATCGAACCTGCTGAGCCACAGATTTTCCAAGGGTTTGGTGTCTCCGCTATGCGAGTGTGACGGGAAAACAGTTGAATCTCTTCAACATATAATGTTCAACTGTCCCTTACATAGCATAGCCAGGACTAAATTCCTGGGTCCTGCTTTACTGCGCTTGGTTGGCAGGCCTATTGAGTCACATGCCGCACTGCTTTTGCAGGATACAGATCCTTCTGTAACTCTGCAGGTGGTGAGATTCCTGAATGCGGTTATCTCACACACAAAAACCACCAAAAAACAACATCAACAACAAAAACTAATCGGACAGTTATGATGAGAGTGCATGACGGATCTCGTCTCCAGTTCTCCTTTTTCTGTGAACCGTCCCTTGGATCTTTCCGGGCCCCAAGCTGATATTTGTCACTGCTCAATGACCCACCCTTACATCGTGGTGTTCCCCTTCTGTTGTTAGATGTATTGGTTTTTATGTTTCTGTGCTTTTATGTTTGTACATATTTTATGGGCTAATAGCCGTAAATAAATAAAATAAAAAATTGCCCCCAGATGGGATGGATACAGGAGGATATGCTTCACCTAGTGTTAATTTGTATCCCACCGTTTCTCCAAAGAGCTGAAGTTAGCATACACACTACTACGCCTCTCTATATTATCATTACAGAACCCCTGTGATGTACATTAAGCTGAGAGATATTGAGATTTTATTTATCTGTAGATGAAGCATGGAAATCATTGAATCTGGGATAGGCTGAAGAGAATGATGTAGTATAGGCTGGAGAGCTTGCGATGCTGAGGAAGGGGTGTGCATCATTTTTCACTCTGGGATTTCTCCTCAGGCCTCTGTGTGAGCTTCATGGTGTCATTGATTCAGTGAGAGTAGGAAACTATCACCTGGCTGAAGGCCAAGAGGGAAACCTTGCTGCTGTCCTTCAATACTCGGGTGTTCACATGCTGACCCACAATGAGGGAACTCGACAGAGGGCCTTCTCAGTAGTGGCGCCCGCCCTGTGGAACGCCCTCCCATCAGATGTCAAGGAAATAAACTACTATCTGACTTTTAGAAGACATTTGAAGGCATCCCTGTTTAGGGAGGTTTTTAATGTTTGATGTTTTATTGTACTTTTAATTCTGTTGGGAGCTGCCCAGAATTGCTGGGGAAGCCCAGCCTAATGGGTGGGGTATAAATTATTATTATTATTATTATTATTATTATTATTATTATTATTAATCCTCTGAACAGAAACTTCGCTTGTATCGAGCCCTGTGACCAAGCCAGTGAGCATTGTCTGTGTGAGGAGAAACTGAGATTACAAGCAAAACAAAAAATTCTTTCCAGTAGCACCTTAAAGACCAACTAAGTTAGTTCTAGGTATAAGCTTTCATTTGCATGCACAGTTCTTCAGATACACTCAGAGTGTGAGTCTTGCCTACTGTGGGGCGGGGAGAGACTCTGCTTCACTTCAGAGAGTCTTAGTCCTTTGTTCTATTCTGCTTTCATTTTCAGGTGAAGCAGACGTGTCTCACGATGCTTTGTGCTGTGATAGTGAATGGCTAGCTTCTGCTGTAAGCTGTAAAGAAAGCTGCTTTTAGTTATTAGTACCTCTGTGTGAGACTCTGTTTTTTGCACACTGAAGCACAGAAGACAGCAGCTGCTTTCTTTGGACGCTGCCGGACTGTGCTGTTTCCTCAGAGCATCTGAATGCAGGCTGTGATGCAGAGACCTGGCTCAGCTTTAGAAGCGGGCCGGACGCCAGGCTTATCTGGGCAATAAATCAATCTACAGTCTGTGCTTGCTGAAGGCTGGTTTCTTCGCAGTGCAATAGAAATTGGCATGGGGACTATTCGCCTTGTCTTTTTAAGTTTCCGGTGGGGGTTAGTATGAGACAAAAGGAGAGGCAACAGTTATTAGATCTAGACATACCTGATGGACAGGCAGCATTTAGAAAATGGGGGTCTTGAAAGAAGGACAAGCAGGAGCATCTAGAAAGGGCTATGATGACATTCTGATGAACACAGGAATTCTTGACAGGGTTATTCTGAAGGGTTTGCCTACTTTCTGTATTTTTCACACATGCTTCACAGCAGCAGCACATTGTCTTTTTGCACTCCTTAAGTGTGTTATTTTTAAATATAAAGCAGCTTAGACATGATTTTAAAATCATTGAATTAAAAAATGCCTTGGATTCAAACCTCTGCTTTCCACCTCGCTCCTTCACTTCTTGCTTTTGTCTGCCATCCGTTCGTCTCTACACCCCTGTGATTCTCCTTCTCTCTGACCCTCTTTCCCATGCATATTTTCTTTTCCTCAAATTGTGGAATTATTGAGTTGGAAGGGTCCCAAGGGTCATCTAGTCCAACCCCCCGCAAAGCAGGAATCGCAGCTAGCTACGCAGCTCCTTAATGTGTGGACTGGACCACCAGGGCAAGGATATGAAATCTGCCTCCAACAAAACTGCACCACCTGCTCATCTAAGTCAACTGATGCTGGGTAAACATGATCAACAGGCAGAAGACCCTGGTCAGCAAAATGAATTGTTGTCACTCCACTCACCTTTCGTTTTATAAGAAATGCTCTGCTTGGAGGGGAGAGAAACACAAATATCTGTGCTCGGGAGAGTCTAAACCCTGGTGAGGAAGGATAGGCTAAGAGACAGTGACTAGCCAAAAGCCCCCTCAGTGAACTTCATGGTTATGTGCTAAACACATTTTGCTTCTACAATAATCAAACTTCAACACGATTTTGCAGGGAGATTAATCCATTCCCCACTTCTTTCCAGAACCCACCCACCACCTCAATCAAGTGATTACATAAGGAGATATCTGTGAGTTTGCACACTTTTATTTAGCCTTAGGCTACATAATTACATGGATGTTATTTAATCTGGGATAGGCTGGAGAGGTTGTGATGCTGAGAATCTGGCATAGGTTGAGAAAGGGGTGTGCATCACTTTTCACCCTGGAATTTCTCCTCAGGCCTCTGGGTGGGCTCCACGGTGCCTGCTGTGCGGGTAAACATACAGGAGTATGAAGTCCCATTGTTCCGGTCAGAGTAGGGGATTACCACCTGGCTGATGGCCAAGAGGGAATCCTTGATGCTGCCCTTCAAGACTTGGGGATTCACATGGTGACCTTCAAGTAGGGCATTCTTCACCCACTGGACAGAAACTTCACTTGCCTTGGGCCCTATGACCATGCCGGTGAGGACTATCTGTGCTCGCTGAAGGCTGCTTTCTTTATAGTTGGCGGGATAGAGGTTCTCATGGAGACCGTTCCCTTTGTCTTTTAAGTTTTGGGTTGGAGAAAGTATGAGAGAAAGAGAGAGGCAACAGCTATTAAGTTTAGTCATAATTGATGGACAACATTTATTAGGCTATTTAGTGCTGATTATTTTCTGCTGGATTCTCTGACAAACATTTTTAATCTGTAGATAGAGGGGGGTAAATCCTTAATGAAAGCTTTAAGGAGCAAAGGGGATTTAACTGAAGTTCTTGTGTGTGTGGACCTGAGTAGGAAGATCTGTGGCACATACATGGGGCTTCCTTGAGCTGAATGAGGACACGGTGGGATAGTGGAGATTCCAGGAATATTTACACAGCTCCTTCCCCCAACATGTATAAAGAAAGCGCCCAGCACAAAATGCATCCCAGCCTTCCCAGAGGAGGTATTGGTGTATAGGCTGGGTTTGAAAAACAAGGTTAACTAAAAACTTCCCATATCCAATGATATCATCTCTGCACAGTTGCTCCTGGAGCCGCTAACTAGGTAGAGAGCTCCTTAAATGTGTGGACTTGGCCACCAGGGCAAGGATATAAAAATCTGCCTCCAATAGAAGGGCACCATCTGTTCATCTAGGTCATCCTATGCTGGGTAAACATGATCGACAGGCAGATGAAGGTTATAAAGATCCTTGGCTGGGAGTGGGAATGATTTTTTAATGGGGGTGGAAATTATTGTGGGAGACACCTTGGGCCTTGCAGGGTACACGTTCTTTCCTTTCCTTCTCCCGTTGTTACCTTCTGATAAAAACATGCATTTAGTATTGTTCAAGAACGGTGAAAATCTTTCTGCAGAGATAAGAGGAGAATTACTGTTCAGACCTCCACCGGACTGATTGCAGTTTCAAGTTGTGTCTTTAGCCAATATTAGCACCGATATCATGGCAACTGGTGGGGAAAGTCTTATCTCAACAGGCCGTAATGGAAAGCAGAAATAAATTTCTGAATTAAGGAGGAAGCAGTCTTAAAATGGTCAGTCCCTGAGAGGATCTTAAGCAATCTGGAAACAATCATCCTGCTCCCAAACCATATTTTTCAAAGGAAAACTAAGTCCCAACGGTGTCAAGAGTTTTTACCTTCAGGTTCATTGACATTTGTTTGGAACTCTTCGAAGGTTACTTGACAGACTTCCTTTCCCATCGTGAAAGCGAGTAGTTCTGCAGCGCTGAGGTATCCTATGCTACGACGGTGTGCACTTATGATGCGGGAGGTTTTACCTGATTGGCCACCTACCTGCCACGTAATCATCATGCCTTCGGGGACAGAGCCAGAGGCAGTGCACACGAATGTTTCACCTAAGGGAACAAAATAGACAGACAGACAGACAGACAGACAGATGAAATTCCTGGTTTTTTAATGACTTTATATTACTGTTTTTATGGGGGCGGTTTATATTGCTTTACAGTTTTTATGTTTCCTAGTGCACTGTTTAAGATTTAAGCAGCTTAGAAATGATTTGAAAATCAGCAAATGTATAAATGCCGTAGGTTAAAACCTCTGCTTTTCATCTCACTCCTTCCAGTCTTGCTTTTGTCTGCCGTTTGTTCTTCTCTACACCCCTGTGATTTTCCTTCTCTCTGACCCTCTTTCCCATGCATATTCTCTTTTCGTGGAATCATAGAATTCTTGAATTGGAAGGGACCCCAATGCTCATCTAGTTGAACCCCCTGTAATGCTTACTTACCTCCTTCATCAAAACTTATTATACACAAATAAACAGCCATGTAAAATATATAATGATGAGGAATTCACTGGGATTTCTTCCCGCTAAATAGTGCCATTTAGCACTGCAAGAGATACTATTTACAAAACCTCACACACACACCCGTGCAGTTAATTCTGGTTTAATCAGATATTTTCATTGTGCCCAAAAAGGGGGGGTAGCATGCGTTTGTGTAGCAGGTTGTAAAATGGACAGTAGAAAAGGATATGTTCTACAGTGTCCGACACATTCAAAGAACATCCACAATGTCTATCATTTCTGGGGATGTTTAAAAATCTGCCCTTGACAAAAGTTGAAGGAAAAACATTCAGTTGGGCTAAGATAAAGGTCCTGCTTTGGACAGAAATTATTAATTTTGAGATATGTGACCCTGTTATCTCGGGGGAGCAAATTTTATTTACACCTGACTTGATGTTGTTTCTCCCCATTGTACCTTAATCTGTTTTGACTATTGCAATAAATATATTGCTCACTCGAATTATACAAGGGTTTCAAGATCTGATTTGAATACCAATAGATCTGATTTTCCTATGTAAGAGTTAGAACTTCTGGATTTATCAGAGTCCGTAAGTAGGTCAGAGAGTAGACTGAAATGTTGGCAACAAAATGGAAATGCAACCAGTATTTTATAGTGCTAGCCCACACTCAATATTCCATCATGTGTATACCTAGTTCTGCACACATTGTCTCATACATAATTGAACTTGGGAGCCCCAGGAGATGTCTCAAGACGGATGTGAGGGTGACCCAACTGAGACATCTGTCACCCCATTGAACGCCAGGGCTGATCTGGCTGACCTGGCTGGCTAGGCAGGCGTCCCCCTGTCTCATGTGTGTCCCTCCCTAAGCTGCATGCTCGGTGGAAGAGGAAGACTATCCCAGGTAGACGGAGTGTACTGTTCCTCGGTCAAGGCCTGATGATAGCTGCGCTCCCTGTATAGATAGAACCTCCCTGATAGAACCTCCCCTGTAATGCAGGAATCTCAGCTAAATAATTTCAGCTGCATAGTTTGTGAGAGCCTTCCTTCTTTGCCCCTATCAGAAGAATGCCTCTGCTGTTCCCTAAACCTGAAAAGATCTCAGCACACAGAAATAGGCACTTACAAATCTTAATAAAAGGGTATTTGTTTTGGAACCATGGGATCCATCCCTTTGGAATGACTATCCCGTTTACTGCTGGCAAATAAGCAGAAAAGTTGGAGGAAGAGAATCCAAGGGTTGTTATTGCTCTGTTTCTAAGGGTGGTTCCAGATGCCCAGATTTCAGGTACATGCATGAGAAGGCTGCAAAGAGGAAGGAAAGAGAAGCAAACTCACGTGGAGCAAACTGGGAAGAAGTCAGTGGCAGGCTGGCCCCGCAAAGGAGTCCCACAAATGGTAAGAAGATCTTGGCCCACATTTTAGGATTCAGTGTGAATGGCATGTGGGCCACCAGGCCTGCTTATATAGCATCCTGGGAGACTTTGGTGAGATATGTTTCCCATCAGTAGCTCCACCCAGACAATCCAAGAAGAGGCTATTCTGTGAGGTTCTCAGAAAGTCCTTCCAGAAACGTGAGTGTAATTAGGATTTGTGGGAAATCCCAATAGCTATTGGGAAGTTCTATTGTTATTATTTCAATTTGTATACCTCCTTTCATTTGGAAATCATAGGCCGTTCAGAACATAAAGGTACAACATGAGAACACAAAATACATAATCCTCTTCCCTGACCTTCGTTAGAGGACAAGATGCAGAATTAGCAAAATGGAGAAGGAACACTCTGACCTAAAACCTCTGCTGCCTTGTGGCCAGTGCTCCCCCCCCCCCCAAAAAAAAAGTTTAGGAGTTCTCTCATTTTGACCCAAGAAAATCACGATTTTATAGTTCAAATCAGGAAAAATAAATATAGTAAATGGACAAAAGTACAAAGATTCACAAAATGTTTAGGGGTATGTGTACCCCTGTGTCCCCCAGAAAAGAGCACTGCTTGTGGCTATACTCAATAGTGAAAGGTTTGGGCAGTAAACCCCAAGGAATAACATACACCTCATCTGCCCCAAATTTTCTGAAACCTCCATAGAAGCAATTAACACACCATGGATTCTTCCTTTGCCCTGAAACATCCCAATTTAAGCTGCTCTTAAAGGGGTAATGGGCTTGCAGCTACCTTGCACTTTTAGTGTAGCTGAAATTTTGCCCATGTCCCTTTTAAGAGTCACTTGACTCCCCATCGTCCATAGGCGCCCACCAGTCATTGAGTTTGGGAGGGGGGTTGATGTCACAACACACTGGTAGGAGCTAGGGGCTGTGAATGAACTGCTTCTATGAGAGCACCAGCCAGATGCAGTGCAAGGTCTACGACTCCCTGCTGGACCTTCCTGTGAACCTGCAGGTGGCCCACACCCTTGGGGTGGTTTCTGTGGTCATTCCACCCTGGACCTCCTTGTTGCCATCTGCAGAGCTGGGTGCACCAACTGCATGGAGGACCCAGAGGCCAAGGGAAAGTCTCAGACTTGGGAGCGGCTGGCTCTGCTTGTCTCCATCTCTTGGTCTGCCAGCACTATCATCAGTAAAAAATTTAATCGGGCAACGGCTTTTTTCTCCTGCCTTGCCCCACCCTCCAACCCTAGAAGCCTTTCCCAGACCCTGAATTTGAGAATAGCAGAAGCATCTGGGAAGAGAAAAGAGGAATTCAGAGATATTATTTTTAGAAAGGGTTTTGTAAGTTGCATGTCCTTTGAGGAACATTTTATCCTTTTGCGTGGTCTGTGGTTAGTTTTGTGATGGTTGTTGTTGTTAAGATTTCTATACTCCCCTATACTCGCAGGTCTTGGTGGTTCATAGGATAAAATCACAATAGAAAAACACCAAATACATAAGCAAAATGAAAATGAAAATAACCTTATAATCCCGCCAGAACACGTTTTAAAAGGGCATTGGATAGCAACCAACCAAAGATCAGGTTAAAGAAGAACATTTTTGCCTGGTGCCTCAATGTCTATAATGGAGGGCCATTAACAACACAAGAAAACTCCTTTCCCCCCTGCCCTGAGGTGTGAACAGAGGCAGGGATTTCAGGTGATGGGGTGGGGTGTTTGAGGGGACAGGACAAGGCAGTTTTTGAGCAAGGTTTGCTGGGAAGAAGCGGCAGGACAGGAGCTGAGCTCCATCTTGGGCAGGCAGGCTGAAGGATGCCTGCGCTGCCGCCCCATGAAATGACCATGCTGTAAGATTTGGACTCCCACCATGCAGACAGGAGGTGTAAATAGCTGAATAAACCATATTTCTTAAACCGAGAATAGTCTCTACTACGTTTTCTATTCCTCCAAAGGGACACAGACCCTGTGTCAGTGCCAGGGACCCCATGGGTTCTTGCCCCCACTCGGCAAAGAGAAGGGCAGGCATTCAACTTTTGGAACAATATTTTAGGTCACACCATAGATTTGTATAACAGCATTACAATATTGGCTGTTTTATTTTCAGTTCTTTTCCTAATGTGGCTGCAGGGATCTGTTTTAAATGAAGGGGTTCCCAGCAACCAGTCTTCTTAACCCCAATCCGGTTCTTCAAGCTGCAATGCATGGAGTCAGGACACAGGATGTGGGCTTGTATACAGGGGTGTCATCTTGCCCTCAGGATTGTGGGTGCCCACAGCCATAACATGGAGGTGCAACATCACACGCGCACGGCTGCACATAGTGCTCATTGACTTTGTGGGTGCCCAGTCCCTGCAAATTACATTATTGTGGCTGCCCAAGCACCCACAGCCCCCTGGAGCTGGATCCTATCCTTGTATATTTCCTTCTCATTCTTGCTGGTGTTATTGTGATACACCACACAGGGCCATACCCATGTATTTTACAGGTTTCCAATTAGCGTCATTTTTTGGATTTGAGCCAGAACACAATTCTTCCGTGTTTGTAGGTGAGAAAAGGAGATTTCTGCAACTTTTTCAGCAGGAGGGAAATGCCAGTGAAATGGAGGATCTTGCTGGCTGTAGCGGAAGCAGACAGAGGGAGGGGTTACCAGCTGGCTGCAGAATCTACACAGAAGTGGGCTTTTGTGCTACCCTGGTGGATGGCTGTGGCCTGTGAACATGGCTCTAGAGTAGAACTTGGTTCAAAGGACAGCAGCCACGTGAAGACAAACAGGATTGAAGTGACACTCTGGGGGTCATGGAAAGCAGGGCAGGGAACATTGCAATATCACATGCTGCTGATTGTAGCCGCTGCCAGAGGGCAGGCGAAGAGGAGGGGAGATTGCCACCAGCAAGGTCCAGCCCTGTGTGTGATGCGCTAGCTCTGAGGGGCAGGCGGAGGGTAGGGCCGGCCTGGGTGGGATGAAAGGAGGACTGGAGCTTGTTTAATCTTGCCCTTTTCTTAAAAAAATATTTATTGGTTTGTTTGTGTTTGTCTGTGTAAATTTACCAAAGAATAAAATAGAACAAAATGGGGACTAAGGTTTTTGGTCAGGGCGGTGGAGGGACTGTGTGTGCGAGGTCCAGGGACTGCATAAAATCACATGATCCAACTTTGAATGTATTGTTATAGATTTAGTGGTGGCATCAGTGGCGTAGCGTGGGTTGTCAGCACCCGGGGCAAGGCAAGTAATTTGCACCCCCTAACCCGTGGATTAGCGCCCCCTAACCCTAACCCCCAGATGCTGCGCCCAGTGCAGCCGGCCCCCCCTGGCCCCCCACACTACGCCACTGGGTGGCATAGCTGTCAACATTTCCCTTTTCTTGCGAGGAATCCTATTCGAAATAAGGAAATTTCCCTTAAAAAAAGGGAAACGTTGACAGCTATGAGTGGTGGGGATCCCCCTAAACCCAAGAAATGAAGAAATGTTAGGATCCTGGGACCATTTCCCTTCTCTCTTTACATTTTGGGGTGGGGGGAGTATGAGAGAAAAGGAGAGGCAACAGCGATTAAGTTTAGACATAACTGATGGACAACAATTGGTATTGGTGATTTCAAGTTGCTGCATAGGTTGGGTTGGGAAAAAACAAATTGTCTTAAAACCTCCCGTATCTTATAGTGTAACCTCTGCACAGTTGCCCCTGAATTGGCTATTTGTTGTTGTTGTTTAGTCATGTCCAACTTTTGTGACCCCGTGGACCAGAGCATTCCAGGCACTCCTGTCTTCCACTGCCTCCCGCAGTTTGGTCAAACTCATGTTGGTAGCTGTGAGAACACCCTAAATTAGCTATTTAAGGAGGTCTTGAAATGTGTGGACTGGGCCACCAGGGCAAGCGTCTGAACCTTCATCTGATAGGAAATGTTTTGCAGGAGTGGGCAACAGATAAAAAATGTGCCATTGAGGAGGGTCATATGGCGGAGTGAGTGAGAGTGAGAAATGTCCTTATTTTCAAATGAGGAATGTGGGAGAGTATACATACAGTGTACTCTGCCTCCCCATTTTATCCTCAAAAAACCCTGGTGAGGTGGGTTATGTGGATAGACAGTGACTAGCCAAAAGCATCTCAGCTAGCTATGTAGCTCCTTAATGTGTGGACTGGACCACCACAGCAAGGAAATGAAAATCTGTCTCCAACAGAACTGCACCACCTGTTCATCTAGGTCAACTGATGCTGGGTAAACATGATCAACAGGCAGAAGACCTTGGTCAGCAAAAGGAATTGTTGTCACTCCACTCACCTTTTTTTTTTATAGGACATGCTCGGCTGGGGGGGGGACACAGAAAAATCTGTGCTCGGGGAGAGTCTAAACCCTGGTGAGGAAGGATAGGCTAAGAGACAGTGACTAGCCAAAAGCCCCCCTGTGAACTTCATGGTTATGTGCTAAACACACTTTAGTTCTACAATAATCAAACTTCAACACGATTTTGCAGGGAGATTAATTCATTCCCCACTTCTTTCCAAAACCCACCCACCACCTCAATCAAGTGATCACATCATGAAATATCTGTGAATTTTCTCACTTTTATTCAGCCTTAGGCCAAACATGGATACATGGAAATTATTTAATCTGGGATAGGCTGAAGAGGTTGTGATGCTGAGGGTGGGGTTTGCATCATTTTTCACCCTGGGATTTGCCCTCAGGCCTCTGGGTGGGCTCCACAGTGCCTGCTGTGCGGGTAAACGTACAGGAGTATGAAGTCCCCTTGTTCCAGTCAGAGTAGGGGATTACCACCTGGCTGAGGGCCAAGAGGGAATCCTTGATGCTACCCTTCAAGACTCGGGGATTCACATGGTGACCTTCAAGGAGGGCATTCTTCACCCACTGGACAGAAACTTCACTTGCATTGAGCCCTATGACCATGCCGGTGAGGATTGTCTGTGCTCGCTGAAGGCTGCGTTCTTTATGGTTGGCAGGGGAAAGTATGAGAGAAACAGGCAACAGCTATTAATTTTAGACATAACTGATGCACAACATTTATGACACCATTTAGTGCTGATTATTTTCTGCTGGATTCTCTGACAAACATTTTTAATCTGTAGATAGAGAGTGTAAATCCTTAATGAAAGCTTTAAGGAGCAAAGGGGATTTAACTGAAGTTCTTGTGTGTGTGGACCTGAGTAGGAAGATCTGTGGCACATACATGGGGCTTCCTTGAGCTGGATGAGGACACAGTGGGATAGTGGAGATTCCAAGAATATTTACACAGCTCCTTTCCCCAACATATATAACGAAAGCGCCCAGCACAAAAAGCATCCCAGTCTTCCCAGAGAAGGTATTGGTGTATAGGCTGGGTTTGAAAACCAAGGATAGTTAAAAGCTTCCCATATCCAATGATACCATCTCTGCACAGTTGCTCCTGGAGCAGCTAACTAGGTACGGAGCTCCTTAAATGTGTGGACTTGGCCACCAGGGCAAGGATATAAAAATCTGCCTCCAATAGAAGGTAAACATTATCAACAGGCAGATGAAGGTCAGAAGGATCCTTGGCGGGAGGTGGGAATGTTTTTTAATGGGGCTGGAAATTATTGTGGGAGACACCTTGGGCCTTGCAGGGTACACATTCTTTCCTTTCCTTCTCCCATTGTTACCTTCTGATAAAAACATGCATTTAGTATTGTTCAAGAACGGTGAAAACCTTTCTGCAGAGATAAGAGGAGAATTGCTGTTCAGACCTCCACCGGACTGATTGAATTTTCAAGTTGTGTCTTTAGCCAATACCAGCACCGATATCATGGCAACTGGTGGGGAAAGTCTTATCTCAACAGGCCATAATGGAAAGCAGAAATAAATTTCTGAATTAAGGAGGAAGCAGTTTTGAAATGGTCAGTCCCTGAGAGGATCTTAAGCAATCAGGAAACAATCATCCCGCTCCCAAACCATGTTTTTCAAAGGAAAACTAAGTCCCAACTGTGTCGAGAGTTTTTACCTTCAGGTTCCTTGACTTTTGTTTGGGACCCAGGAAGGGATACTTGACAGACGTAGCTGTTTCTCCGCACAAAGTCTGCAAGTGCAAGGCTGAGGTATCCTGTGCTACCAAAGCTTGCACTTATGATGCCGGAGGTGTTACCTGATTGGCCACCTGCCTCCCACATAATCACCATGCCTTCGGGGACAGAGTCAGAGGTAGTACACACCAATATTGCACCTAAGGGAACAAAATATATAGACAGACAGACAGACAGATGAAATTCCTGGTTTTTTGAGATTTAAACAGCTTAGAAATGATTTAAAAATCAGCAAATGAATAAATGCCGCACGTTAAAACCTCTGCTTTTCATCTCAGTCCTTCCAGTCTTGCTTTTGTCTGCCATCTGTTCTTCTCTACACCCCTGTGATTTTCCTTCTCTCCGACCCTCTTTCCCATGCATATTCTCTTTTCGTGGAATCATAGTATTACCGGAGAATCTGAGGGCTCCCTTGGGCAGAAATCAAGACACCAACCAGAGCAATCTGGAGCAAATCAGCAGCCTGTAGGCTCAGTCTTTATTGAAGAAAAACTGTCACGACAGGTCTCCCACCGCCCACAGGATAAAGCAAGATGGAAGCCCAGAACAAAAGAAGACCCCAAATTTTATTAGCTCCTAATCTCCTAAGTTACACCCCTAGAAATACATCATATTTACATCATGACTACATTAAAAACAGGAGGAGTCAGGGGAGGGGTTGCACAGGTAATCTGAGTATCCTGACACCTGGCCGGAGCCCCTCTCTCCCTCCCCATGAGTCATTTTCAGAAAACAAACGGAAAGGCGCAGTTTCCTGCCCCCTGAGGGGAATCTGGTCACGGTCCCTTTGTCATAGTCCATGTTGAATGCACTAGTGTATGCAGTTTGTTGTGTCCTTGATAGTCTTCTGTCTGAGCCCATCAAGATGACTATCAAGGTTGCCATGTCAACTGGGAAGGGCTGTAGAGTACGTGCCTGCTCGGTCAAGGGATTATGGCCAACTGGTATCAGGCCACCCCCCTTTGATAGTCCTTGTAATACGAAGCAGAATAAAAGTGGTCCGGTGAAAATCCGATATACGGCTGATTTATAGTGAATTTATGAAGAATACTGTCCTTGAAATTCAAAGCACTTTCGCCTTTCCGGAAGCGGTTTGCAACATTTTGATTAAATCAGTCACGGTCAATTGGACTCAGAAACTTTGTATTTGAGAGCTGTCAAAGACAAAGAAGCGGGCGCCTGCTGCCTGCAGTACCTGTGTGGCCGCCACAAGAGGTGCTGTTCGGTAACGCTGATTGGCTAAAACGGCAGCCGATTGACCCTGAGTTCAGACAGTTGGTCTACCCATAATAAGGATAGGGCGAGGTAGAGTGTTACGGTCTACTAAGGGAAAATATACGAAAATAAAGGGGTTCCATGGGGAGCTGTCAAGCTAGCGCTTCCTTATTTACGGAAGGCTTTTAGGGGATGCCCCTCTAGAAGGGACATCTCTGGGCTCAGGGAGGTGGGAGGTGTGTGTGTGTGTGTGTGTGTGTGTGTGTGTGTGTGTGTGGTGCTTGTGCATTACGTTGTAATGAAGCAGGGTCTCCTGCTACAATAGAATTCTAGAATTGGAAGGGACCCCAATGCTCATCTAGTCCCACCCCTGTAATGCTTACTTACTTACTTCAGCAAAACTTTTCTAGGCATTGCAAATATAGGACATCCTAAAACATTTAAAATATATACAAATAAGCAGCCATGTAGAATATATAATGATGAGGAACTTCATTGGGATTTCTTCCCGCTAAATATTGCCATTTGGCACTCCAAGAGATACTATTAACAAAACCTCACCCCCCCATGCAGTTAATTCCAGGTTAATCAGATATTTTCATTGTGCCCAAAAAGGGGGGGTAGCATGCGTTTGCGTAGCAGGTTGTAAAATGGACATTAGAAAAGGATATGTTCTACAGTGTCCGGCACATTCAAAGAACATCCACAATGTCTATCATTTCTGGGGGTGTTTAAAAATCTGCACTTGACAAAAGCTGAAGGGAAAACATTCATTTGGGCTAAGATAAAGGTCCTGCTTTGGACAGAAATTATTATTTTTGAGATATGTGATACAATTATTTTGGGGAAGCAAATTTATTTACACCTGACTTGTTGTTTATTCCCCCAATGTACCTTAATCTGGTTTGACTATTGCAATAAATATTGCTCACTCGAATTATACAAGGGTTCCAAGTCAATACCAATAGATCTGATTTTCCTATGTAAGAGTTGGAACTTCTGGATTTATCAGAGTCCGTAATTCCGTCAGAGAGTAGACTCAAATGCTGGCAACAAAATGGAAATGCAACTCGTATTTTATATTGCTAGCCCACACCCAATATTCCATTGTGTGTATATCTAGTTCTGCACACATTGTCTCATTCATGATTGAACTTGGGAGCCCCAGAGGACGTCTCAAGATGGATGTGAGGGTGATCCGACTGAGATATCTGTCACCTCATTGATTGCCAGGGCTGATCTGGCTGGCCTGGCTGGCTAGGCAGGTGTCCCCCTGTTTCATACGCGTCCCTCCCTAAGCTGCACGCTCGGTGGAAGAGGAAGACCATCCCAGATAGGACTCTACTGGTTCTTCAGTCAAGGCTTGATGATAGCTGCGCTCCCTGTAGAGATAGAACCTCCCTGATAGAACCTCCCCCTGTAATGCAGGAATCTCAGCTAAATAATTTCAGCTACATAGTTTGTGAGAGCCTTCCTTATTTGCCCCTATCAGAAGAATGTCTCTTCTGTTCCCTAAACCTACAAAGATCGCAGCAATCACAAACAGGCACTTACAAATGTTAATAAAAGGGTATTTGTTCTGGAACCATGAGATCTGTCCCTTTGGAATGACTATCCCGTTTATTGCTGGCAAATAAGCAGAAAAGTTGGAGGAAGAGAATCCAAGGGTTGTTATTGCTCTGTTTCTAAGGGTGGTTTCAGATGCCCAGATTTCAGGTACATGCATGAGAAGGCTGCAAAGAGGAAGGAAAGAGAAGCAAACTCACCTGTAGCAGCCTGGGAAGAAGTCAGTGGCAGGCTGGCCCCACAAAGGAGTCCCACAAATGGTAAGAAGATCTTGGCCCACATTTTAGGATTCAGTGTGAATGGCATGTGGGCCACCAGGCCTGCTTATATAGCATCCTGGGAGACTTTGGTGAGATATGTTTCCCATCAGTAGCTCCACCCAGACAATCCAAGAAGAGGCTAATCTGTGAGGTTCTCAGAAAGTCCTTCCAGAAACGTGAGTGTAATTGGGATTATTTAATTGTTATTATTTAATTTGTATACTACTCTTCATTAGCAGATCACAGGCAGTTCAGAACATAAAAGTACAACATGAAAACACAAAATATATAACCTTCTTCCCTTATTTCTTTAGAGGACCAGATGCAGAAATAGCAAAATGGAGAAGGAAGATTGCGACCTTAATTCTTTCCTGCCTTGTGATGAGGGAGCACTGATTGGCTAATGTTTGTCTGAGCCCCTTATTCTTGTACAACATCCCTATATGTGGAACTGGCACTATTACCAGTGCTACGTAAGGTACGTTCTGGGCCATATCAGCACCATGCTTTAAGCAACTGATGCATTCAGCATGGCAGGGTTATTCCGAAGGACGTGCATCCTTTCTTTCTTTTTCACAACAGCGTCACAGCAGCAAGATGTCCCCAAACTTTATCCCAACTCGTTGATCATATTATCTGAAACTACATGAGGCTTTCCCAGAATCTACCTGCATTCTGCTTTCTGGTCAGGAAATATTGCTCCTCTCAATGACACATGTTCCCCAAGGAGTAGAGGAGCCCCTGTCTTGTAACATTCACATTCATCAGTAGTGGTAGAAAAACTGCTTTAAAAATGAATCTGTAAGCCTCCTCAGTAACTCTAACTTCTCTCTCTTTTATATCCAGGTTACAATCCCTGCAAAGGTTTAAATGTCATGGTTTCTCCCCAGAGAATCATGGGGGCTTGCAGTTTGGTAGGAGTGCTGATTATTATCTGTTAGATTCTCTGGCATTTCAAATCTCTACAGAAGACCAGGGGTCATTGTGCGTGTGGCCCCAAGAAGGAAAATCTGTGGCCCGTTAGGCTTACTTGAGCTGGATGAGGACACAGTCAGATAGCGGAGGTTCTAGAAAAAAATTATTGATGGCAGAAGGTGTTGCTGGCTTTTATGTCTCAGTGGCTGCCCTGGCAGGTGGGCTACTAGTGCCCTTTCAGCAGCAAAGCATCCCCTCTCACCCAAGCAGCCCTCTTATCCTGCCAGCTCCTCAGGTGTCATGGGGAACTCTTGGATGGCTACCTCACCATCTGCGATCTGGCTGCTTGGGGACGGTGACCAAGCACGAGGATCTGCAACAGCCACCCACTCAGATGAAGGGGCAAGCGTCCATTTCCCTACATTATATGAAAGACACCCAGCATCCCAGCCTTTCCAGAGAAGGTATTGGCATGTTCAGGTTGCTGCATAGGCTGGGTTTGTAAACCAAGGATAGCTAAAACATCCCCCTTGTGGGGATGTTTAGGAGACAGTGGTACCTCAGGTTACATACGCTTCAGGTTACATATGCTAACCCATACAGACTCCGCTAATCCAGAAATATTACCCCAGGTTAAGAACTTTGCTTCAGTTTGAGAGCAGAAATCGTGCGGTTGTTGCCGCAGCGCAGCAGCAGCAGGAGGCCCCATTAGCTAAAGTGGTCTAATAGTTTCAGGTTAAGTACGGACCTCCAGAACAAATTAAGCACTTAACCCGAGGTACCACTGTAATAGGCAAGGAAATATTTATTAAGTAGTATCCTCCCTTCACTTATGCTAGTGAGTGATGTAGCAGAGTATATCCCCTCTATATTCATGGAAGCTAGTTGGTAGATGTTATGTACTTAGTTGAATAGGATCCAAAATGCGGCAGTCTGATTGGTCCTAGAACAATAGGATTCAGAATGTAGCAGTCTGATTGGTCCTAGAACAATAGGATCCAGAATGCAGGAGTCTGATTGGTCCGCAGGAGCCACCCAAGCCAACTCCAGATAGAAGTGAATACGCAACCTGATTGGCCTACAGAAGAATCCTAGAATTAGCCAATAACATGGGGCCCATTGTGTAAATAATAGCTATAAAGCAGACGTTTGGGGGGAACTTCCTTTCCTCACTCCTATGAGCTGAATAAAGAGCATGAAATCCACACTCGACTCCGAGTATATTTCAGTACATTTGTTTGAATCTCTACAAGATGACTAATCCAATCTGACTTGCCTAGATGGATTATTCCTGGTGTCCCCTTTTCTCCCTCTTAAAATACAATAAAGACTCACAAGTCTGTCTTTAAAAGTATAGCAATAAGTTTACTCACAAGTTGTTCACATCCAGTACACATCCTAGAAGGCAGGCTTTAAGCTTAAGGGTGCAAACATAGAAAGTGACTTACATCCTTTGTGAGGATGGGCCCAAGTACTGCTGGCTGAGAGCCAGCAGACAACAAAATGGTTGTGAGAATGAACTGAGAGTTAACTGAGACAAGATGACTGCATGACTTGCCCTTTTATAGAACCATGCCCATCTGCTGAGTCACTTACAGGGGGAACAGGAAGTTAAACACCCGCCTGACAGTGTCCACTCTAGGAAGCAAAGCATGTTGTAAATGACTGTACTGATGTATTACATCCCACACCATATCCCATAACCTCTGCACAGGCAAGGATATAAAAATCTGCCTCCAACAGAAGTGCACCACCTGTTCATCTAAGTCACCCTAGGCTGGGTAAACATTGCGTGACCAGGTGGCGACCTTCCCAGGGACAACCAGAAAGGAATAATGACTCATGACAACGTGTTATGGAATGGAAATTTGGCCACAACTTTATTAACCTTTCAAATATAGGAAGACCTTGGCTTAGGCATTGGGCGTGTATCCCTCCCAGCCCCCCAGCCGGTGGAACTACGGCTCCTCAGTGTAAATGGGATATGGGGCTGCCCCGAAAGACACATGTGTACACAGGCATCCCACCCCATATCCCCTCATGCAGGGTAGTTCACTGACAATCTTTCCGTGTATGCCCAGTGACACCCTCATGATGTCAAGCCCCCTTCCCAATCTCAATGTCAAGGTAGCGCCCAGGGAAGATGGGGAGCCAAGGGACTCTTCAAAGGGACGTGGGCGAAATTGCAGCTACGCTACAAAGTGAAAGGTAGCTGCAAGCCCATTGCCTCTTTAAGCCCATCTTAAGGAACAATCCGTGATGGGTTAATTGCTTCCATAAAGAAACCGGGGGGGGGGGGGGAGTGCATAAAAAACCTGACTTGAAAATTCATTCTATGTGAACAGTAGTGTATTCAGCAACAAATGCTAATGAGCAAAAAACATGGAGTAGCTAGCATGAAACGCCTGTTTCCAAATACTTCCTTAATCAGTGTATTGCTGTAAAGCTGTCAGGGGCTGGCCAGCGTTGGATGCCAGAGACTGGTCTGACTCTGACCAGGAAGAAAGACAGTCCCAGACAGAGCAGCCTTTAACAGAGGAGGAAGAGAAGAACTGGGGGGGGGGGGGGCTTCCTTCAAGATTCCCAGTAACAGGGAGAATAGCAGATTCAGAAGTCTCACAGTTGGAGGTTGAGGGAAATAGACAGCCCTGAGAACTTTGCTAGGTAACCAGGAGGGAGGGAGCGTCTGGAAGGCTCTGCCTCTGAGAGCAGCAGGTGATGCTGCTCCTTCCCCTTGGATTAGGAGGCAGGAAAGGGTTAAAGAGCAAGGGAAGCACAGGGGCAGGATGATGGGGAACTGGCGCTTAGTGCTGCGGAAGGGCAGGAAACTCAGACTGAGCAACTGATGTCTTGAGAGAAGTTGGCTCGATGCCACTCTCTGTGTTATTGTAAATAAATGGACTATAAACCTGTTGGAGGCTCATTAATTCTTATCGGAAACTTCCGTGCATGCCTGCAGACCTGACAAAGCCAAACACAAAAAAAATATTGCTGTCTGTTCAATATACGATCTATAAACATTTTTAAAACCATGAGACCCTGCTCAAATAAATAATCAATTCCATCAATACAATAAAAGTTGTATTGTAAATATTGAACATAGATTACGACCAAGGGAACCTTATATATAAAGGTACCGTTCGAAGACAATGATTCCTTCAGGTCTAAATTCACATCTTGACCTGAGTTCTTATATTTAAAGGTTGTTTAATCAGCTTAACCCATTTTATGGGCATTTGTATCGTAACATTTAGCTAAGCAGTATTTGGCAACATTTCCAGTCTGAATGGTAACAGCATACTTTTAAGGTGTGTTTCAGGTGTAACCAACAGACTTTGTGTTGTGGTATAACTAGGAGACAATAGAATTTCATATTAAGATCAGGGCACCAGAAAATATTTTTTCAGTGAAGCTTGTCTGATAATAAGATTGGTGAACAACAATTATTTATCATTTCAAGTGACCTAATTGTGGCAATAGTATTTTTTGGAGTATTTTTGATACAACTTATGTTGGAAGGACGTGCTATAGGCTAGCTACTCCATTTATCTTTTACTCAGTAACATTTGAGGCTGAATACACTGCCATTCCCACAAATTTTCAAATCAGCCTTTCCATGTACATTTTGTTATTTTGCTTTTGCTTATGCATACACGCCATGTTTTTTGTATTTAATTGCTTTCAAGGCAGCCTCAGAAAATTCAGGACAGTGGACGTGTATGTTATTCCTTTCTCACAAATGAGTCTAGTCACAAGGCAGCGGAGGTGTAAGGTCAGAGTGTTCCTTCTCTGTTTTGCTAATTCTGCATCTTGTCCTCTAAAGAAGATTGGGATACTCATTCCCAAGGGAAAGATCTCTTGGTTCCAAAACAAATATTGCTTTATTAATATTTGATACCAATCTAGCAGAGTTTGCATGCAGCAGAGCAAAAGGCAATGAACAGTCCAAGGATCATCTCATTCTTTGCCAGATGCCAAGTTACAATGATCTTCAGACACTGGTCACAAGACTTGCATGTGCAAGAAAAGGGTACACGTCTCGCACGTACACCAGGTTCACCAGCAATTAAAAACCTCAACCTGTTCTACAAGCCCTTCACAAAAAGGAAAGCAATGAGGGGACTAATAAAAATCAAGGCACATTGCCTAACTTTGCATTTTCTGGTATCTTAAATTTGCAGTTAAGTCAGTAATAATGTATTACGCCATTTATTTCTAGAGAAGTCGCCCTGTTTGCAGCATCAACAAAGAGCCAAAGATGCTTTAAAAAGGCAACACATTCCTACGTTTACCCAGAAAAACCTCCCATTAATGCATTAATACATGAGCATTTGCTTACTTTTTACACACCGTTGCTGGCTAAAGGAAGCAGAAGAGGAGAGAGAAAGAAAACGAATTGTTTGCTCCCCACTGATGAAGAGACACTGTGTCTCACGCCTTTTCCCTACACATCCACCCTCTTCTTCTTTAAGCTTTCTCTTTAAGCCAGAGGTTTTCAACTTTCCTGAGTCCATGGCTCCCTTGATCAACTGCATGCTTTCTGCAGCACCCCTGTGGGGCTCAGAAGCCCATTTATGTCACCCTTGCCTGCAGAGCTGGCAGATTCTCACCCTTTTCCACACACCCTCCATGGTGAAAGGTTCTCTCAGCCTCCTCTCCTAGGGAGAACTCCGGGTAGCCATTGCCGCCCCTCCTGGTCTCAGAGCTGCCCCCTTCCTGCCCTAAAGAGAGGTTCCTCCTCACACAGCCCCACAGGGGCCTGGGAAGAAGATGTCCCCAGACTTGGTGGCCCAACAGAGACTGGCCAAGGGTGATAGTGAGGCCAGCGTCTTACCCAGGGAGCAGCTATGGCAGCAGTGGGCCCTGCCGGGCCTGCATGGAAGAAAGGCTCTCCTTCAGGATTGGGCACTCAGCTTCCAGGCAGGCATTGCATACAGAAAGCACAATAAAAGCCAGCATGGTGCCTGCTTGCCCAGCTTCCCACTTGCCTGTCCATTCCCAACAGCAATGGCTGGCAGACTGGCCAGCTTGGCTCCTCGCCCGCTTGCTTGCTTACTTCAAGGCCACCTCACCTCCTGGCAACCAGCACCCAATGGCCAGCCCCAGAGGCAGCGTTCCCCTGTGGAGCTTGTATTAGGGTTGCAACAAACAGCTGTGCAAGCCTTTGAGAGCCATCATAGGGGGAGGGAAGGAAAGAGGGACAGAGGCCAGTGTTGCCCACAATTCCAGGCACCTCAGGGTGCCAAGGCACACTGGTTGAGAACCACTGCCTTAGGCAATGGGTGCCTCTCACCCTCCTTAGACCATGCAGGCGTGTGTGTCCTCCCCCACCCACCAAATCGCCCATGTAGAGCAAGCGGAGGCCACCAGTTAGGGAGACCCAGCCAAGGTTGCTTGTCGTGAGCCAGAGAACAAGGAAGCTCTCCACCCTTTTTCTTTTTAACCCAACTTCAAGATTTGCCTGCGTGGCTTAACTTTCTCCTCTCTCTCTCTTTGCCCCCTCCCACCTGCGAAACGACGAGTTGTGCAACGGTGAGGTATGCTGTGCTACCAGTGTGTGCACTTATGATGCCGGAGGTGTTACCTGATTGGCCATCTGCCAGTCACATAATAATCATGCCTTCGGGGACAGAACCAGAGACAGTGCACACCAATGTTGCACCTAAGGGAACAAAATAGATAGACAGACAGACAGACAGACAGACAGACAGACAGACAGACAGATGAAATTCCTGGTTTTTAAATGACTTTATATTACTGTTTTTATGGTGGGGTTATACTGCTTTACAGTTTTTACGATGCTTAGTGCACTGTTTAAGATTTAAACAGCTTAGGAATGATTTAAAAATCAACAAATGAATAAATGCCGTAGGTTAAAACCTCTGCTTTTCGTCTAACTCCTTCCAGTCTTGCTTTTGTCATGTAAAATATATAATGAAATACTTAGGGCGTGTGGCCCTGTGTAGGATAATCTGATTTGAGGTATTAGAGCCAAGTCCGCCAATGATAGCCATGAGCTTTTTGTGTCTGTCACACTGGTAGTTAGGAAAAAAATTACCTGTTTTGAAGAGCACACCCAAAGTGGTACGATAAGTCATCCTTGCATTGTAGTAGCTATCATAGATATGGAATCCCAGTGTGACATTGGGTAGGAACTTCGGTTTCTCATTGATTTCGTTCACAGCAAATGCCAAAGCAAGGATGTGCTGGTAGAATTTTGTCACCGTTCTGCATATAGAGGTAGAAATTGTTCATTCCTTTGTATAATGAGTATGTTTCTTGCTATCATATCACAATGTTGGTAATTTCTAATAGATTCTATGGGGGGATTGGAATAACCTACACACACACACACTTAACATTCTGCCATTTACAGAAAAAATATATTTGTTATTTGAGCAGCTACAAAAGATGCAGAGCAAACAAAGCAATTTCTTAATCTGGAACATCAAGCTGGTTCTGAGAAGGATGTTCACTGAATGAAACTTCATGAATATGGTAAACTCACTGAGAAGCAATTTCACCAATGAAGAGAGCTCCTGGCAGGAACCACTCATGTGGAACAGGGTGGGGATCATTTCTGGGACACTCCAGAGTATCTACTTTGTACCCCATAGGAAGCAACAAAGGTAGAGCTATCAGAAGCCACAACATCCAATCAGCAAAGCACCCCTCTAGATTGAGAATCTCCTCTGTACAGAAACAGAAACTACCAGACTTAACAGTCTACATAGGTTGGTGGCTAATTCTGCTAACACATCTCTTAAGAGAAATACATCAGCTCTGTCTTTGACTGAGACACCAATGCATGCCTTAAGTGCTAGCAAGGTTAGTTGATGTAAGGTGGAATAAAAGGGGAAGAGTATGAAAGGAAAGTGACAGAGCCCTGCCCGCCTTTTCACCTACTCTCAGGTGTACATTGCTTGGGGGCGTATTTATATTAATCTTCAGGTTTACTGGTTGATCATTTTCTAGTAACTTCTGGCAAGTCTTTGGAGCTTTGGGCAGTTGGAACAAATTATAGGGGCTTCCATGATCCTAGGAGGCCAGTGATTAGCCCTTTACCATTTGAGGGCTGTACCTCAACCCCACCCCCAAAGCAAATCTGTTAATTCCTTTTTCGAGATCTGATAATGACTCTCCACTGTTCTTTGCAGCATTATAATAATAAGTAGCAGGTAGCTAAGAGATCCCCATAGGAACTGCACTCCGGGAAGGAACAGAAATCAACATGTTCAAGGGCGGCATTTTGCAACTACCCTTTTAGCATTATATATGAATGGCCTAAGCTTTCTATCATACTATGGCAGAATAAGAAGAATACAGGACATTCCATTTGCTAATCTAAAAAGTGACAGGTGTCCCATGCCCCATTCACCAGAAATTTGCCCCCAGATGGGATGAATACAGTAGAATATGTTTCATCTAGTATTGATTTGTATCCCACCGTTTCTCCAAAGAGCTGAAGTTAGCATACACACTACTACGCCTCTCTATATTATCATTACAGAACCCCTGTGATGTACATTAAGCTGAGAGATATTGAGATTTTATTTATCTATAGATGAAGCATGGAAATCATTGAATCCAGGATAGGCTGAAGAGAAAGATGTAGTATAGGCTGGAGAGCTTGCAATGCTGAGGAAGGGGTGTGCATCATTTTCCTCCTCAAGCCTCTGGGTGGGATTTCTCCTCAGGCCTCTGGGTGGGCTCCACGATGCTATCAGCCTGCTGTGCGGGTAAACATACAGGAGTATGAAGTGCCGTTGTTCCAGTCAGAGTAGGGGACAACCACCTGGCTGAGGGCCAAGAGGGAATCCTTGAAGCTGCCCTTCAAGACTCGGGGATTCACATGGTGACCTTCAGGGAGGGCATTCTTCACCCACTGGACAGAAACTTCATTTGCATTGATCCATATGAGCATGCCGGTGAGGATTAACAGTGCTCGAGGAAGGCTGCTTTTGTTATGGTTGGCGCAATAGAGGTTCTCATGGAGACCATTCCCTTGGTCTTTTTAAGTTTTGGGGTGGGGGAAGTATCAGAGAAAGGGAGAGGCAGCAGCTATTAAGTTTAGACATAATTGATGGACAACATTTATGACACTATTTAGTGCTGATTATTTTCTGCTGGATTCTCTGACAAACATTTTTAATCTGTAGATAGAGGGTGTAGATCCTTAATGAAAGCTTTAAGGAGCAAAGGGGATTTAACTGAAGTTCTTGTGTGTGTGGACCTGAGTGGGAAGATCTATGGCACATACATGGGGCTTCATTGAGCTGGATGAGGACACGGTGGGATAGTGTAGATTCCAAGAATATTTACACAGCTCCTTTCCCCAACATGTATAAAGAAAGTGCCCAGCACAAAAAGCATCCCAGTCTTCCCAGAGAAGGCTGGGTTTGAAAACCAAGGATAGCTAAAAACTTCCCCTACCCAATGATACCATCTCTGCACAGTTGCTCCTAGAGCAGCTAACTAGGTACGGAGCTCCTTAAATGTGTGGACTTGGCCACCAGGGTAAGGATATAGAAATCTTCCTCCAATAGAAAGGCACCATCTGTTCATCTAGGTCACCCTATTCTGCGTAAACATCAACAGGCAAATGAAGGTTAGAAGGATCCTTGGCTGCAGGTGGGAATGGTTTTTAATGGGGGTGGAAATTATTGTGGGAGACACCTTGGCCCTTGCAGGGTACACATTCTTTCCTTTCCTTCTCCCATTGTTATCTTCTGATAAAAACATGCATTTAGTATTGTTCAAGAACGGTGAAAACCTTTCTGCAGAGATAAGAGGAGAATTACTGTTCAGACCTCCACCGGACTGATTGCAGTTTCAAGTTGTGTCTTTAGCCAATACTAGCACCGATATCATGGCAACTGGTGGGGAAATTCTTATCTCAACAGGCCATAATGAAAAGCAGAAATAAATTTCTGAATTAAGGAGGAAGCAGTCTTAAAATGGTCGGTCCCTTAAGCAATCAGGAAACAATCATCCCACTCCCAAACCATGCTTTTCAAAGGAAAACTAAGTCCCAACTTTGTCAAGAGTTTTTACCTTCAGGTTCATTGACTTTTGTTTAGGACCCAGGAAGGGATAATCGACAGACGTAGTTGTTCCCCCATGAAAAGTCTGGAAATGCAATGCTGACGCTCCCAATGCGTGCACTTAGGATGCTGGAGGTGTTACCTGATTGGCCACCTGCCTGCCACGTAATCATCATGCCTTCGGAGACAGAGCCAGAGAGAGTGCACACCAATATTTCACCTAAGGGAACAAAATAGACAGAGACAAACAAAATTCCTGGTTTTTTAATGACTTTATATTGCTGTTTTTATGGGGGGGTATATTGCTTTACAGTTTTTATGTTGCTTAGTGCACTGTTTAAGATTTAAGCAGCTTAGAAATGATTTAAAAATCAGCAAATGAATAAATGCCGTAGGTTAAAACCTCTGCTTTTCATCTCTGTCCTTCCAGTCTTGCTTTTGTCTGCCGTTTGTTCTTCTCTACACCCCTGTGATTTTCCTTCTCTCTGACCCTCTTTCCCATGCATATTCTCTTTTCGTGGAATCATAGAATTCTTGAATTGGAAGGGACCCCAATGCTCATCTAGTCCAAGCCCCTGTAATGCTTACTTACTTCATCAAAACATTTCTAGGCATTACAAATATAGGGCATCCTAAAACATTTAAAATATATAATAATAATAATAATAATAATAATAATAATAATAATAATAATAATTTATTAGTTGTACCCGCACATCTGGCTCGGTTTCCCCAGCCAACCTGGGCGGCTTCCACAGGGACCAGAAATACACTAAAATGTCAGACATAAAAAACTTCTCTGAACAGGGCTGCCTTCAGATGTCTTCTGAATGTCACGTAGCATTTCAAGAGATACTATTAACAAAACCACAAACCCCCTTGCAGTTAATTCCAGGTTAATGTCAGACAAATAGAATCGGATATTTTCATTGTGCCGTGATGTTAGACTACCAAAAAATGGGGGGGTAGCATGCGTTTGTGTTTGTGTAGCAGGTTGTAAAAAGGACAGTAGAAAAAGATATGTTCTACAGTGTCTGGCACATTCAAAGAACATTTACAATGTCTATCATTTCAGGGGATGTTTAAAAATCTGCCCTTGACAAAAGGAAAAACATTCAACCGGGCTAAGATAAAGGTCCTGCTTTGGACAGAAATTATTAATTTTGAGATATGTGACGCCGTTATTTCGGGGGAGCAAATTTTATTTATACCTGACTTGATGTTGTTTCCCCCCCCCCCAATGTACCTTAATCTGTTTTGACTATTGCAATAAATATATTGTTGACTCGAATTATACAAGGGTTTCAAGATCTGATTTGAATACCAATAGATCTGATTTTCCTATGTAAGAGTTGGAACTTCTGGATTTGTAAGAGTCCGTAAGGAGGCCAGAGAGTAGACTCAAAGGTTGGCAACAAAATGGAAATGCAACCAGTATTTTATAGTGCTATCCCACACTCAATATTCCATCGTGTGTATACCTAGTTCTGCACACATTATCTCATACATGATTGAACTTGGGAGCCCCAGGAGATGTCTCAAGACGGATGTGAGGGTGATCCCACTGAGACATCTGTCACCCCATTGATCACCAGGGCCGATCTGACTGACCTGGCTGGCTAGGCAGGTGTCCCCCTGTTTCATGTGTGTCCCTCCCTAAGCTGCATGTTCAGTGGAAGAGGAAGACCATCCCAGATAGGAGTGTAACGTTCTTCAATCAAGGGTTGATGATAGTTCCATGTGCGTCCCTTCCTAAGCTGCACGCTCGGTGGAAGAAGACGACCATCCCAGGTAGAAGGAGTGTCCCGTTCTTCGGTCAAGGCTTGATGATAGCTGCGTTTCTGTATAGATAGAACCTCCCTGATAGAACCTCCCCTTGTAATGCAGAAATCTCAGCTAAATAATTTCAGCTACATAGTTTGTGAGAGCCTTCCTTCTTTTCCCCTATCAGAAGAATGTCTCTTCTGTCCCCTAAACCTACAAAGATCTCAGCACACAGAAATAGGCACTTACAAATGTTAATAAAAGGGTATTTGTTTTGGAACCATGGGATCTGTCCCTTTGGAATGACTATCCCGTTTACTGCTGGCAAATAAGCAGAAAAGTTGGGGTAAGAGAATCCAAAGGTTGTTATTGCTCTGTTTCTAAGGGTGGTTCCAGATGCCCAGATTTCAGGTACATGCATGAGAAGGCTGCAAAGAGGAAGGAAAGAGAAGCAAACTCACCTGTAGCAGCCTGGGAAGAAGTCAGTGCAGGCTGGCCGTGCAAAGGAGTCCCACAAATGGTAAGAAGATCTTGGCCCACATTTTAGGATTCAGTGTGAATGGCATGTGGGCCACCAGGCCTACTTATATAGCATCCTGAGAGACTTTGGTGAGATATGTTTCCCATCAGTAGCTCCACCCAGACAATCCAAGAAGAGGCTATTCTGTGAGGTTCTCAGAAAGTCCTTCCAGAAACTTGAGTGTAATTAGGGTTTGTGGGAAATCCTAATAGCTATGGGGAATTTTGCCTATGGTTATTATTTAATTTGTATACCACCCTTCATTAGCAAATCACAGGCAGTTCAGAACATAAAAGTACAACATGAGAACACAAAATATATAATCTTCTTCCCTTATCTTCTTGAGGGCAAGATGCAGAGTTTGCAAAATGGAGAAGGAAGATTGTGACCTTAATTCTCTGCTGCCTTGTGATGAGGGAGCACTGATTGGCTAATGTTTGTCTGAGCCCCTTATTCGTGTACAACATCCCTATATGTGGAACTGACACTTTTACCAGTGCTACGTAAGGTACGTTCCGTACTTGCAAGGAATTGGTTCTCTCTGCAGCCGGCACCACCACTTTCTTGTTTAACGTTCAAAGATTTTGAAAGGAGACTGGTTTCTTTGGGCCTGTCTTCTTACTTAACACCAGTGCAGCAGAAGACTGAACAGGCTCTGTTCTGCCCTGGCAGGTGGGCAGCCAATGGCCTTTCAGCAGCGAGGCATCCCCTCTCACCTGTGCAGGCCTCTCATTGACCAATTCAAAGTGCAGGAGCTGGCTGAACTCCACCTGGGCCATATCAGCACCATGCTTTAAGCAACTGATGTATTCAGCATGGCAGGGTTATTCCGAAGGACGTGCCTCCTTTCTTTATTTTTCACACCAGCTTCACAGCAGCAAGACGTCCCCAAACTTTATCCCAACTCGTTGATCATATTATCTGAAACTACATGAGGCTTTCCCAGAATCTATCTGCATTCTGCTTTCTGGTCAGGAAATATTGCTCCTCTCAATGACACATGTTCCCCAAGGAGTAGAGGAGCCCCTGTCTTGTAACATTCACATTCATCACTAGTGGTAGAAAAACTGCTTTAAAATGAATCTGTAAGCCTCCTCAATAACTCTAACTCCTCTCTCTTTTATGTCCAGGTTACAATCCCTGCAAAGGTTTAAATGTCAAGGTTTCTTCCCAGAGAATCATGGAGCCTTGCAGTTTAGTATGAGTGCTGATTATTATCTCTAAGATTCTCTGACATTTCAAATCTCTACAGAAGACCGGGGGTGGGGTGGTAAATATTCAGTAACTTTAAGGAGTTAAAGTGCATTCAGCTGAAGTCTTTGTACGTGGGGCCCTGAGTAGGAGAATCTGTGGCCCGTTAGGCTTACTTGAGCTGGATGAGTACACAGTCAGATAGCAGAGGTTCTAGAAATAAATTTATTGAGGGCAGAAGGTGTTGCTGGCTGTTATGTCTCAGTGGCTGCCCTGGCAGGTGGGCTGCTAGTGCCCTTTCAGCAGCAAAGCATCCCCTCTCACCCTCTTATCCTGCCTCTTATCCTGCCAGCTCCCCAGGTGTCATGGAGAACTCTTGGATGGCTACCTGACCATCTGCGTTCTGGCTGCTTAGGGACAGTGACCAAGCACGAGGATCTGCAACAGCCACCCACTCGGAGGAAGGGGCAAGCGTCCATTTCCCAACATTATATGGAAGACACCCAGCATCCCAGCCTTTCCAGAGAAGGTATTGGCATGTTCAGGTTGGTGCACAGGCTGGGTTTTAAAACCAAGGAGAGCTAGAAACATCTCCCTTGTGGGGATGTTTAGGAGACAGTGGTACTTCGGGTTACATACGCTTCAGGTTACAGACTCCGCTAACCCTAACCCAGAAATATTACCTCAGGTTAAGAACTTTGCTTCAGGATGAGAACAGAAATTGTGCGGTGGTGGCGTGGCAGCAGCAGGAGGCCCCATTAGCTAAAGTGGTGCTTCAGGTTAAGAACAGTTTCAGGTTAAGTATGGTCCTCCGGAACGAATTAAGTACATAACCCGAGGTACCACTGCAATAGGCAAGGAAATATTTGCTAAGTAGTATCCTTCCTTCACTCACGCTGGTGAGTGATGTAGCAGAGCAAATCCCCTCTATATTCCCGGAAGCTAATTGGTAGATGTTATGTACTGAGTTGAATAGGATCCAAAATGCAGCAGTTTGATTGGTCCTAGAACAATAGGATTCAGAATGCAGCAGTTTGATTGGTGTTGTTTTTTTAAAATAAATAATATTTATTAGAATTTCCAAGAAAAAACAGAGGTTACATACCCAGAAAAAAGAAAAAGAAAAAGGGAAAAAAAGAAAAATACAAAACACAGAAAAAAGTGAAAACAGTTAAAAGTAAATCCCTCTTTCTCTATCTTACAATTCATTTATTTGTTTCCCTGACTTCCTCACACCTCCCTTTTTTGTATTCCAGTTTGAATGTTTAGTTCAGCAAATCCTTTCTCCCTTTGTTTTATCTTAGTTCTTTATCTTAACATATTATATCATTATATTTTCATCTATTTATCAATCCATTTTTTCATATTCCTTTTTAATCTTATTACTAAAAACTGCTTCATTTCATTCTGACATCATTTTAACATTCATTAATTTTACAGTGTTTCTGCAAATAGTCCTTAAATTTCTTCCAATCTTCTTCCACCAACTCTTCTCCCTGGTCTCGGATTCTGCCAGTCATTTCCGCCAATTCCATGTAGTCTGTTACTTTCATCTGCCATTCTTCCAGGGTGGGTAGATCTTGTGTCTTCCAGTATTTTGTGATGAGTATTCTTGCTGCTGTTGTAGCATACATAAAGAAAGTCCTATCCTTTTTTGGCACCAAATGGCCGGCCATGCCCAGGAGAAAGGCCTCTGGTTTCTTCAGGAAGGTATACTTAAATACCTTTTTCATTTCATTATATATCATTTCCCAGAAAGCGTTAATCCTTGGGCATATCCACCAAAGGTGAAAGAATGTACCTTCATTTTCCTTACATTTCCAACATTTATTTTCGGGCAAATGATATATTTTTGCAAGCTTGACTGGTGTCATGTACCACCTGTATATCATTTTCATAATATTCTCTCTTAAGGCATTACATGCCATGAATTTCATACCTGTTGTCCACAACTGTTCCCAGTCAGCTAACATTATGTAATGTCCCACATCTTGTGCCCATTTAATCATAGCAGATTTCACCGTTTCATCCTGAGTATTCCATTTCAACAGCAAGTTATACATTCTTGATAATATCTTAGTTTTGGGTTCTAACAGTTCTATTTCCAATTTTGATTTCTCCACCTGGAAGCCGATTTTCTTGTCCAAGTTATAAGCCTCCCTTATTTGAAAATAATGAAGCCAATCTCGCACTTTGTCTTTTAATCTCTCAAAACTCTGCAATTTCAATTTGTCCCCCTCCTGTTCCAATATCTCCCAATATTTCGGCCAATTGGCCTCCATATTGAGCTTTTTCTGAGCCTTCGCTTCCATCGGTGATAACCACCTTGGGGTCTTATTCTTGAGTAAAATATCTTATCCAGACATTAAACAATGCTCTTCTGACAATATGATTTTTAAATGCTTTATGTGCTTTAACCTTGTCATATCACAGATATGCATGCCACCCAAAGACATTGTTAAAACCTTCTAGATCCAAAATGTCCGTGTTCTCAAGAAGCAGCCATTCTTTCAGCCAGCAAAATGCTGCTGATTCATAATAAAGTTTAAGGTCTGGCAGGGCAAATCCACCTCTTTCCTTTGCATCAGTTAATATTTTAAATTTTATTCTGGGCTTCTTGCCCTGCCAGACAAATCTGGAAATATCTCTCTGCCACTTCTTGAAACAGTCCACTTTGTCCAAAATTTGCAATGATTGAAACAGAAATAACATTCTTGGCAATACATTCATCTTTATAACAGCAATTCGACCTAACAAGGAAAGCTTCAAATTTGACCATATTTCAAGATCCTTTTTCACTTCTTGCCAACATTTCTCATAATTATCTTTAAATAAGTTTAAGTTCTTAGCAGTCATGTTAACTCCCAGGTACTTTACTTTTTTAACCAATGTTAAACCTGTCTCCTTCTGAAACCTCTCCTTCTCTATCGGTGTTAAATTTTTCTCAAGAACCTTAGTTTTTGACTTATTCAATTTAAATCCTGCCACTTGACCAAAGTCCTGAATCAATTCTAATACTCTTTTAGTACTAGATTTTGGCTCCTGTAATGTCAATACTAGATCATCTGCAAAAGCTTTCAATTTGTACTGTTTAGCTCCGACCTGTATACCTTTAATCAGATGGTCCCTTCTAATCATATTTAGCAAAACCTCCAGAACCGAAATAAAAAGCAATGGGGAAATTGGGCAGCCTTGTCGTGTCCCTTTTTCTATCTTAAATTCTTCTGTCACCACATTGTTAACAATCAATTTGGCCTTTTGTTCTGAGTAAATCGCACCTATACCATTTTCAAAACCTTGACCTACCCCCATCCCTTGAAGATTTTTCTTCATAAAGAAATATTATCAAATGCAGAAATATTATCAAATGCAGAATGCAGCAGTTTGATTGGTCCTAGAATAATAGGAACCAGAATGCAGCAGTCTGATTGGTCCGCAGGAGCCACCCAATCCAGCTCCAGGTGGAAGTGAATCCGCAACCTAATTGGCCTACAGGAGAATCCCGGAATTAGCCAATCACGTGGGGCCCATTGTGTAAATAACATATATAAAGCAGACTTTGGGGGGAACTTCCATTCCTCGCTATTATGAGCTGAATAAACGACTCCGAGTATATTTCAGTAGATTTCTTTGAATCTCTACAAGATTGAATCTCTACAAGATGACTAATCCAATCTGCTTTGCCTAGATGGATTATTCCTGGTGTCCCCTTTTCTCCCTCTTAAAATGCAATAAAGACTCACAAGACTGTCTTTAAAAGTATAACAATAAGTTTATTCACAAGTTGTTCACAGTACACATCCTAGAAGGCAGGCTTTAAGCTTCAGGTTGCAAACATAGAATGTGGCTTACATCCTTTGTGAGGATGGGCCCAAGTGATGCTGGCTGAGAGCCAGCATACAACAAAATGGTTGCGAGAATGAACTGAGAGTTAACTGAGACAAGATGACTGCGTGACTTGCCCTTTTATAGAATCATGCCCATCTGCTGAGTCACTTACAGGGGGAACAGGAAGTTAAACACCCGCCTGACAGTGTCCACTCTAGGAAGCAAAGCATGTTGTAATTGACTGTACTGATGTATTACATCCCACACCATATCCCATAACCTCAGGCCCCCTTCCCAATTTCAATGTCAAGTTAGCGCCCAGGGAAGATGGGGAGCCGGGTGACTCTTCAAAGGGAGGTGGGCTAAATTGCAGCTACGCTACAAAGTGAAAGCCCATTGCCTCTTTAAGCCCAGCTTAAGGAAGAATCTGTGATGGGTTAATTGCTTCCATAAAGAAAAGGGGGGGTGCATAAAAAGTCTGACTTGAAAATTCATTTTATGTGAATAGTAGTGTATTCAGCAACAAATGCTAATGAGCAAAAAACATGGAGTAGCTAGCATGAAACGTCTGTTTCCAAATACTTCCTTCCTCGGTATATCGCTGTAAAGCTGTCAGGGGCTGGCCAGCATTGGATGCCAGAGACGGGTCTGACTCTGACCAGGAAGAAAGACAGTCCCAGACAGAGCAGCCTTTAACAGAGGAGGAAGAGAAGAACTGGGGGCCCCTTCCTTCAAGATTCCCAGGAACAGGGAGAATAGCGGATTCAGAAGTATCACAGTTGGAGGTTGAGGGAAATAGACAGCCCTGATAACTTTGCTAGGTAACCAGGAGGGAGGGAGCGTCTGGAACGCTCTGCCTCTGAGAGCAGCGGTGATGCTGCTCCTTCCCCTTGGATTAGGAGGCAGGAAAGGGTTAAGGAGCAAGGGAAGCACAGGGGCAGGATGATGGGGAACTGGCGCTTCGTGGCTTCGTGCTGGGAAGGGCAGGAGATTCAGACTGAGCAACTGATGTCTTGAGAGAAGTTGGCTTGATGCCACTCTCTCTGTGTTATTGTAAATAAATGGACTATAAACCTGTCAGAGGCTCATTAATTCTTATCAGAAGCTTCCATACATGCCTGCAGACCTGACAAAAGCCAAACACACAATAAATATTGCTGTCTGTTCAAGATACGATCTGTAAACATTTTTAAAACCATGAGACCCTGCTTAAATAAATAATCAATTCCATCAATACAAAAAAAGTTGTATTGTAAATATTGAACATAGATTACCGCCAAGGGAAGCTTACATATAAAGGTACCGTTCGAAGACAATGATTCCTTCAGGTCTAAATTCACATCTTGACCTGAGTTCTTATATTTAAAGGTTGTTTAATCAGCTTAAACCCTTTTATGGGCATTTGTATGGTAATATTTAGCTAAGCAGTATTTTGGCAACATTTCCAGTCTGAATGGTAACAGCATACCTTTAAGGTGTGTTTCAGGTGTAACCAACAGACTTTGTGTTCTGGTATAACTATGATAGAATAGAATTTCATATTAAGATCAGGGCACCAGAAAATATTTGTTCAGTGAAGCTTGTTTGATAATAAGATTGGTGAGCAACAATTATTTATCATTTCAAGTGACCTAATTGTGGCAATAGTAGTTTTTGGAGTATTTTTGATACAACTTATGTTGGAAAGACGTGCTATAGGCTAGCTACTCCATCTATCTTTTACTCAATAACATTTGATGCTCAATACACTGCCATTCCCATAAATTAAAATTTCAAATCAGCCTTTCCGTGTACATTTTGTTATTTTGCTTTAGCTTATGCATACACGCCATGTTTTTTGTATTTAATTGCTTTCAAGGCAGCCTGAGAAAATTCAGGACAGTGGACGTGTATGTTATTCCTTTCTCACAAATGAGTCTAGTCACAAGGCAGCGGAGGTGTAAGGTCAGAGTGTTCCTCCTCTGTTTTGCTAATTCTGCAAGGACCATCTCATTCTTTGCCAGATGCCAAGTCACAATGATCTTCAGACACTGGTCACAAGACTTGCATGTGCAAGAAAAGGGTACACGTCTCGCACGTACACCAGGTTCACCGGCAATTGAAAACCTCAACCTGTTCTCCAAGCCCTTCACAAAAAGGAAAGCAATGAGGGGACTAATAAAAATCAAGGCACATTGTCTTCCTTTGCATTTTCTGGTATCTTAAATTTGCGGTTAAGTCAGTAATAATGTACTATACCGTTTATTTCCAGAGAAGTAGCCCTGTTTGCAGCGTCAACAAAGAGCCTATATTTACCCAGAAAAAAATCCCATTAATGCATTGATACATGAGCATTTGCTTACTTTTTACACACCGTTGCTGGCTAAAGGAAGCAGAAGACGAGAGAGAAAGAGAAAAAGAACTGTCTGATGAAGAAACCATTTCTTACCCTGGAAAGACTAATTGGGTGAGCGATTTTTGCCCTTTTGGCTCCTTTCTGATCTTGCCCGCCCCCTTCTGCTATGCAAATTTATATTACACAACCATATATATATATATATATATATATATATATATATATATAGTTGTCTCCGATGCTAGTCCTACTCAGAGTAGACTCACTGAAATGAATTTTTTTTTAATAATAATTTTTATTAAGGTTTTCCAAATTAAAACAAATCAAAACAAGTTAAATCCAATCTATAAACTTTTTGCCAATAACTAGGACTTCCCCTCCCTACCCCCTCTTGTGTTCCAAATCTTCCAAATAAGCAATTAAATTCAACAAGTTCTTATCCCCAAATTACACTCTTCATCAATAACCCAATTTATCCAAATTCCCATCCCCTAAGATCGATCTATACCCTTCCACGAGTTTCCCCCTTTCAAACATAGTACAGATGGAAATAAGATAAATATGAATAATAATTTTACAGCCTTTGGATTCCAATTTTCCCTCCCCTCTTTCCCCTTTGCGTTTCACCTATCCCTCCACTTCTAATATCTTCCTGGAGTTCCCACATTACACTATGTCCCTCAGGTTCTTTGCCAGTCTTTAATTACGGATGTCCAATCATAGAAGGAGTCTATCAAATAAGGGCCCATTTCTTCTATCCAGGTTTTTATATCCAGGAGTAAAAACTCCAATTTTGTATCCATAAGCTTGTCAAACCTGAATGTCCCAAATGTTCCCCCAGTTCTGTCCAGTTCTTGTTATTTCCTTGTTCTTGTCAATCATTCTCCTCCTTTTTATTTCTCTGTTCTCCCACAGAAATGTTCTTTTTCCAAAAGTTTCTAGTGTCTCTGCAGAGGCTTGTTATTCATAGAGCAAAGCATTGCATCATGTTCCTTTCATTTTCCAACAAATAGTTCCATTGTTTCCTGTAGTGTGTAGACCTCTGTAGACAAAATAATGTTCCATTCCTGCAGTTTCCCAGGAGATTAAAAGTTCCATTCAACTGTTCAAGTTTCCTGTGAAAAACACATGCAATATCCCTCGGCTCCTCTAGGTGGATTGCAGTAACAAAGTTCCCTTCCAGAATCACATCCACCAGACCAAGTAGCTTGTTGACCGATATTTAAAACAGTTTATATTCAATTTATAACAAATATAACCGGCAAAGTCCTCATAACAAAGTCTCTATTTTAATCTTCCTTTTTGACAGCTCTTTGACAGCTGTCAAAACCTCCATCGCTTTTCTCCAGGCAGTTTCACGAATCGCTCCAGGGATTCCGGGGGGGGGTTGCTTTTTTAAAACAATTCCACTTTTCTCCTCCAGCTCAATCTTATAATTTTCCCTCGCGAAGTTGCTGATTCGGCAAGATAAGGTTACACTCGATCTTAGTTGTCCAGTCCTTTGTTTTGGCTCTTCTACAATTTAGGGGTGGGCTGACTTCCTTTTTTCCGCCTCCCCCGTTCGCTCCGAATTTTAAAAATTTATCCCCTTTTTTTAGTCCATATTCCAATTACTCACGGGTTCTTCTTTAGAGCCGAATTTTCAATAGAAGAAGTCAGCGCTCTCCGCCGGATGGCATGCGGCTGCGCTCGGCAGGGATAGCAGAGAACTCAAAGCACCACGCTTCTCCCCGGCACCCGATCCGTAGCCTTTAAAAAGGCTCCTTCACGAGTCGGGAGAGCGCTAACGGTGCCAGCCGAGTCTCCATGTCCACGGCCTCCTCTGGCCGTGGTTTTTAAGGGTCCCCGCATCGCCGGTGCGGTAGGACCCAACCCCTGCCAAGCCGGCTCCCTCCGGAGCTCGGAGGGAGCCCGCTATTCGGCGATGGCGCCGACCCAGAAGTCCCGGGCTCAGCACACATATGTGTACCGCTCCTCAGGTCAGTGAAGGAGGAGGGAGGCAGAATTTAAAATCCAACCATTAATTTCAGCCATCTGTCAGCCACTCAAACGTTGTACCTTCAGGGTAAAAGCCAGCGACAGTGCACACCACTATTGCATCTAAGGGAACATAAATATTCAAATAGACAGACAGACAAATAAATAGATAGATAGATGTAATTCTTAGTTTTTGAATGACCATGTTACTCTTTTTATGGTTTTTCTGATACTGCTTTACAGTACACTGTTTAAGATTTTTTAAAATATAAAGCAGCTTAGAAATGATTTAAAAATCAACAAATGAATAAATGCCACAGGTTATTTGCTTTTGTCTGCCATCCTCTCAACACCTCTGTGATTTTCCTTCTGTCTGACCCTCTTTCCCATGCATACCGTATTTTGCGCCCCATAGGACGCACCGGCCCATAGGACGCACCTAGTTTTTTGGGGGGGGGAAATAAAGAAAAAAAATTATTTCCCTCCCAGGTGCGGGGCTGGAAGAACCAGGTCGGGGAACAGCGGGAAGGCGCGCTCCGCCTCCCCGCTGTCCCCCGAGCTTGTGGGAGTGGCGATGGGGAGAAGTGTGCTGAGCCCGGGACTGCAGGCAGCTCTGCGCCCCGCTCCCGATGGCCGTGCAGAGCTGCGCTGAGCCCGGGACTGCAGGCAACTCTGCGCAGCCATCGGGAGCCAGGCGGGACTTCGCGCCCCGCTCCCGATGGCCGCGCAGAGCTGCGCTGAGCCCGGGACTGCAGGCAGCTCTGCGCAGCCACCGGGAGCCGGGCGGGACTTCGTGCCCCGCTCCCGATGGCCGTGCAGAGCTGCGCTGAGCCCAGGACTGCAGGCAGCTCTGCGCAACCCTCGGAGCCGGTCTCCTGAGGGTTGCGCAGAGCTTCCTGAAGCCTGGAGAGCGAGAGGGGTCGGTCCAGGCTTCCTGCTCTCCAGGTTTCAGCGAAAGCCTGCATTCGCCCCATAGGACGCACACACATTTCCCCTTCATTTTTGGAGGGGAAAATGTACGTCCTATAGGGCGAAAAATACGGTATTTTATTTTCATAGAATCATAGAGTTTTAGAGTTGGGAGGAACCCTACTGCTCAGGAAACGTGGTTAGCTGCAAGAATGATGTAACGGAGAGTGACGGATGACAACTGGACACCTAAAAAGAACGCCAAGGTTTACTGCCAATATACATATACCTCAATTTCCTTTAATTTTCTGGGACTGCCATGGAAGCAATCAGATTTTTCCTTTGCCCTGAGATGTCCCAATTTAAGCTGCTCTTAAAGGGGCAATGGGCGTGCAGCTACCTTTCACTTTGTAGCGTAGCTGCAATTTGGCCCATGTCCGCTTTAAGAGTCACTTGGCTCCTCATCTCCATGGGCGCCGACCTGTCATTGAGATGGGGGGGGGTTGATGTCACAACACACACACACACACACACACATTGGTAGGAGCGAGGGGTTGTGAATAAACTGCGTCTACAAGAGCACCAGCCAGATGCAGTGCAAGGTCTACGACTCCCTGCTGGACCTTCCTGTGGACCTCCAGGTGGCCCACACCCTGGCGGTGGTCTCTATCACTGTTCTGTTCTGGGCCTCCTTGCTGCCATCTCCGGAGCTGGGTGTTCCAACTGCATGGAGGACCCAGAGACCAAAGGGAAAGTCTCGGGACTTGGCAGTGGCTTGTTCGGCCTGTCCCCATCTCCTGGTCTGCCAGTGCCATCGTCTGCAAAAATGTTAATCAAGCAATGGCTTTTTCCACCCGCTTTGCTCCACAAGCAACAGTTCCCAGAATTCCTACAAGGGAGGGGGCATTAAATAAATGACATGGCTGGTTAAAACTAGTCCAGCAGAAGATGGAAGAGGAGGAAGCAGACCAGCAGGGCCACACTCTGCACTTGTAAGGAAGACGTCAAGGAAGTGGTAGCTGGTTGGGTTTGGATTTGGTTTAACTTTACACCAGCTTAATTTACTGGGCTTTAGTTATGCCAGCTTTTTGTGCCTAGGGTTGTCCTTGACACCGGAGGATGCTGCAAAGCAGTGATCCATCATCAGTGGTAAATTACATTGACAGCTATATTTTTATAGTGTTTTAAATAGTGTTTTTCATATCAGTGTAGATCCAGCTTGGATCTACAGGCTGCTGGGAGGGCAGTTCAGTCGACATATGTGTACCGCTCCTCAGGCCAGTGAAGGAGGAGGGAGGCAGAATCTTAGCACTGACATTTTTAAAAAGTATGGCTATCAGATATCTATGAAAGAAGTTTGAAAGCAAAATGTGGAAGCTACTTGCTAGGGCTTTAAAGGCAGCATAACAGGACTTGAAAATTGAAAAACTGTTGCCAAGCAATGAAATGAAGGAATACTGAGCACATTCCCTTGAGAAAGGGGGAACTCCGAACACAACAGGAAATGAAAGAGAAGCTGGTTGTTGTTGCTGCTATCCTGACTCTGGACAAGGGAATGTCATGTCTATGTCCTGGGCTTCTTTCCTTACGGATTTTCCTGCATGTCCATGGCGTGGTTTCGGTAGGCATTATCCAGAAGTACCTGTCTTGTAATAAAGGGGGCTTCATTCACATGAAGAAAAAATTGTGAGATTGCAATGTTCCCTGCCCTGCTTTCCATGTCCCCAACATGTCTCTACTGAGGCAGAATGGAAGACCACTTCTGTGTAGATTCTACAGCCAGCTGGTAACCCCTCCGTCCGCCTGCTTCCGCTACAGCCAGCAAGATCCTCCATTTCACTGGCATTTCTCTCCTGCTGAAAAAATTGCAGAAATCTCCTCCTTCCCATCTTCTCACCTACAAATATGGCAGAATTGTGTTCTGGCTCAAATCAAAAAAATGACATTAATTGGAAACCTGTAAAATACATGGGTATGGCCCTGTGTGGGGTATCATAATAGCACCTGCAAGGCACAAGATCATGAATGAGAAGGAGATATACAACGATAGGAGCCAACTGCAGGGGGCCGTGGGTGCTTGGGCAAACTCAGCCCTCCAGCTGTTTTAGGACTACAGTTTCCATCATCCCTGACCACTGGTCCTCTTAGCTAGGGATGATGGGAGTTGTAATCCCAAAACATCTGGAGGGCCGAGTATATAAAGTAATGTGAAAACTGGGAATTACAGAGATATATAGACGGATTATATATAGATATATAAAGATATATAGAGGTGTATTTTTATGTTCCCTTAGATGCAATATTGTTGTGCACTGCCTCTGACTCTTACCCTGAAAATATGACAGTTGAATAGCTGGCAGATGGCCAACCAGGTGTTGAATCAGCCAATTCAATGAGCTGGAAAAACCGGATTGGGGTTACGAAGAGTGATTTATGGGAACCCCTTCATTTAAAACAGATCCCTGCAGCCACATGTGTTGCTTCCCAGAGTCCCTGCAGGGCATGGTGCTCTAATGAGAATGTGAAAAGGAAGGAAATGTTCCAATCAGAAATTCAATTAAAGTAAAGAACAAAGTGAATGAAATGGCAATGACAAATAACATATTGTTTTGTAAGCAGGTTTGAGACTGTGAAATGGCCATGTCTCCCAAGCCATGGAAACTTGGAAATGGAGGCAGAACCATCAAAAGTCAGACTCCTAAATGCCCGGCTTCAGCTTGTGAGGCCTGCAGTTGGGGGTCTCCTGCGAGCTGACCAAGTCTGCAGATGACACTAAATTGTTCAAGGTCAGTTAAACTAAAAGTGATCACAAAAGGACCTTTGCAAAGTGAGTGAACGAGCAGTATTACAGGCAAAAATGCAGCAGGAGAGCGGCCCATCTAGTGCATTCCAAAATCCCTGTTGTATAGTCTTCAATGACAACAGAAGAAAAGGATCCTCTGCATAATATTACATGCACACACATACCACTGACTTCTAAATTCACCTCTCCAAAGTGAGCGAATGAGCAGTAAAATGGCAAATGCAATTCTATGTAAACAAGAGTAACAAGAGGCATGACTGAGCAAGAAAGCTTAATTTCACATACAGTGGTACCCCACAAGACGAACGCCGAGGAAGACAAAAAACTCGTTAAACGAAGGAGTTTTTCATTTTCTTAGCCGCTTCGCATGACGCATTTCCCTATGGGCTTGCTTCGCAAAACGAAACTTGCCCCGCAAGCTCCGGGGATAGCAGGGAAGCGCAGCACGCCTTCCCCTCTGTCCCTGGACCCCTTTTGAACCAAGGGGCGGCAACGGGGAGAAGCGATCTTCTCCCCTCCGCCCCTTGCTTCAAAAGAGGGGACAGAGGGGAAGGCGCGCACCTTCTTCTCTGTCCCCGGAGATTGCGGGGCAGGCAACGGGGAGAAGGAGTTTTCTTGTGTTGTTAATGGCCCTCCATTGTTCTTTTGATAGCCATAGCTCAGACAAGTTGGTTTGCATAAGCAAGCCCAGCAATTCGCTGTCTGGCACAGCTCTGCATCTCGTACTTTATTTACCGTATTTTTTGCACCATAACACTCACTTTTTTCCTCCTAAAAAGTAAGGGGAAGGAGTCTTCCTGCATTGTTAATGGCCCTCAATTGTTCTTTTGATAGCCATAGCGCAGACAGGTTGGTTCACATAAGCCAGCCCAGGAATTCGCTGTCTGGCACAGCTCTGCATCTTGTACTTTATTTATTTATTTTTCAAAAAAAAATATTAATTTTCCAGAAAATTTGTTAAGCAAACAAACAAACTTAAATCTCAACCGTATTAAAACCAAACTTAGTAACATTGTTAAGTGACTTCCTCATATTCCCCTGGTTGAATTTCAGTGTATATCATTTTAACTGTTTTCCAAAACCTAAACTCTTAGAAAATTAACTTAATCACTTAACGTCTTTCTTTCTTTCCAATTCAGCATTAAACATATTAATTCATCACATTACATATTTAAATCCTAAGCCTATCTGGTATTTGCAAGCTATTTCAGTTAAATTAACTTAACTAAAAAGTCTTTAAATTTCATCCACTCTTCCTGGTAATCCTCCTCCTTCTGGTCACGGACTCTTCCAGTCAGGTCGGCTAGCTCCGAAAAGTCCATCATCTTCATCTGCCAATCTTCCGCTGTTGGAACTTCTTGTGTTTTCCAATTCTTAGCTAGTAGCATTCGAGCAGCGGTTGTGGCATACAAAAATAATTTAACATCTTTCTTGGGCAATTCCAAACCTATTATTCCAAGAAGAAAGGCCTCTGGTTTCTTAATAAATGTATATTTCAACATTTTTTTCAATTCATTATAAATCTTCTCCCAGAAGTCTTTCACCTTGGGGCAGGTCCACCACATATGATAGAAAGTACCCTCCTTCACTTTACATTTCCAACATAGATTATCACTGTTATGGTAAATCTTTGCTAATTTTACAGGCGTCAAATACCATCTATACATCATTTCCATTATATTTTCCTTTAACCCCGTACATGCAGTGAACTTGACCCCTTTCTTCCACATTCTTTCCCAGTCTTCAAATATTATGTTATGTCCCACATCTCTTGCCCAGTCTATCATCACTGATTTAACTTGTTCATCTTTTGTATGCCACTCCAACAATAAGTTATACATTTTAGACAAATTTTTAACTTTAGAATCCAACAACTCCGTTTCCAACTTGGATTTTTCTGAAGCAAAACCATTTTTCTTATCTAATTTGAACAATTCATTAATCTTTAACTTGATCAAACAATAAATCCAACAATAAATCTGAGTACTTCTTTATCCTCCAACAATAAATCTGAGTACTTCTTTATCCTCCAACAATAAATCTGTATTTTATCCATACATTGTACAGAGATTTCCTAATTACGTGATTTTTAAAAGCATTATGGGCATTTGTTTTGTTGTACCATAAATATGCATGTCATCTGCATCTTGTACTTTAATTCATATCCCAATTAATCAAAACCCTAGCATTTATTCATTCTTTGGATTTAGTGGGTTCCATTATTGTTCAGTTAAGAGTGTCAATTAAGAGGGACCAACTGCCTCTTCTTGTTTTCTTGCCTCAGACATGCCTCATGTTGTTGTATCTAGTTTCTCTCAGATATGGGCCAATGGCCGTAATAAACCAATCAATCAATCAATCAATCAATCAATATGTGGTGATATTTACTAGTTACTTTACTAGTTTCTCTCATTATGACAGTTTTCTTTATCATTAAAGCTTAGTTTATATTCATGTGAGCCACTTATTTTTTTTTTAATAGCAAAGGAAACTCTGCTGAGGAAAAGTGTTGAATGTCCTAAACTGCGTGAGTGAGGGGATATTCCCAGTTTGCCAGGAGGATTCATTTTGTAAAACATCCCCCACCTCCAAAACAATTGGGTTATGAGCCCAGTCTGACATAGAGAGAGAAAAAATTATGGCCATGTATATAAAAGCTGTGAAAGCCCTTGAGCCTGCTGTCCCTGTTCTCACTGTTGCGCAACAGTAAATTAATCAAGCAGAGTGTTATGTAGTGAAGTTCCCCCTGGGCCAGCAGGGGGATACTGTAGATAGTTTTCACTCAGGTCTGTAGATAGTTTTCACTCAGGTCCACGTCAGTTATTTTAGGTGGGAAACTCTGGGTTGTTGTTGCTACAATGTTGACAGCCGGCTGCCTATAAAAGCAGGCCGGCTGAGCTGTTTGCTGTTCAGTTTTCTGTTCCAGCTTACAAAATAAAGAGCTGCTTTGGAGACATCGCTGTGTCGTCTGCCATGTCTACCCACTATTCTACACTGGCGACGAGGATGGGATCGGTGGACATCAGAGCACAGCCAGATGCGGCCATCCTCTGAACTGAGCTGAATCACAGAGCGAAATCACTGAGCGAAATCACTGGACAGAACCAATTCAGAGCTGACCGTTCTGGCGAGAGTGCTGTGTTCCATCCATCGCCCTTCTCTCCGGCATCGGAATCATGGCTTCACTTGTGCCTTTACCGCCGTTTGCACCAGCCTCGCTCGGTTTGACTGCTACCTCCAAGCCAACGAGCTGACAGCAGTATCAAAGGATCGGAACCGGGGCCTATTCCTCAGCCTCTGTGGGCCTGAGGTGTTTGAGATGGCCCGAGCATTGGTTGCGCCTGAAGCAGTCCAGGCAACACCATGGGACACGATCCAAGAGAAGCTCCGCAACCACTACGCACCAAAGCCGTCTAAGATTGCTGCCCACAATGTGTTTTACCACCGGAACCAGGCAGAGGGGGAGTCAATCAGCAACTACACCACTGTCCTCAGACAGGCTGCCATGCACTGTGAGTTCCGAGACTTAGACGATGCCCTGATGGATCGAATCGTCTGCAGGGTCCGGGACATCCATCTGCAACGGCGTCTCCTCGCCAAGCCAGACCTCACACTACAGAAATCCATTGAGGAGGCTGTGGCCTCAGAAGCTGCTTAATGCTCCGCCCAGGAGATCCGCAAGTCCAGCAGCCTGTGTTTTGCTAGGAAGCCAGTTCCAGTGCATCATGAAGAGGCCAGCAGTGGTGAGGCATCCTCCAGTGAAGACGATGACATGCACCAGGCAAAGCGAGAGCGCAGGAAGTTCCAACAGAAGTCCAAGGGCCAACCGGAATGTGCCGGCTGCGGAGGCAACCATTCCCGTGCCAAGTGTCGATTCAGAGACGCCATCTGTAGGAAGTGTTCCAGAAGGGGCCACATTGCTAAGGTCTGCCAATCGGCTCCTTCTGACACCCCCCTTCACCGACTCGCAAGTCCAAGTCTTCACTCCAGTCTGCCAAGGAAAGCTCTCACCAACTGCCGCTGCCCGTCTGGAACCACGATTGGCCAAACAGACTCGCCTATGCGACGCAAGCTGAACGTCACGGTGCTCATTGAAGGAGCTCCATGTGACATGGAGATTGACACCGGGTCTGCCCTGTCCATCGTGTCTTGGAGCACCATCAAAAGACTGGTACCCAGAGTGTCCAAAAGGCAACTCGACTCTCACCGCGTACACCTGAGAGACTACCAGGGAAACGACATTCCCGTGGTAAGCGTTGGCCAGTTCCGGATTGCCTTCAAGGATTTTTCGGGCCTGCTCCGACTGGTGGTGGTCGAAGGTCAGCGGCCAAGCCTCCTAGGGCTAGACTGGTTTGATGCCCTCGGCCTGGAAGTCACCGGCATCAACTGCATCTCTAACGCAGAGACTGAGGGTCTGGTCAAAGACTTTGCCGAGGTTTTGATGGCACTTTGGGGCAATATACAGGTACGCCCATCTCCTTTAGCCTTGATCCACAAGTCGCCCCCATCAAGCTAAAGCCACGCCGGGTTCCCTTTGCTCTCAAGGCTAAGGTGGATGAACAACTGGACAAGCTGATTGCCCAAGGAGTTTTGGAGCCGGTTGACCACACCAAGTGGGAAACCCCCATCGTCACGGCTGTCAAGCCAGCCGGGTCAGTGAGAATCTGCGCCGACTACAAGTGCACGATCAACAAGGCACTTCAGCAGCACGCTTACCCGGTTCCTGTTGTTCAACACCTGCTGCATTCCCTGGGTGAGGGGAAGGTCTTCGCTAAGCTGGACCTTGCCCAACCCTATCAACAACTGCCCGTCGATGATGCCACTGCTGAAGGCCAGACGATTGTCACCCACCGAGGGGCATTCCGTTGCCGCCGGTTGCAGTTCGGGGTGAGTGTGGCTCCTGGCATCTTCCAAAGCCTTATGGAGCGTCTCCTGCAAGGGCTTCCGGGCGTGGTACCATATTTTGATGACGTCTTGGTGTCCGCAGACTCACACCAGCAGCTGTTCGAGCGCCTCCATGCCGTGCTGACCAGGTTCCAAGAGGCCGGGCTCAAGGTAAAGAGGGAGAAGTGCCAGATCGCCGTTCCACAGGTAGAGTTCCTGGGCTATCTTATCGACGCCTCTGGCCTTCACCCGACCACATCCAAGATCCGCGCTATCCAGCAGGCCCCCATCCCAAAGAACAAGATGGAGTTGCAGGCGTTCCTGGGGCTGCTGAACTTTTATAACATGTTCCTGCCACACAAAGCCACAGTGGCTGAGCCTCTTCACCGACTCCTTAGCACAAAGACGCCTTGGGCCTGGGGTCATCGGGAGACGGCAGCCTTCAACGCGGTCAAGGCTCTCCTTTCATCGGACCGTGTGCTGGTACAGTACAGTGAATCCAGGCCGCTGGTCCTTGCCTGCGACGCCTCACCTTTTGGCATCGGCGCTGTCCTTAGTCACCGTTTTCCAGACGGAAGAGAAGCACCGCTCGCCTACTTTTCCAGGACACTATCTCCAACGGAACGGAATTACAGCCAGCTTGACAAGGAGGCACTGGCACTTGCGGCTGGAGTGAAGCGATTCCATGAATACCTCTATGGCAAGACTTTTGACCTCATCACTGACCACAAGCCGCTCCTGGGCCTCCTCGCCGGTGATCGTCGAACTCCACCGGTCCTCTCACCGCGCATGCTGTGATGGACTGTTTTCCTGGCTGCCTACCACTACCGGCTCGTCCATCACCCAGGGAAATCAATGGGCCATGCCAACGCCCTCAGCCGTTGCCCTCTTCCAGCGTTTGTGGAAGACCCGGCTCCAGCTTCATCGCTCCTCCTGATTGACGATCTTCCGGCAGTGCCTGTATCGGCTGCCACTGTGGCCTCCACATCTGCCCAGGATCGCACCATCAGCCGTGTGCTCAACTGGGTGTGGAGGGGGTGGCCACAAGGGCCTTTTGCATCGGAGTTCCAGCCCTTTGCAACCAAACAACATGAACTCTCGGCTCATCGCGGCTGTCTGCTGCGGGGAGACCGCGTCGTGATTCCCCAAAGACTCCATCAACGCATCCTGGAGGCTCTGCACGTTGGCCACCCGGGAATTGTCAAAATGAAGGCGTTGGCTCAGTGTTACGTCTCGTGGCCTAACATGGACGATGCCATCACTGCCTGGGTGTCCGCCTGTCAAGCGTGCCAAGAATCGAGGCCTGCACCACCGGCAGCTAAGGGACACACCTGGGAGACGCCAAAGACACCCTGGTCGAGGGTGCACATCGATCTGGCTGGCCCCTTTCACGGACGGACCTTTATGGTAGTGGTGGACGCCTATTCCAAATGGCTGGAGGTGGCCCTGATGCCCTCCACCACTACCGAGGCCGTCATCCGGGTGCTGCGAGGCCTCTTTGCGACGTTGTCTCCGACAACGGACCGCAGTTCACGTCAGGCACTTTTGAGCGGCACCCTTTCATCCATCCAGCAATGGGCAAGCGGAGATAATGGTGCGCTCGGCAAAAGAGGCACTGGCGCGCCTGGACCGGGGAGACTGGCACGAGCGGGTCGCCGAATACTTGTTCGTACAACACATACAGCCACAGGGCGGAGTCCTGCTGAACTGATTATGGGCCACCGCCTCAGGTCACCGCTCGACCGGCTGCACCCGGACTTTGCTGTGGCCGAACCCCCAGGCTGTGACAACGCACCACGGTCATTTGTTCCAGGAAACCAGGTCTTTGCCTGGAACTATGTGGGGGACATTCCTTGGGTGCCAGCCACAGTAGTGGGAGTCACTGGACCTCGCTCGTACCAGGTGGCACTCGAAGACGGACGCTTGTGGCGCCGGCACATAGACCAGCTTAGGCGCAGGGTTGGGGACTTGGACACTACCATGGTGCCCCCAACTGCGCTTGTGGCTCCAGAAGAGACACTTACAGATGGCGAGGGTCCACCTACACCTCCCTCGCAAACTGCCGGCGTGGAGGTGAACCAAGCCACTTCAGAGGGTCTGCCAGACTTACCACAGACTCAGACCACTCCACTTGCGGAGGCTCCACCCACAGCAGCAGATCCAGGGAATTTGGTTTCAATGCCACCTAGGGTCGCAACACAGCCTCAGCAAGAACTGTATGGCCCTCCGGACTTGGCTACCAGTCCCCGGCAGTCTGGCAGAGTTTCCAAGCGCCCAACTTATTTAAAGGACTATGTTGTTGGACAGGTATCACTGTTGGTCTAAGTATGGGAAATGTAACCGATATGCTTTTGTGCCTAATTGAACCATTACGTGTAGTGCTGTATATAAGGAAACCATTACGATTGTAACTAACGCCTTATCTCAGTGGGGAGGGGTGTTATGTAGTGAAGTTCCCCCTGGGCCAGCAGGGGGATACTGTAGATAGTTTTCACTCAGGTCTGTAGATAGTTTTCACTCAGGTCCACATCAGTTATTTTAGGCGGGAAACTCTGGGTTGTTGTTGCTACAATGTTGACAGCCGGCTGCCTATAAAAGCAGGCCGGCTGAGCTGTTTGCTGTTCAGTTTTCTGTTCCAGCTTACAAACTAAAGAGCTGTTTTGGAGACATCGCTGTGTCATCTGCCATGTCTACCCACTATTCTACACAGAGTCTTCTTCATAAGCAGAATAAAACTTTACTGAAGAAAATAAACTTGTTCATAAACAGCATAGTCAAAAAGCATACACAGAGTGCTCATAATAGCTAGCTTAGTCTTCACAGAGGCACAGATCTTGATTACTGATTAACTGTAGCCCTGGAGCCGCACTGTCTGCAACAACACAACATACGGCCAGACACACACACACACTACCCTGCGGCCCACAGAGATGGCTGGTTACATTTACAGGGGAAATGAGTCATGAGTCACAGCGACACAGCATTTTACTGCTAACAGTTAGGCTTGTGTAGGCCTTGTAGGCCGCACTGCCTAGGCCTTGCCTGCTTCTGCTCTCAGGAAACACACTCATGACACTCACTTCAAGCAACTATCCTTTATGGAGATTTCGATGAAGAATGAGCTGGTGAAAAAGGATTTGTGAGCAACAATTGAAAAATCTGCACCAGCAGAAGAGGCAGAAAAAGTAAAGTGGGAAAAGCAGGGCAGAAAGGCGAGGGCAGAAATTTCAACTTATATGAGTGACAGTGACTTGCACCACATAAGAGATTTTAAGATTGCCAAAGAGTTGTGGCAAGGTCCTAAAGAGTTGTATGAGAGAATCTATCTGAATAAGAGGCTGTATCTATCAAGAAAGCTTTTAAATATAAAATTTAAAGAAAATGGAGATTTAGAAAAGCATCCAAGTCAAGTGACAGAGTTGAGGGATCATTTAAATACTATAGGCAAGAAATTTGAAGAAGAGGACAAAGTGGTTCTAATTCTGTCAAGTCTGCCTGAAAGTTACAGTTCTTTGATACATGCACTAGAGACTAAATATAAACTTGATTTGAAAAATGTTGTATCAAGACTTAAGGAGGAGGCTGCTAGGAGAGCTGAAAAGACAAAAGAACGTGAAGCGCAAGTATTTGCTGTCCAAAAGACTGATAAGTATAATTTTAAAAATAAAACTGCTTTACAAAGTGTAGATAAAAGTGACAAAACTAGATGCTTCTCCAGTCGGAAAATAAGACATTCTTCAAAGAATTGTACAAAACAGAGTGGCACGATTAAAGAAATGTTCCAGGGTGGCAACAGAAAACAAACTGAAAATACTTTTGCATTTCATCAGAACTATCTAGCAGGAAAACTGGCGCTATTTACAGCAATTCTACTAGTTGGTTAATTGATTCAGCAGCTTCAATGCACATGTCGTGTGATGCTGTTTCTTTTCTTCCAGAAAGTTAAATGAAAATTCATCAGAGACAGCTACAGCTGTAAATGGCCACAAAGTTTCTGTGTAAAGGAAAAGGAGCAGGTTTGCTCAAGTGTGTTGCAGGCAGAAAAATGGTTTGTAATGAAGTGAGAAATGTAGTTTACTTAACAGAATTAACAGACGGTTTTCTGAGTGTGTCAACTCTGACCAAGCGTGGTTTAAATGTAAATTTTAATAGCAAAAGATGTGTGATTACCAAAGATGGAGTTTTGTGTGCATAAGGTTTTGGAAATAATGGAGTCTTTGTGCTAGATACAGGTCAAGAAATACAGTTAAGAAGAATTCAAGTGCAGCCTGGGTTCAACTGTGGCACAAAAGGCTTGGGCATAGAGATTCCAGGATAATAGCAGACCTGCCAAAGAAAGGCTTGGTGAGAGGAATGGAAATTAAACCTTGTAAAGTTGACCTGAAAAGTGAAATATGTGAATATTGTTTGTTGGGGAAGGGAGGAAGACCTGTCCCCAAGCAAAGCCATAGAAGTTTAGCAGAGCCTTTGCAACTTATTCATACTGATATATGTGGTCCAATTCAAACAATGTCTCATGGGAAATGTAAGTATGTATTGTTTATTGACAATTATTCCAGATACTGCACAACTTATATTTAAAACAAAAAAAAACAGAAACTGCTGAGAAATTGGAGATGCAAGTGTTGAAAATCAATTTGGGAGATAGCCACAAGCAATACTTTCAGAGAATGGTGGTGAGTACATTTCATATCACATCAAATCTTATCTAGATGAAAATGGTATTAAACATTTGCACACTACCCCATTTACTCCAGACCAAAATGCAATAGTAAAGAGAAAAAATCTCTCTCTGATAGAGATGGCCGGGTATGTTGACGGAGTCTAATTTATCATTTGAATATTGGGGTGAGGGACTGATGACAGCAACATATTGGCAGAGCAGACTGCCAACGAAAGCTACAAATAAAACAGCATTTGAACTTCGGTTTAGAAGAGTACTGAACATCTGTGACATTAGAGTCTTTGGTTCAAAGGTCTTTGCATATGTGCCAGCACAAAGACGTACCAAACCTAGCACCAGGACTGAGTTAGGAATATTTGTCAGCTTTGAGAAGGGTTGCAAAGGTTACAGAATTCTTAATCCATAGACAAGAGAAGTAAAAGTTGGAAGCCTAGTATATTTTAGAGAAGGAAAGAAATCATTTGCATGTGTTCCTAATAAGAACAAAGAGGAACAGACTGATGCTGATTCAGTAACTGAAGAGGTTCCATTAAAACTGATCTCAGAAGTTGAAAGAACAGAGAAAACTAGTCCAAGTACAGAGAATTTACCAGCAGAAGGGGGAACAGAGTCAGAACAAGGAACTGTGTGTGATGAAATGGAAGAACAATTAGAACCTTTAATTAGATGCTCATCACGAATTAACAAAGGCGTGTCAGCAGAGCGACTATCATACACCTCAAGAGCAGTAGCTAATTGTGAACCTGACACATGGAAAGACATCAAGAAACTTCCTGCAGAAGAAGCTGCCAAGTGGATAGAAGCAGCCAAGAAAGAAATTGAAGCATTGAATGAAAACAACACTTGGACACTTACTTAATTGCCAAAGGGCTATAGGGTGCAAATGGGTGTTTGAGAAAAAGTTAGATGAGGATGGAAACGTACAAAGGTGTAATGGTTCTAAGGGGGTTGCTCGTGCGTAAGTTGCCACCACTCCTGGCTAGGTTGCCTGGTTGAACCCTTTCCCTCTGGGCAGCCTTGCACTCGTGGCTGTCTCAGTCGCTGGCAGAATCCGTCAGTGGGCATTTCTTGAACTTCTTCCAGCAAAGAAGTTCTTTGACGCCCAGTCGCCTCCTACTCTCCCTGCTCAGAAGTCTTCTGCGCAGGGAGGGTGTGGGCAGCGGAGGACCCGTGCTCTCCCCGCTGGTCTCTGGTGAGGAGTCCAGGAGCCTTTTCTCCGATTCCCCCATCTGCCCCCCTTCTCCACTGGTGCTACGCTGATTTCCTTCCCCAGCGGATGGGCTGCCTCTCTCCCTACTGGGACCCTCTCCAGCATCCCTCTGGAGCCCTCTCTCCTCCTTTGGCTCCGATGGCAGTTCCCTGACAAAAGGTTTAAAGCAAGGTTGTTGTTGTTGTTTAGTCGTTTAGTCGTTTAGTCGTGTCCAACTCTTCATGACCCCCTGGACCAGAGAACGCCAGACACTCCTGTCTTCCACTGCCTCACGCAGTTTGGTCAGACTCATGTTTGTAGCTTCAAGAACAGTGTCCAACCATCTCGACCTCTGTCATCCCCTTCTCCTTGTGTCCTCAATCTTTCCCAACATCAGGGTCTTTTCCAGGGAGTCTTCTCTTCTCATGAAGTAGCCAAAGTATTGGAGCCTCAGCTTCACGATCTGTCCTTCCAGTAAGCACTCAGGGCTAATTTCCTTAAGAATGGATGCGTTTGATCTTCTTGCAGTCCATGGGACTCTCAAGAGTCTCCTCCAGCACCATAATTCAAAAGCATCAATTCTTCAGCGATCAGCCTTCTTTATGGTCCAGCTCTCACTTCCATACATCACTACTGTGAAAACCATGGCTTTTACTATACGGACCTTTGTTGGCAAGGTGATGTCTCTGCTTTTTAAGACGCTGTCCAGGTTTGCCATCGCCTTTCTCCCAAAGAGCAGGCGTCTTTTAATTTTGTGACAGCTGTCACCATCTGCAGTGATCATGGAGCCCAAGAAAGTAAAATTTCTCACTGCCTCCATTTCTTCCCCTTCTATTTGCCAGGAGGTGATGGGCCCCGTGGCCATGATCTTCGTTTTTTTGATGTTGAGTTTCAGACCATATTTTGCGCTCTCCTCTTTCACCCTCATTAAAAAGTTCTTTAATTCCTCCTCACTTTCTGCCATCAAGGTTGTGTCATCTGCATATCTGAGGTTGTTGATATTTCTTCCGGGGATCTTAATTCCGGCTTGGGATTCATCCAGCCCAGCTTTTCGCATGATGAATTCTGCATATAAGTTAAATAAGCAGGGAGACAATATACAGCCTTGCCGTACTCCTTTCCCAATTTTGAACCAATCAGTTGTTCCATATCCAGTTCTAACTGTAGCTTCTTGTCCCACATAGAGATTTCTCAGGAGACAGATGAGGTGATCAGGCACTCCCATTTCTTTAAGAACTTGCCATAGTTTGCTGTGGTCGACACAGTCAAAGGCTTTTGCATAGTCAATGAAGCAGAAGTAGATGTCTTTCTGGAGCTCTCTAGCTTTCTCCATAATCCAGCGCATGTTTGCAATTTGGTCTCTGGTTCCTCTGCCCCTTCGAAATCCAGCTTGCACTTCTGAGAGTTCTCGGTCCACATACTGCTTAAGCCTGCCTTGTAGAATTTTAAGCATAACCTTGCTAGCGTGTGAAATGAGTGCAATTGTGTGGTAGTTGGAGCATTCTTTGGCACTGCCCTTCTTTGGGATTGGGATGTAGACTGATCTTCTCCAATCCTCTGGCCACTGCTGAGTTTTCCAAATTTGCTGGCATATTGAGTGTAGCACCTTAACAGCACCATCTTTTAAAATTTTAAATAGTTCAGCTGGAATATCATCACTTCCACTGGCCTTGTTATTAGCAGTGCTTTCTAAGGCCCATTTGACTTCAATCTCCAGGATGTCTGGCTGAAGGTCAGCAACCACACTACCTGGGGTATACAAGACATCCATTTCTTTCTGGTATAGTTCCTCTGTGTATTTTTGCCACCTCTTCTTGATGTCTTCTGCTTCTGTTAGGTCCTTTCCACTTTTGTCTTTTATTATGGCAATCTTTGTACGAAAAGTTCCTTTCATATCTCCAATTTTCTTGAATAGATCTCTGGTTTTTCCCATTCTATTGTTTTCCTCTACTTTCTTTGCATTGCTCGTTTAAGAAGGCCTTCTTGTCTCTCCTTGCTATGTTTTGGAAATCTGCATTCAATTTCCTGTATCTTTCACTATCTCCCTCACATTTTGCTTGCCTTCTCTCCCCCGCTATTTGTAAGGCCTCGTTGGACAGCCACTTTGCTTTCTTGCATTTCCTTTTAATGGAGATGGTTTTAGTTGCTGCCTCCTGTATAATGTTACGAGCCTCCATCCATAGTTCTTCAGGCACTCTGTCCACCAAATCTAAATCCTTAAACCTGTTCCTCACTTCCACTGCGTATTCATAAGGGATTTGTCTTAGATTGTATCTTACCGGCCCTTGAATTTTGCTATAAGAAGCTGATGATCTGAGCCACAGTCAGCTCCAGGTCTTGTTTTTGCTGACTGTATAGAGCTTCTCCAACTTTGGCTGCAGAGAATATAATCAATCTGATTTCGATGCTGCCCATCTGGTGATGTCCATGTGTAGAGTTGTCTCTTGTGTTGTTGGAAAAGAGTGTTTGTGATCACCAGCTTGTTCTCTTGGCAGAACTCTATTGGCCTTTGCCCTGCTTTGTTCTGAACTCCAAGGCCAAACTTGCCAGTTTTTCCTTTTATCTCTTGACTCCCTACTTTAGCACTCCAATCCCCTATAATGAGAAGAACATCCTTCTTTGGTGTCATTTCTATAAGGTGTTGTAAGTCTTCATAGAATTGGTCAATTTCAGTTTCTTCAGCACCAGTGGTTGGTGCATAAACTTGGATTAGTGTGATGTTAAAAGGTCTGCCTTGGATTCATATCGAGATCATATAATAATAATAATAAATTTTATATATATCCCGCCCGCGGGCTTTCGCCCTGGAAGATCTACCACAGACCAAATATTAACCTTGAATCACCTGGCGGAAAAGTATGCCGGCAAAGCCCCAAAGGTCCTTTATGTGGCTTTTATTGACCTTAAGCAGGCATTTGATCGAATTTCTAGAAAGCAGCTATGGACAAAATTGGCTGCTACAAAGATCGATCGTCGTCTCCTTCATCTGATTATCAGCCTCCATACAAACACCTCTTTGAGAATCAGGCTAGACAATAAAGGCCTAGTCTCCAACCCTGTTACCACCACTAGAGGGGTAAGACAGGGTTGTCTACTGGCCCCAGCATTGTTTAGTTTTTACATTAACTCACTGGTGACTCACATGGCCAATGATGCATTCCACACACCCCAAATTAGCAGGCCGATCTCTGAATGTTCTTCTGTACGCGGATGACGCCGCACTTCTTGCCAGATCCCCTATTGGACTGAGGAGAATGTTGCAAGCTCTACATGAATACTGTGTTCAGCATGAGCTCCAACCCAACTACGCTAAGACCAAGATCATGGTCTTCTCTGCCCGACCAAGACTCCATCGATGGTCGATGAATGGGATTCTCCTAGAGCAGGTTAACTGCTTTAAATATCTGGGACAAGAGCCATCCTTAGGATTCCCCCCTCGGTAGCGGGTGCGGTCATGAGATTAGAGGTCGGCTGGCAAGCTCTATGGTACGTGGCCTTGAAGACGAAGCTCTGGCTATGGCTCAAGCTTTGTTTTAAACCAGTGGGTATTGCCCCCTTGATATTGAGGGATGATTTTCAATCATCGTGGGAAAGGGAGGTCATTAACGAGGTTCAATCCTGTGCATTGTCTCACCTTTACTTTGAGTCTATGATGTACAATCAAGCTAGAGATGTGATCTCCCGGAGACTGAGTGATATTGCCAGACCTGGGTAAAACCTGGGATGTTCCTAGGGGACCAGATTTATCGGACCATACCAGCCCCCTACCTTGCAGAAATCCACTATGTGGAATACCGCAGACTTCTTACAGTGGCTAGATTAAATGTCCTTGACTCTGCGATATTGTGGGGAAGGTACAGGGGAGTACCATACGCCCAGAGAACCTGTCATTGTGCTATCGGTGTGGTTGAGTCCACCGAACACATTCTCTTGACCTGCCCTTCTTATGCAGAGCTTAGACAAAACTTTATAGACCCACTCCTATGTCAACTTAGCTTCCTACCCAGAGAAAACCAGGTTTTACACTTGCTGAATAATGTCACTAGAGCTATACCTTTCTTGGTGGCCAAATTAGTTTTTTTAGCCTTTAAGCGTCGCAAGACCATAATTGACTGTATTGACATGGGGCTATCTGTTTAGCCCTTTTAGTGTTGGCTAAGCTCTAAAATCTTCCTGGATGTTTTAACTGTGTATTGACAAATGTATTTGTTTTTTTGTTTTGTTTTTCTGACTGACAGTCGAATAAAAAAGCTCAGGGCGGCTAACAACAATCAAATAATCCAATTCTAAAAACATTTCATTATAAAAATTAATTAAAATCAAATTGATGGCAACCATTAAGCAAAATTCTGTGCAGATTGCCAGAGGAGGGAGTCAGGCTGCGCCCTGACCAAAGGCCTGGTGGAACAGCTCTGTCTTGCAGGCCCTGTGGAAAGATGTCAGGTCCCGCAGGGCCCTAGTCTCTTGTGACAGAGCATTCCACCATATTGGAGCCGCATCCGAGAAAGCTCTGGCTCTAGTTGAGGCCTGCCTAACCTCTCTGTGGCCTGGGACCTTCAGGATGTTTTTATTTGCAGACCGTAGGTTCCTCTGTGGGACATACCAGGAGAGGCGGTCACGTAGATACGAGGGTCCTAGGCTGTATAGGGCTTTAAAGGTTAAAACCAGCACCTTAAACCTGATCCTGTACTCCACTGGGAGCCTGTGCAGCTGGTATAGTACCAGATGAATGTGATCTCGCAGCGAAGACCCCATAAGGAGTCTCGCCGTGGCATTCTGCACCTAGTCTTCGGCAACTAGTCTTCAGCAAGCAAACATATGTCAATCATTTCCTCCCATATGTGCATCATTTTTTTTTAGTGTCCAGTTGTCATCTGTCACTCTCCGTTACATCATTCTTGCAGCTGACCACATTTCCTCCTTACAAACAGCGCCTCTGTTGCATTTCACGTGTGTAACCCTTAAAGTACCTTGTTGTTTCAAACCTGGTGTGCTAGGAGAGTTAATAACTATCTTTCATTGTTCAGTTCTTTGCAGTTTTTATCTGCATGGTACAAGGTCACATTCCATTCCTTCCACTATTTACCAACTACCATACGAATTGCGACCATAAGTACTTGTCCAGCTCTGAAGTTCTTCCTCGACAAACAAAATCTTTTCTCAAATTCAGCATCTTGCCAGATCTATTCGGCAGCCATTCATTCTTCTTGCTCTGTATTGCTCCATCACACTCCTCGTCTGATCCAAAAATAATTTGAAATAAAGTCCATTCAACCTTGGCTGTCTCCTATCAGAGGAGGGAGGGTCAGAATTCATGGAAACCTGACACAGCACAAATCATGCTAGAGAGACACGCCCATGCCAGGGACACACTCCCAGGATGCACCCGTTCTGCCCTTCAAGATAGCAGACATAGACTTGAGTGGCGCAGCGGGATGCAGTGAACTCCACAGACCCTAATGGGGAACATTGCCAGAATCTTTGCCTCATAAATCCTGGTTTTCCCTGCCCAAACCTCCTCGCTCCCCATTGAGGGTAGCAAGGGGTGACCACAATTGACTCATGATGCAGGCCGGACCCCCCCCCCCATCTCAATGACTGGTTGGTGCATATGGAAGATGGGGAGCCAAGTGACTTTTACAAGGGACATGGGCAAAATTGCTGCTATGCTAAAAGTGAAAGGTAGCTGCAAGCCAATTGACCCTTTAACAGCAGCTTAAATCTGGAAATTTCCAGACAAATGAAGAATCTAGGGTGGGTTAATTGCTTCCCTGGCAGTCCCAGAATATTAAAGGCAGTTGAGGTGTATGTTACTCCATGAAGTTTACCGTGAAAACCCCTCTCACTAATAAGAATAGCCACAAGGCAGCAGAGAATTAAGGTCACAGTGTTCCTTCACCATTTTGCTAATTCTGCATCTTGTCCTCTAAAGAAGATAAAGGAAGATGATTATATATTTTGTGTTCTCATGTTGTACTTTTATGTTCTGAACTGCCTGTGATCTGCTGATGAAGGGTGGTATACAAATAATAATAACAATAACAATTAACAAATAATAACAAAAGGAGAACTTCCCCATAGCTATTAGGATTTCCCACAAATACCAATTGCACTCAAGTTCCTGGAAGGACTTTCTGGGAACCTCACAGAATAGCCTCTTCTTGCATTGTCTGGGTGGAGCTACTGATGGGAAACAAAGTCTCCCAGGATGCTATATAAGCAGGCCTGGTGGCCCACAGGCCATTCACAATGAATCCTAAAATGTGGGCCAAGATCTTCTTACCATTTGTGGGACTCCTTTGTGGGGCCAGCCTGCCACTGACTTCTTCCCAGGCTGCTCCAGGTGAGTTTGCTTCTCTTTCCTTCCTCTTTGCAGCCTTCTCATGCATCTACCTGAAATCTGAGCATCTGGAACCACCCTTAGAAAAAGAGCAATAACAACCCTTGGATTCTCTTCCTCCAACTTTTCTGCTTATTTGCCAGCAGTAAATGGAATAGTCATTCCAAAGGGACAGATCCCATGGTTCCAAAACAAATACCCTTTTATTAAGATTTGTAAGTGCCTGTTAGAGGAGACTCTTGAGAGTCCCATGGACTGCAAGCAGATCAAACCTATCCATTCTTAAGGAAATCAGCCCTGAGTGCTCAGTGGAAGGACAGATCATCAAGCTGAGGCTCCAATACTTTGGCCACCTCATGAGAAGAGAAAACTCCCTGGAAAAGACACTGATGTTGGGAAAGATGGAGGGCACAAGGAAAAGGGGACGACAGAAGACAAGATGGTTGGACAGTGTTCTCAAAGCTACCAGCATGAATTTGACCAAACTGCGGGAGGCAGTGGAAGATAGGAGTGCCTGGCGTGCTCTGGTGCATGGGGTCACGAAGAGTCGGACACGACCAAACGACTAAACAACAAACGTGCCTGTTTCTGTGTGCTGAGGTCTTTATAGGTTTAGGGGACAGAAGAGACAATCTTCTGATGGGGCAAAGAAGGCAGGACTCTCACAAACTATGTAGCTGAAATTATTTAGCTGAGATTCCTGCATTACAGGGGGAGGTGCTATCAGGGAGGTTCTATCTATACAGGGAGGTTCTATCTATACAGGGAGCGCAGCTTTCATCAAGCCTTGACCAAACACTCCTTCTAACTGGGATGGTTGTATTCTTCCACCGAGCGTGGAGCTTAGACAGGGACGCACATGAAGCTATCATCAACCCTTGTTTGAAGAACGGTAGACTCCTATCTGGGATGGTCTTCCTCTTCCACTGAACATGCAGCTTAGGGAGGGACACACATGAAACAGGGGGACACCTGCCTAGCCAGCCAGGTCAGTCAGATCACCCCTGGCGATCAATGGGGTGACAGATGTCTCAGATGGATCACCCTCACATCCGTCTTGAGACGTCTCCTGGGGCTCCCAAGTTCAATCATGTATGAGACAATGTGTGCAGAACTAGGTATACACACAATGGAATATTGGTTGTGGGCTAGCACTATAAAATACCGGTTGCATTTCCATTTTGTTGCCAACCTTACATAGGAACTCTTACATAGGAAAATCAGATCTATTGGTATTCAAATCAGATCTTCAAACCCTTGTATAATTTGAGTTAGCAACATGTTTATTGCAATAATCAAAACAGATTAAGGTACATTGGGGGGGAAACAACATCAAGTCAGGTGTAAATAAAATTTGCTCCCCCGAGATAACAGGGTCACATATCTCAAAATTAATAATTTCTGTCCAACTCAGGACCTTTATCTTAGCCCGCCTGAATGTTTTTCCTTCAGCTTTTGTCAAGGGCAGATTTTTAAACATCCCCAGAAATGATAGACATTGTGGATGTTCTTTGAATGTGCCGGACAATGTAGAACATATCCTTTTCTACTGTCCATTTTACAACCTGCTACGCAAACGCATGCTGCCCCCCCACCTTTTTCGGTAGTCTAACATCACGGCACAATGAACATATCCGATTCTATCTGTCTGATATTAACCCGGAATTAACTGCAAGGGGGGGCTGAGGTTTTGTTAATAGTATCTCTTGGAGTGCTAAATGGCACCAGTGAAGTTCCTCATCATTATATATTTTGCATGGCTGTTTATTTCTATATATTTTAAATGTTTTAGGATGCCCTGTATTTGTAATGCCTAGAAAGGTTTTGATGAAGTAAGTAAGCAAGCATTACAGGGGGTTGAACTAGATGAGCATTGGGGTCCCCTCCAATTCTAGAATTCTATGATTCCACGAAAGAGAATATGCATGGAAAAGAGGGTAAGAGAAAAGAAAAATCACAGGGGTGTAGAGAAGAACAGATGGCAGACAAAAGCAAGACTGGAAGGAGTGAGATGAAAAGCAGAGGTTTTAACCTATGGCATTTATTCATTAGCTGATTTTTAAATCATTTCTAAGCTGCTTAAATCTTAAACAGCGCACTAAGCAACATAAAAACTGTAAAGCACTATCAGAAAAACCATAAAAACAGTAATATAAAGTCATTTAAAAAAACAGGAATTTCATCTGTCTGTCTGTTTGTCTATTTTGTTCCCTTAGGTGCAATATTGGTGTGCACTCTCTCTGGCTCTGTCCCCGAAGGCATGATGATTACGTGGCAGGCAGGTGGCCAATCAGGTAACACCTCCAGCATCATAAGTGCAAGCATTGGTAGCACAGCATACCTCAGCGCTGAAGTACTACCCATTTCGCAGGTGAACACAAGAACTTTCGCAGATGAATTTCAGCTGAAGTTCGTCTGTCGAGCATCCCTCCCTGGGTCCCAAACAAATGTCAATGAACCTGAAGGTAAAAACTCTCAGCACAGTTGGGACGTAGTTTTCCTTTGAAAAGCACGGTTTGGGAGCGGGATAATTGTTTCCTGATTGCTTAAGATCCTCTCAGGGACTGACCATTTCAAGACTGCTTCCTCCTTAATTCAGAAATTTCTGCTTTCCATTATGGCCTGTTGAGATAAGACCTTCCCACCAGTTGTCATGATATCGGTGCTAGTATTGACTAAAGACACAACTTGAAACTGCAATCAGTCCGGTGGAGGTCTGAACAGTAATTCTCCTCTTATCTCTGCAGAAAGGTTTTCACCGTTCTTGAACAATACTAAATGCATGTTTTTATCAGAAGGTAACAATGGGAGAAGGAAAGAATGTGCACCCTGCAGGGGCCAAGGTGTCTCCCACAATAATTCTAACCTACATCTGCCTGTTGATAATGTTTACCCAGTTTAGGGTGACCTAGATGAACAGATGGTGCCCTTCTATTGGAGGGAGATTTATATATCCTTGCCCTGGGGGCCAGGTCCACACATTTAAGGAGCTCCATACCTAGTTAGCTGCTCCAAGAGCAACTATGCAGAGATGGTATCATTGGATATGGGAAGTTTTTAACTATCCTTGGTTTTCAAACCCAGCCTATACACCTATACCTTCTCTGGGAAGGCTGGCATGCTTTTTGTGCTGGGCGCTTTCTTTATATATGTTGCGGGAAGGACCTGTGTAAATATTCCTGGAATATCCACTATCCCACCGTGTCCTCATCCAGCTCAAGGAAGCCCCATGTATGTGCCACAGATCTTCCTACTCAGGTCCACACACACAAGAACTTCAGTTAAATCCCCTTTGCTCCTTAAAGCTTTCATTAAGGATTTACACCCCTCTATCTACAGATTAAAATGTTTGTCAGAGAATCCAGCAGAAAATAATCAGCACTAAATGGTGTCATAAATGTTATCCATCAATTATGTCTAAACTTAATAGCTCTCCCTTTTTCTCATACTTTCTCTCATACTTTCCCCACCCCAAAACTTAAAAAGACAAAGGGAACGGTCTCCATGAGAATTTCTATCGCGCCAACCATAAAGAAAGCAGCCTTCAGCGAGCACAGACAATCCTCACCGGCATGGTCATAGGGCTCAATGCAAGTGAAGTTTCTGTCCAGTGGGTGAAGAATGCCCTCCTTGAAGGTCACCATGTGAATCCCCGAGTCTTGAAGGGCAGCATCAAGGATTCCCTCTTGGCCTTCAGCCAGGTGGTTGTCCCCTACTCTGACTGGAACAACAGGACTTCATACTCCTGTACGTTTACCCGCACAGCAGGCACCGTGGAGCCCACCCAGAGGCCTGAGGAGAAATCCCAGGGTGAAAAGTGATGCACACCCCTTTCTCAACCTATCCCAGTTTTCCCTCCCCAGCCTATCCCAGATTCAACAATATATCCATTGTAATTAGGTAGCCTAAGGCTGAATAAAAGTGAGCAAACTCGCAGATATCTCTTGATGTGATCACTTGATTGAGGTGGTGGGTGGGTTCTGGAAAGAAGTGGGGAATGGATTAATCTCCCTGCAAAATCGTGTTGAAGTTTGATTACTGTAGAAGTAAACTGTGTTTCGCACATAACTATGACGTTCACTAGAATGCTTTTGGCTAGTCACTGTCTATCCACATAACCCACCTCACCAGGGGTTTTTGAGGATAAAATGGGGAGGCAGAGTACACTGTATGCATACTCTCCAACATTCCTCATTTGAAAATAAGGACATTTCTCACTCTCACTCCCTCCGCCATATCACCCTCCTCAATGTCACATTTTTTATCTGTTGCCCACTCCTGCAAAACATTTCCTATCAGATGAAGGTTCAGACACTTGCCCTGGTGGCCCAGTCCACACATTTCAAGACCTCCCTAAATAGCTAATTTAGGGTGTTCTCAAAGCTACCAACATGAGTTTGACCAAACTGCGGGAGGCAGTGGAAGACACACCTGTAAAATACATGGGTATGGCCCAAAACCACTAAAAGACAGCCTCAAAGTAGAATAATACCGCCCAATCTCATTAATAAACCAAGACTACAGGATATTCACATCAATCTTGGCCAACCGCCTAAAAATCTTCCTACACAAGTTAATAGCCCCAGACCAGACTGGCTTTGTCCCTGGCCGCAATATAACAGACCCCATGAGGAAACTACTGAACCTGATCAAACACAGCAAGGCAACTAAACTCCCATTGACAATTATGTCCCTAGACATCCTCAAAGCCTTTGATTGCTTAGAGTGGAAATACATATTAGCAGTACTAACTAACATGAAATTTGGCCCCAACTTCCTACAAATCCTCAAACAAATATACTCCCAAGCCTCAGCAAAATGCAGAACAACATGGATTCTAATACTATAGCTATCCAAAGAGGCATGAAACAAGGATGCCCACTGTCTCCCTTCTTATTTATCCTTCCTCTGGAACCCTTAGCAATCCGCATCCGAGCAGCCACAGACATCAAGGGAGTGGAAATAAAAGGCAGAACCTACAAATTAGGGCTCTTTGCAGACGACCTAATGGTCACAACACCAGACCCCTTAAGCACAGCAACCTACCCTAATCAGAGAACTCAACACATTTGCAATGGTGTCGGGCCTACAGGTAAATTTTACAAAGTCAGAAGCTATGTGCTTCAACACCCCTCCTCACACCCAAAATGAACTCACAAAGGTCACCAAAATAAAACTTTGCCACACCAAGTTCGGATACCTAGGGGTACAAATAACCAGAAACCTCAATAAATTGTACCTCCACAACTACAAGCCCCTGTGGCAACAAATTAACAAAGACCTAAAGTGATGTAACAACATGAATTTCACTCTCTCAGACAAAAGAGCCATGATCAAAATGATCACCCTCCCAAAGCTAGCCTACCTATTCCAAACCCTCCCAATCTGGATCCCCCCAACCCAACTCCGCAGTTGGCAGAGAAAACTACACTCTTTTATCTTCTCACATAAAAAACAGAAATAGGCAAACTACCCCCAACCCCATCCCCACCAATCCCCCTGGCGTACCACACATTATTCCACCATGCAGCACAAAACCTCCAGATAAAAACCTGGCAAACCAAAGGTTTATATCGCATAATAGACTTTTATAAAAATAGCAAGCCTTTGTGAACACAAGAAATACAAGACAAACTAGAAGACACCCAAATGCCCTGGTTAGCACAACAACAACTACACGCCCTCTTAAACAACCCAACAGTAAAATCAGCAGCAACTAGGCCCCTGACAACCTTCGAAAACCTCCTCCTAACAACAAAGGGAAACGGTAAAGGGTTGGTATCCGCAATATACAAAATACTACTCCAAAATCCCACAAACCCCCTAGACGCAATCAAAAAACAATGGGAGAATGACCTAGGCTATGAGATTAACCCCACTCAATGGACCAGAATGTGGTCTAGACCCACCTTTAAATCCGTATCAACAAAAAGAAAAGAACTCACTCTGAAACTCACCTACAGGTGGTACCTAACACCAAGAAAACTAGTGCTAATACGCCCAGGAATCTCACCAAAATGCTGGAGAGGGTGCACCTCCACAGGCACATACCTCCACATGTGGTGGGAGTGCCCCAAAATCCAACTATTCTGGACAACAGCCATACAAGAAATATGTAAAATAATTAAGCAAGTATTAGACACCACCCCAGAACTGGCCCTACTAAACATCTTCCAAGACAAAAATGCCCATTTACACCACAAAGAACTCATAACCCACCTACTTTCAGCAGCCAGAAACACCATAACCAGACACTGGAGAGACCTGTCAGGAGCAAGCATGGACCAATGGTACCAAATAGTAACAGCCTTACTAGAAAAATTAACCAATAAACTGAAACTGACATGGGGACAAACAGAAGAAGACTCCTTTATCCTGGTATGGCTCCCCTTTATCACATACACAGCCCAACAAGACAATGACAATAACCCACCAACAGCATACAAATCAGTATGGCTAACCTGATCCAAAACACACACACCGCACTCACACACGAAAACAAAGATCACCACAGCCAATCACAAACAAACAACCACACCATAGACCAACCCCAATCTCTCTCACCATCACCACCAAAGAAACACAAATGAACAGCAGAGTAACGCTGACACGAAACCCTACATACATTAAGCAAAAAAGAAACATCGCCACCCGACCCCACCCCCACCCCCACACATCTTTCCCCCCTCCACCCCTTTCCCCCCATTAATGTCTCAACAAATGTAAAAATGTTACATGGAAAAAATACAAGAGATATTACACATACTTCTGTAAAACAAGAAAATCTTTAATAATAATAAAAAGAAGTTGTACACCAAAAAATAATAATAAAGAAGATCAGGGAAGAAGATTATATATTTTGTGTTCTCATGTTGTACTTTTATGTTCTGAACTGCCTGTGATCTGCTAATGAAGAGTAGTATACAAATTAAATAATAACAATTAAATAATCCCAATTACACTCAAGTTTCTGGAAGGACTGTCTGAGAACCTCACAGAATAGCCTCTTCTTAGATTGTCTGGGTGGAGCTACATGAGTTTGCTTCTCTTTCCTTCCTCTTTGCAGCCTTCTTGTTATGTACTGAATCGAATAGGATCCAAACTGCAGCAGTCTGATTGGTCCTAGAACAATAGGATCCAAAAGGCAGCAGTCTGATTGGTCCTAGAACAATAGGATTCAGAATGCAGCAGTCTGATTGGTCCTAGAACAATGCAGCAGTATGATTGGTTGGCAGGAACCACCCAATTATGCTCCAGATAGAAGTGAATCCACAACCTGATTGGCTTACAGTAGAATTCTGGAATTAGCCAATCATGTGCAGCCCATTGTGTAAATAATGTATATAAAGCAGATACTTTGAGGGGACATTCATTCATTCCTCCTCACCACTATGAGCTGAATAAAGAGCATGAAATCACTTTGCGACTCTGAGTATATTTCACTGGTGACGAAGGTGGGATCCCGCTGAGCTGACTGCCACACACAGCACCGCCACCTGCCGCACCGCTGCCTCGCACCGTGTATCCAGGCTTCAGCTCCGGGACCCAAGGAACTCAGAATGGCAACCGACAGCAGCTTCTCGCCGTGCAACCCAGCATCTGGAGACTGGGAAGTGTACGCCTCCTGTTTCACCTTCCTCCTAGAAGCCAAAGGGGTCACCGATGAAGAAGACACCAAGAAGAGGGCAATATTCTTCAGCGTCTGCGGAGAGGAGACGTTTGAAATCACCCGGGCTCTCCTTGCGCCTGAAGACGTTGCTACTGTTCCATACAAAACAATAATGGAACAGCTGAAGGGGCACTTTTCGCCACAGCCCTTAGTGGTGGCTCGTTGAAATGCCTTCTACGCAAAGCAGCAAGCCCCTGGGGAAACCATAACTTGGTTTGTGACCTCTCTCCGCCAAGCTGCCCGGTTCTGCAACTTCTCAGAGCTGGAGAACATGCTTCATGACCGCCTCGTCGGTGGCCTGAAGGATGAGAAGCTGCAACGACGCCTCTACGCTAAGAAGAACCTAACGTTCCAGGTCGCTCTGGAGGAGGCCCTGGCAACGGAAGCTGCCGAGAGGTGCTAACGCAAGAGGCACAGCCTAGCCAGCCGTCCCAACCGAGGGTCCACCACGAAGACCTCACCGACGACTCAGGATCCAACAGGGAGGAGGTGCACCGAATACAGCAGCGCACTCAAGCAGCCCACATACCACAGCTGCCTCGACGAGAAGGAGGGAATTGCGCAAGCTGTGGAGAAAGTCACGAGAGGAGGACCTGCCCACCTGACACCAGGCATCAGATGACCAATCCAAGACCCCCAGGTCCCGGGGCCCAACGCACCAAGGCAACTCGACGGAGCTCACGGACTTCCAGGTATACCAGTTGCCCCACCCCAACGTAGAGAAAATTTATGTAGAGGTACAGATAGAGGGGGCCCCATGCCGCATGGAGCTTGACACGGGTTCAACTCGTGATTATGGATTATGGATATCTCGGCAAGGACCTTAAGGAAACTGTGTCCTACTGGGGTCCCAAACTCAGGCTGGCCCCATTCACCCTCCGGGACTTCCAGAAACGTAAGGTCCCCACAATGGGGGTGGGGACCTTCAGGGTGCAATACCGAGGGCGGACGCGGCAACTGGACTTGCTTGTGGTCAAGGGCCCCTACATTAGCTTACTGGGATTGGCATGGTTTGGACCACTGGGGCTAGCCGTCACCGGAGTGAACCTCACCAGCTTACAAGTGGACGTGGACGCCATATGCAAGGAATTTCTGGGGGTTTTCGATGGGGAATTGGGACAGTATACGGGCCCCCCCATTGCTCTACAGCTGGACCCCACAGTACGACCGGTTAGGCTCAAGGCCCGCCGGGTCCCGTTCGCCCTGAAACCCCGTATAGACGAGGAATTGGACCGGCTCGTGGAGCAAGGAGTGCTGGAGCCGGTGCCTAATGCCCCCTGGGAAACCCCAATCGTCACACCCGTCAAGCCTAATGGTTCGATCCACATCTGCACAGACTACAAATGTACCATAAACAAGGCCCTCACGGCCCATGCATACCCAGTGCCAGTGGTCAGCCATGTCCTTGCCACCTTGGCTGGGTCGAAAATTTTTGGCAAGCTGGACTTGGCCCAAGCATATCAACAGCTGCCAGTAGATGAGGCCACAGCAGAGGCACAGACGATTGTGACGCACAGAGGAGCGTTCAGGGTAAAGCGGCTGCAATTCGGTGTCAGCGTGGCACCAGGCATATTCCAGAATATAATGGACTCTCTACTTAAAGGGATTCCTGGTGTCACCCCCTTCTTCGATGATGTGTTGATTGCCGGGCCCACACCAGAGGAGTTTGAGGACTGCCTCTGCACCGTTTCCAGACAGCGGGTCTCAAGGTGAAGCGGCAAAAAAGTCTACTAGGAGTGCCTCAGGTGGACTTTCTGGGATTTATGGTGGACGCAGAAGGGGTCCACCCGACTGGGGACAAGGTAAGGGCCATTTGTGATGCCCCAGCACCCAAGAACAAGACTGAACTTCAGGCCTTCTTGGGACTATTGAACTTTTACCATTCCTTCCTTCCCCACAAGGCGGCTGTGATGGCCTGGGATTCCGATTCAGAGGCTGAACCAGAGGAATCCCAGCCTGCACAGGAGTCCCCGCCTCCAGGGCCGGCTGAACTGGGGCAAGGCCTAGATTCTGAGGAGCCTGCACCTGTGTCAGATCCTCAGGAGCAGGCACCAGGTGAAACCATTCTGGCCCCAGAGGTGCTTGAGGACTCAGTGTCTACAGGTGAGCCTCCTCCAGGGCCCAGTAACCCTTCGGCCTCTCCTGAACTGCAGAGGCTTAGGGCAGAGAGGCGAAGGGAACTGGTTGCTCCCAGGAGGAGTGCTCGCCTTAAGGCCAGGGGAGGCGGGGCTCCTGGGGGCCGGGGCCGCCCCTGGCCTTAGAAGAAGATAAAGGTCAGTCAGCCCGGTCCCAGGTTGCGGGAGCAACGTCGTTGTTGGCTTCAGACCTTCCAGTGTTCCTGTTCCCACCCGGCTCCCAGCTTCGGACCTTCCAGTGTTCCTGTTCCCTGCCCGGCCTCCTGCTTCTGACCTTCCAGCATTCCTGTTCCCCGCCCGGCTCCCTGTTTCGGACCTCGCCTCTCATCTTGTGAACTCTGTCTACGGTAACGGTACCTTCCCCCCGGGACCAGCACAGCGGCAGTAGCAGAGCCCCTACACAGACTCCTGGACAAGCGGGCCCCTTGGGTGTGGGGCCAGTGCCAGGAGGCCGCATTCCAGGCAGTCAAGGACTTGCTTGTCTCAAACTCGGTCTTGGCACACTTCAACGAGAGGCTGCCGGTGGTGCTAGCATGCGACGCCTCGCCCTATGGCATCGGCGCTGTCCTGGGACACCAACTCCCGGATGGAAGAGAGGTACCGGTGGCATACTTTTCCCAGACACTCAACAAAACCAAGCGGAACTACTCGCATACGACAAGGAGGATCTGGCAATCGTGAAGGGAGTAAAAAAATTCCATGATTTCTTGTACGGGCGGCCCTTCACCATGGTGACTGACCACAAGCCGTTGCTTGGCTTGTTTGCCCCCGAAAAGCAGACCCCCCAAGTGCTGTCTCCTCGCGTCCTCAGGTGGTCAATTTTCCTTGCCAGCTACCAGTATGCACTGATTCACCGCCCTGGAAAGGCAATGGGCCATGCGGACGCCCTCAGCAGGCTACCACTACCGGAAACAGGCCCCGACCCAGCACCTGCACAAGAGGTTATGAGCCTGGAGCTGCTTCCAGACCGCCCCATTCAGGCACAAGAAGTTGCACACCATTCCAAGAAAGATAGGGTCATCTCCCGGGTCCTGGACTGGGTGTGGAGGGGATGGCCCAGCAGCAGCCCCGGGCCAGAATTCGCCGGCTACACAACCCGCAAACATGAACTGTCGGCCCACAAGGGGTGCCTGTTATGGGGAAGCAGGGGCGTTGTTCCCCAGCCCCTCCGCAAAAGGGTCCTCACAGCCCTACATGAGACACACCCAGGGGTAGTAAGAATGAAGGCCCTTGCCAGGAGTTATGTGTGGTGGCTGGGGGTCAACGGAGAGATAGAGGCCTGGGTCAAACACTGCCAGGCCTGCCAAGAATCTCGCCCAGATCCCCCAAGGGCCCCAGTCCAGTCCTGGGAGTCCGCCCAAGCACCATGGTCACGCCTGCATGTGGACTTCGCTGGCCCCTTTCAGGGGAAAACATTCTTCATAGTGGTGGACTCCTACACCAAATGGCTGGAAGTCGCACTGGTACCGTCCACTTCTACGTCCGCAGCTATCCTGGTACTACGCAGGCTGTTTGCAACCCACGGGCTCCCTGACACTCTCGTCTCAGACAACGGGACTGCATTTACGTCAGGAGAATTCCAAACCTTCACAGCGCAGAACGCCATCCGCCACATCCGTTCGGCGCCATTCCACCCTGCCACCAATGGCCAAGCAGAACGCATGGTGCGGACCACCAAGGACACCCTTCGCTGCATGATGCAAGAGGATTGGGAGTACCGCCTTGCCACATTCCTTCTAGCACAGCACAGCTCCCCCAGCTCAACGACTGGCCGGAGCCCCACTGAACTACTAATGGGTCGGCGCCTTGCAATCAGATTGGACCACCTTCACCCCGATAGAGCTCAGGATGAGGTAGTGGTGAGGGAAGGCAGGAACCCCCAGACCTTCGAGGCCCAGGACCCAGTGTACGCAAAGAATTTTGGGGCAGGCCCTGCATGGGTACCTGCCACAGTCACCAGGGTCACTGGCCCCGTGTCGTACGAGGTGCTAACAGATGGGGGGGCAATGCTGGTGCCGCCACTGCAACCAGATACGGCGACGATTCCCGGGAGAAAACCAGGAGGAGGAGGACAGGTCAGAGGAGTCCCAAGGGAACAGTGGGGCAGTGAGGCCCATAGAGCAGCAGGGGCAAGCAGGAGAGGCAGAATCAGTAAATACAGAGAGGACCCGTGAGGTCAAAAGGACAACGGAACCAGAACCACGACTGAGCGAGCTGGTTGCGCCAGACCAAACAGCCCCATCACAGCCAGCATCCTTGGAACACGAGCCAGAACCTGAACCCCGGACCAGGGAACACCCCAGGCCACAACGCACACGTAGGCTGCTGGCGTACCTTGAGGACTATGAATGCGACCTCCCGGGCAGGACTGGAACTTAGAGGGGAGGGGTGTTATGTACTGAATTGAATAGGATCCAAACTGCAGCAGTCTGATTGGTCCTAGAACAATAGGATTCAGAATGCAGCAGTCTGATTGGTCCTAGAACAATGCAGCAGTATGATTGGTTGGCAGGAACCATCCAATTATGCTCCAGATAGAAGTGAATCCACAACCTGATTGGCTTACAGTAGAATTCTGGAATTAGCCAATCATGTGCAGCCCATTGTGTAAATAATGTATATAAAGCAGATACTTTGAGGGGACATTCATTCATTCTTCCTCACCACTATGAGCTGAATAAAGAGCATGAAATCACTTTGCGACTCTGAGTATATTTCACTTCTCATGCATGTACCTGAAATCTGGGCATCTGGAACCACCCTTAGAAACAGTGAGCACCAAACTCAGTTCCAAAAGTCAGCGGAGTACAGCAGAGTATTAACCACACGAACGACAGCTCTGAAGTATAACTTCTTTTATTCTCTACAGCTACTGCATAAACTAACTAAAGACTAATCGGAGACGCTGGACTGCCTGAGTGTTACAGCTGCTTGAGCAGTCACCTTATCTATATACAGATAACACTCAGACTCCCACAGGCTGGAGCGGAAGAAGCGATGAGCAAAATCCACCCCCTCCTTTCTGAAACATTGTCAGCAGGTTCTTGCAATGGGAGGGGTGAAACATCCTCACCTGTGATCTGCTAATGAAGGGTGGTGTACAAATTAAATAATAACAGTAGGCGAACTTCCCCATAGCTATAAGGATTTCCCACAAATCCCAATTACACTCAAGTTTCCGGAAGGACTTTCTGAGAACCTCACAGAATAGTCTCTTCTTGAATTGTCTGGGTGGAGCTACTGATGGGAAACATATCTCACCATAGTCTCCCAGGATGCTATATAAGCAGGCCTGGTGGCCCACATGCCATTCACACTGAATCCTAACCAGTTGTGGGGAGGGAGGGGGGTCGCGACTCGGCAGAGTCAAAGGGAATGTATGGTGCTATTACAATTTGTTGGAAAAGAATATGTAAGGAAAACAATAAAAATTCACTTGGGGGAAAAAATGAATCCTAAAATGTGGGCCAAGATCTTCTTACCATTTGTGGGACTCCTTTGCGGGGCCAGCCTGCCACTGACTTCTTCCCAGGCTGATACATGTGAGTTTGCTTCTCTTTCCTTCCTTTTTGCAGCCTTCTCATGCATGTACCTGAAATCTGGGCATCTGGAACCACCCTTAGAAACAGAGCAATAACAACCCTTGGATTCTCTTACTCCAACTTTTTTTACTTATTTGCCAGCAGTAAACGGGATAGTCATTCCAAAGGGACAGATCCCATGGTTCCAAAACAAATACCCTTTTATTAACATTTGTAAGTGCCTGTTTCTGTGTGCTGCGATCTTTGTAGGGGACAGTAGAGACATTCTACTGATAGGGGCAAAGAAGGCAGGGCTCTCACAAACTATGTAGCTGAAATTATTTAGTTGAGATTCCTGCATTACTGGGGGACGTTCTATCAGGGAGATTCAATCTATACAGAAACGCAGCTATCATCAAGCCTTGACCGAAGAACCGGTACACTCCTTCTACCTGGGATGGTCTTCCTCTTCCACCAAGCGTGCAGCTTAGGGAGGGACACACATGAAACAGGGGGACACCTGCCTAGCCAGCCAGGTCAGTCAGATCAGCCCTGGCGATCAATGGGGTGACAGATGTTTTTGTTAATTGTATCTCTTAGAGTGCTAAATGGCACTATTTAGCAGGAAGAAATCCCAATGAAATTCCTCATCATTATATATTTTACATGGCTGTTTATTTGTATATATTTTAAATGTTTTAGGATGCCCTATATTTGTAATGCCTAGAAAAGTTTTGATGAAGTAAGTAAGTGAGCATTACAGGGGGTTGGACTAGATGAGAATTGGGGTCCCTTCCAATTCTAGAATTCTACGATTCCACGAAAAGAGAATATTCATGGGAAAGTGGGTCAGAGAGAAGAAAAATCACTGGGGTGTAGAGAAGAACAGATGGCAGACAAAAGCACGACTGGATGGACTGAGATGAAAAGTAGAGGTTTTAACCTACGGCATTTATTCATTTGCTGATTTTTAAATCATTTCTAAGCTGCTTAAATTTTAATCAGTGCACTAAGCAACATAGAAACTGTAAAGCAATATCAGAAAAACCATAAAAACAGTAATATAAAGTCATTAATAAACCAGGAATTTCATCTGTCTGTCTGTCTGTCTATCTATTTTGTTCCCTTAGGTGCAATATTGGTTTGGCTCTGTCTCTGAAGGAATGATGATTATGTGGCTGGTAGGTGGCCAATCAGGTAACACATCCGGCATCATAAGTGCACGCATTGGTAGCACAGCATACCTCAGCCTTGCACTACTAGACGTTTCGCAGGTGGGAGGGGGCAAAGAGAGAGAGGACAAAGTTAAGCCACGCAGACAAATCCTGAAGTTGGGTTAAAAAGAAAAAGGGTGGAGAGCTTCCTTGTTCTCTGGCTCTCGGCAAGCAACCTTGGGTGGGTCTCCCTAACCGGTGGCCTCCGCTAGCTGTACATGGGCAATTTGGTGGGTGGGGGAGGACACACATGCCTGCATGGTCTAAGGAGGGTGAGAGGCACCCATTGCTTAAGGCAGTGGTTCTCAACCAGTGTGACCTGGCACCCTGAGGTGACTGGAATTGTGGTCAGGGGTGCCGCGGGCAACACTGGCCTCTGTCCCTCTTTCCTTCCCTCCCCCTATGATGTCCTCTCACATTTCTGACTCTCAAAGTCAGGCACAGCTGTTTGTTGCAACCCTAATACAAGTGAAAGCTGCCTCTGGGGCTGGCCATTGGGTGCTGGTAGCCAGGAGGTGAGGCGGCCTTGAAGTAAGCAAGCAAGCGGGCGAGGAGCCAAGCTGGCCAGTCTGGCAGCCATTGCTGTTGGGAATGGACTGACAAGTGGGAAGCTGGGCAGGGAGGCAGGCACCATGCTGGCTTTGATTGTGCTTGCTGTATGCAATGCCTGCCTGGAAGCTGAGTGCCCAGTCCTGAAGGGGAGCCTTTCTTCCATGTAGGCCTGGCAGGGCCCACTGCTGCCATTGCTGCTCCCTGGGTAGCACTCCCTGGGTAGTCCCTCACTTTCACCTTTGGCCAGTCTCCGTTGGGCCACCAAGTCTGGGGACATCTTCTTCCCAGGCCCCCGTGGGGCTGTATGAGGAGGCACCTCTCTTTAAGGCAGGAAGGGGGCAGCTCTAGACCAGGAGCAGGAAGGGGGCAGCTCTAGACCAGGAGCAGGAAGGGGGCAGCTCTAGACCAGGAGCGGCAGCAGCGGCTACCCAGAGTTAGGAGAGGAGGCTGAGGGAACCCTCCACCATGGAGGGCGTGTGAAAAAGTGTGAGAAGCTGCCAGCTCTGCAGGCAAGGGTGACATAAATGGGCTTCTGAGCATCACAGGGGTGCCGCAGAAAGAATGCAGTTGGTCAGGGGAGCCATGGACTCAAAAAAGTTGAAAACCTCTGGCTTAAAGAGAAGGCTCAAACAAGGAGAGGGTGGATGTGTAGGGAAAGGGCATGAGACACAGTGTCTCTTCATCTGTGGGGAGCAAACAGTTCGTTTTCTCTTTCTCTCTCCTCTTCTGCTTCCTTTAGCCAGCGACAGTGTGTAAAAAGTAAGCAAATGCTCATGTATTAATGCATTAATGGGAGTTTTTTCTGGGTAAACGTAGGAATGTGTTGCGTTTTTAAAGCATCCCGAGGCTCTTTGTTGATGCTGCAAACAGGGCGACTTCTCTGGAAATAAACGGCGTAGTACATTATTACTGACTTAAGTGCAAATTTCAGATGCCAGAAAATGCAAAGGAATACAATGTGCCTTGACTTTTATTAGTCCCCTCATTTCTGTCCTTTTTGTGAAGGGCTTGGAGAACAGGTTGAGGTTTTTAATTGCCGGTGAACCTGCTGTACGTGCGAGATGTGTACCCTTTTCTTGCACATGCAAGTCTTGTGACCAGTGTCTGATGATCCTTGTGACTTGGCATCTGGCAAAGAATGAGATGATCCTTGGACTGTTCATTGCCTTTTGCTCTGCTGCATGCTAACTCTGCTAGATTGATATCAAATATTAATAAAGCAATATTTGTTTTGGAACCAAGAGATCTTTCCCTTGGGAATGACTATCCCAATCTTCTTTAGAGGACAAGATGCAGAATTAGCAAAACAGAGAAGGAACACTCTGACCTTACACCTCCGCTGCCTTGTGACTAGACTCATTAGTGAGAAAGGAATAACATACACGTCCACTGTCCTGAATTTTCTGAGGCTGCCTTGAAAGCAATTAAATACAAAAAACATGGCGTGTATGTATAAGCTAAAGCAAAATAACAAAATGTACACGGAAAGGGTGATTTGAAAATTTAATTTATGGGAATGGCAGTGTATTCAGCATCAAATGTTATTGAGTAAAAGATAGATGGAGTAGCTACCCTATAGCACGTCTCTCCTTTTTTTAAAAAAAATATTTTTATTGCTTTTAAGAAATACAGAAAAAAGAATAAAGAATAGTTATAAGAAAATAGAATAGAAGAATAACAAATTTCCATATTCTTTTTCCATCCAATCTATAGGACTTCCCCACATCCTCCGAACCCTGCGTTCCCTGTCTTATAAAGCATCAGCAATTTGTTAACTTATTTCAAAACTTATTGTAACTTCCATTTTATCATGTTCCCCAACTTCAATTTTACTGTAACCCAATTCTTATATGCCTTGTATTAAACACAATAAAGTTGTTTCATTATTTACCTCTAAATTCTTGTGTCTTAATTTTCATTTCATTAACTTACATTTGCTGAAGCTAGAATTTCCTGAAAGGTGCATTTTTTAACATTCATACAGCTTATAGTGTTTTTTCAAATAGTCCTTAAACTTTTCCCAGTCCTCCTCAATTGTTTCTTCTCCCACGTCTCGGATTCTGCCAGTCATTTCAGCCAATTCCATATAGTCCATCAACTGCGATTGCCATTCCTCCAGCGTGGGTAAATCTTGTGTCTTCCAATATTTTGCGATCAGGATCCTTGCTGCTGTGGTAGCATACATGAAAAAGGTTCTGTCCTTCTTAAGCACTCTCTGGTCCACCATGCCCAGAAGGAAGGCCTCTGGTTTCTTAGGTAAGGTAAATCTCAGTACCTTTTTTAGTTCATTATGGATCATTTCCCAGAAGGCCTTCACTTTCGGGCAGGTCCACCAGAGATGAAATAATGTCCCTTCCGCCTCTCCACATTTCCAACATTTGTTGTCAGACAGATGATATATCTTAGCTAGCTTGACTGGGGTCATGTACCACCGGTATACCATTTTCATAATATTTTCCTTCAAGGCAGTGCATGCCGTAAATTTCAAACCGGTGTTCCATAACCTTTCCCAGTCTACAAACATAATGTTATGCCCCACATCCTGAGCCCATTTTATCATAGCGGATTTGACTGTCTCGTCCTGTGTATTCCACTTAAGCAGCAAGTTATACATTCTCGAAAGTAGTTTACTTTTTGGCTCTAACAATTCAGTCTCTAGTTTCGATTTTTCCACCTGGAATCCAACTTTTTTATCTATTTTAAATACCTCTTGAATTTGCGCATAGTGCAGCCAGTCTCGTACCTTAGTTTTCAATTTCTCCAAACTTAGCAACCTCCAATTGTCTCCAATTTTTTCAATTATTTCCCAATATTTAGGCCAATGGGCCTCCATGTTAAGTCTCTTACGTGCCTTGGCCTCCACCGGTGAGAGCCACCTCGGAGTCTTACTCTCCAATAAGTCTTTGTATTTTATCCAGACCCTCCAAATTGCTCTTCTGACAATATGGTTTTTAAACAATTTGTGCACTTTAACCTTGTCATACCACAAATATGCATGCCACCCAAACGCATTGTCAAACCCTTCCAGATCTAGGACGTCAGTGTTCTCCAATAAAATCCAATCTTTCAACCAGCAGAAGGCTGCAGATTCATAATATAGCCTCAAGTCTGGCAGGGCAAATCCCCCTCTTTCTTTCGCATCAGTTAATATTTTAAACTTTATTCGGGGCTTTTTGCCCTGCCAAACAAACTTAGAAATATCCTTCTGCCACTTTCCAAAACATTCCACCTTGTCCACGATCTGTAGGGCCTGAAACAAAAATAACATTTTCGGCAATACATTCATCTTTACAGCAGCTATTCGGCCTAACAAGGAAAGTTTCAATCTTGACCATGTTTCCAAGTCTCTTTTGATTTCTGACCAACATTTCTCATAGTTATCTTTAAACAAATTCAAATTTTTGGAGGTCAGGTACACCCCTAGGTATTTTACTTTTTTAACCACATTCAACTCCGTTTCTTTAGAGAACTCATCTGTTTCTGTAACTGTCAAATTTTTTGCTAAAACCTTGGTTTTTTGCTTATTTAACTTAAACCCCGCCACCCGACCAAAATCAGAAATTAATTCTAGCACTCTTTTAGTGCTGGAGACTGGTTCCTGAAGTGTTAATACCAAGTCATCTGCAAATGCTTTCAATTATAGCACGTCTTTCCAACATAACTTGTATCAAAAATACTATTGCCATAATTAGATCAGTTGAAATGATAAATAATTGTTGCTCACCAATCTTAACAAACGAGCCTCACTGAAAAAATATTTTTGGGTGCCCTGATTTTAATATGAAATTCAATTGTTTCATAGTTAAACCAGAACACAAAGTCTGTTGGTTACACCTGAAACACCTTCAAGGTATGCTGTTACCATTCATACTGGAAATGTTGCCAAATACTGCTTAGCTAAATATCACAATAAAAATGCCCATAAAAGGGGTTAAGCTGATTAAACAACCTTTAAATATAAGAACTCAGGTCACGATGTGAATTTAGACCTGAAGGAATCATTGTCTTTGAATGGTACCTTTATATATAAGGTTCCCTTGGCCGTAATCTATGTTCAATATTTACAATACAACTTTTATTGTATTGATGGAATTGATTATTTATTTGAGCAGGGTCTCATGGTTTTAAAAATGTTCCCCATCATCCTGCCCCCTTCCTCCTTAACCCTTTCCTGCCTCCTAATCCAAGGGGAAGGAGCAGCATCACCGCTGCTCTGAGAGGCAGAGCCTTCCAGACGCTTCCTCCCTCCTGGTTACCTAGCAAAGTTATCAGGGCTGTCTATTTCCCTCAACCTCCAACTGTGATACTTCTGGATGAAGCGGACCATTTGGATCCCTTCCAGTCGGGATTCAGGCCTCATCATGGGACTGAAACTGCCTTGGTCGCACTGGTTGATGATCTCCGGCAGGCTAGGGACAAAGGTGAGAGCTTCTGGCAGTTCCCTCACTGCGAGAAGCCAAGTTACAGGGAACCAAGCAGAGGGCCTTCTTGGTAGTGGCACCCTCCCTATGGAATGCCCTTCCACCAGATGTAAAGCCCAGCCAGATGGGCGGGGTATAAATATATTATTATTATTATTATTATTATTATTATTATTATGAATCTGCTATTTTCCCTGTTACTGGGAATCTTGAAGGATTCAAGATTCAGGGCAGACGCCACTGAAGGATTCAAGATTCAGGGCGGGCAGCACTACTGAGAAGGCCCTCTGTCGATTTCCCTCATTGTGGGTCAGCATGTGAACACCCGAGTATTGAAGGACAGCAGCAAGGTTTCCCTCTTGGCCTTCAGCCAGGTGATACTTTCCTACTCTGCCTGAATCAATGACACCATGAAGCTCACCCAGAGGCCTGAGGAGAAATCCCTGAGTGAAAAATGATGCACACCCCTTCCTCAGCACCGCAAGCTCTCCAGCCTATACTACATCTTTCTCTTCAGCCTATCCCGGATTCAATGATTTCCATGCTTCATCTATAGATAAATAAAATCTCAATATCTCTCAGTTTAATGTACATCACAGGGGTTCTCTAATGATAATATGTAATGATAACACTAGATGAAGCATATCCTACTGTATCTATCCCATCTGGGGGCAAATTTCTGGTGAATGGGGCATGGGTCACCTGTCACTTTTTAGATTACCAAATGGAATGTCCTGTATTATTATTCTTCTGCCATAGTATGATAGAAAGCTTATGCCATTCATATTAAAAGGGTAGTTGCAAAATGCCGCCCTTGAACATGTTGATTTCTGTTCCTTCCTGGAGTGCAGTTCCTATGGGGATCTCTTAGCCACCTGCTACTTATTATTATAATGCTGCAAGGAACAGTGGAGAGTCATTATCAAATCTCAAAAAAGGAATTAACAGATTTGCTTTGGGGGTGGGTTTGAGGAACAGCACTCAAATGGTAAAGGGCTAATCACTGGCCTCCTAGGATCATGGAAGCCCCTATAATTTGTTCCAACTGCCCAAAGCTCCAAAGACTTGCCAGAGGTTACTAGAAAATGATCAACCAGTAAACCTGAAAATTGATATAAATACGCCCCCAAGCAATGTACACCTGAGAGTAGGTGAAAAGGCGGGCAGGGCTCTGTCACTTTCCTTTCATACGTCTCCCCTTTTATTCCACCTTACATCAACTAACCTTGCTAGCACTTAAGGCATGCATTGGTGTCTCAGTCAAAGACATAGCTGATGTATTTCTCTTAAGAGATGTGTTAGCAGAATTAGCCACCAACCTATGTAGACTGTTAAGTCTGGTAGTTTCTGTTTCTGTACAAAGGAGATTCTCAATTTAGAGGGATGCTTTGCTGATGGCGCTGTGGGTTAAAGCCTCAGCGCCTAGGACTTGCCGATCGAAAGGTCGGCGGTTCGAATCCCTGCGGCGGGGTGCGCTCCCGTCGTTCGGTCCCAGCGCCTGCCAACCTAGCAGTTCGAAAGCACCCCCGGGTGCAAGTAGATAAATAGGGACCGCTTACCAGCGGGAAGGTAAACGGCGTTTCCGTGTGCGGCTCTGGCTCGCCAGAGCAGCGATGTCACGCTGGCCACATGACCCGGAAGTGTCTCCGGACAGCGCTGGCCCCCGGCCTCTTGAGTGAGATGGGCGCACAACCCCAGAGTCTGTCAAGACTGGCCCGTACGGGCAGGGGTACCTTTACCTTTACCTTTTTTGCTGATTAGATGTTGTGGCTTCTGATAGCTCTACCTTTGTTGCTTTCCATGGGGTACAAAGTAGATACTCTGGAGTGTCCCAGAAATGATCCCCACCCTGTTCCACATGAGTGGTTCCAGCCAGGAGCTCTCTTCATTGGTGGAATTGCTTCTCAGTTAGTTTACCATTCTCATGAAGTTTCATTCAGTGAACATCCTTCTCAGAACCAGCTTGATGTTCCAGAGTAAGAAATTGCTTCGTTTGCTCTGCATCTTTTGTAGCTGCTCAGATCACAAATATATTTTTTCTGTGAATGGCAGAATGTTAAGTGTGTGTGTGTGTGTGTGTGTGTGTGTGTGTGTAGGTTTGGCCAAACCCACCCCCCCATAGAATCTATTAGAAATTACCAATATTGTGATATGATAGCAGGAAACATACTCATTATACAAAGGGATGAACAAATTCTACCTCTATATGCAGAATGGTGACAAAATTCTACCAGCACATCCTTGCTTTGGCATTTGCTGTGAACGAAATCAATGCGAATCCTAAGTTCCTACCCAATGTCACAATTGGATTCCATATCTATGATAGCTACTACGATGCAAGGATGACTTATCGTACCACTTTGGATGTGCTCTTCAAAACAGATAAATTTGTTCCCAACTACCAGTGTGACCGACACAAAAAGCTCATGGCTATCATTGGTGGACTTGGCTCTGATACCTCTAATCTTATAGCAGATATTATAGGTTCCTATAAGGTTCCACAGGTAGGAATTCTCCCTGTACACATGAAATTGTGTGTGAGAGTGATGTAGGCGCTTCTTTCTTATGCGGAACTTGATTTTGTAGTTTCATGATATTTTATTTATTCTTCCCTTATTACTTAACATTTATTTTTTGGCTCTAAGTTAACTGTGGCCTCCTTGAGTGTGGCCACAACTTTATTGGTTACAGGTAAGAGTGGTATTGGCTTTGGCACTGGTCCTATCAGACTATCCGGCATAGAACCGGAAAGGGTTAACACCAACAGGGGGAGCCCCTGAGATGCACATCCCTAGGCGCTGCTCAAGGGGTCACCGCTCGGGAGCGCGCTTTAGGCCCTAGCCTCCATAGGTTTCGGACAAGGCAACGCCCCCCGGAATCTTTTATTGGACTACCCTTGAATAGCCAAGTGGAAAAACTCCTACCAGACCCCTTGCAGCGACCAACCGAGGTCCATAGCAAAGTCCAAGGGAAAACCTAGAAGTGGGTGGGTGGAAACCGCAGCTGGAACGAGGAAGGAAAGGGGCGATCTCGGGCCGCGCTGTCCTTAAGTGACCCTAGCCCCGCCGCTGCGGCCAGCCGATTGGCTGGCCCAGGGTATGACGCGGCCCGAGGATTCCCCTGGTCTCGCGGGGCCGCAGCCAGCCCCGTGCGGGTGATGGTGGGCATGAGCCTGACCTTGGCTTTGGGTGACCTTGGGGGCCAGTCACTGCCCCTCAGCTAGTATACATGAAGGAGTGTTTCCATGCCCATTGTTCTGCCCGGACACTGAGGTCCAGTGCTGAGGGCCTTCTGGCGGTTCCCTCACTGCGAGAAGCCAAGTTACAGGGAACCAGGCACAGGGCCTTCTTGGTAGTGGCACCCACCCTGCGGAATGCCCTCCCACCAGATGTCAAAAAGAAAAACAACTATCAGTCTTTTAGAAGACATCTGAAGGCAGCCCTGTTTAGGGAAGCTTTTAATGTTTAATAGACTATTGCATTTTAATATTCTGTTGGAAGCTGCCCAGAGTGGCTGGGGAAACCCAGCCAGATGGGTGGGGTATAAATTATTATTATTATTATTATTAACCTACCTCACAGGGTTGTTGTGGGGATTTAATGCAGGGAGGACCATAAACGCCACCTTGAGCAGCTTGGAGAAAAATTATCTCATTGGAGAGAGAGACGCAATCAATCAATTCTCTGCTCTCCTGCCCAACATTTTGCTAATGAACATTTGGTACAAATGTTATGCATGCTTTAGTTGTGATTCCTGCATTGCAGGGGTTGGACTAGATGACCCTTGTGGGTCTCTTCAAACTCTACAATTCTATGATTTTATGATGATGAAATGGTATGCTTTATATACTTGGGACATTCAATCAGATGTGCTAAATTTAGCTCTAGGCTTCTAACAACTGTATATAATTGTTGTATAATCAGGAATATAAAGGCATTCCTAACTTTGCCCTGCAATATCTGCACATTATTATTTTTTCCAGCTCACATATGGCTCATTTGCCCCACTGGGGAATCGTATCACTCAAGGGCCATCCTTTTATTGTCTGGTCCCAAATGAAACCCAGCAGTATATGGGGCTTATCCTGTTACTCCAGTATTTCAAATGGACATGGGTTGGAATTCTTATAGATGATGATAACAGTGGAGAACATTTCTTGCAGACACTGGATCCATTGTTTTCTCAGTATGGGATCTGTTCAGCATTCACCCACAGAATCCCACGCATAAGCCATTGGGATAACTTGGAGAAACTTACTGATATAGCCACAAATTTTTATGCACATTACACAGATTATACAGTGATTACATTCATTATATATGGAGAATCTTTGACTATTGCATGGCTTAGGGCTATTATGTTTATACGAGACTCTGGAAACAAGGAGACTCCCTCAATGAGAAAGGTGTGGATTACAACAACCCAGATAGATTTCATATTAACTGGCATTCAAAGGAGCTGGGGTCTTCAAATGTTCCAAGGTGCAATTTCCTTTACAGTTCACTCCAAAGAGATTTCGGGGTTTAGGGAATTTATTGGGACCATAAAGCTTCACGGGGCCCAGAAGGACAGTTTTCTGAAGGACTTTTGGGAGCAAGCCTTTGACTGTGTACTTCCTAACCCCAATGTGGCAATGGATGTTGACCAAACATGTACTGGAGAGGAGAGACTAGAGAGCCTCCCTGCACCACAGTTTGAAGTGCTCATGACTGGCCACAGCTATAGTGTTTATAATGGTGTTTACGCTGTGGCTCATGCTTTGCATATTATGGGCTCTTCTCGATCCAAGCTGAGAACTAATGAGAAGGGTTTCAGTGCTGAACTTCAAGATCTTCAGCCCTGGCAGGTAATGTCCCTACAACAAAATATTCTTTCATTTCAATAAACAAAGTACTGTCAAACCTCCATTACTTCTCAGGTTTGGAAACCTCGGAGTTGAGACTATATTCAGCTTTCTCCTGCATGAATCACTGAGGAAATGGAATTGGCCATCTTATTGGTTGAGAGCATTTTATAGGTTTATATTTCTTTCATAGGCTGATAGAGTTGGGAGGAACCCCAAGGCTCATCTAGTCCAACCCGCTGCAATGCAGAAATCTCAACTGAAGCATCCATGAAAGAGGCCATCCAACCTCTGCTTAAAAACCTTCAGGAAGGAAAGTCCACCACCTTCTGTGGGAGTCATTTTCAGTGTCAAACAGCTCTATTAGAAAGGCCGTGACAATCCTGCTTTATTGTGTCACATTCCTCAAGGGAATTGTCTCCTGCATCATTTCCTGTCCTGCTACTGTTCTCACTGCTACTGTCTTTGCATGTTCTAAATTTAAAAATTTTCTGCCACTGGAAGTTTCCCCCCCTCTTTCCGAATTTTCCTGTTGCACTATAAACTACTTAGGATTTGTCATTCAGTATTTCAAAGTAGAGCAGATAGATAAAACTCTTGAGCATCACAATCCTTGTTCCACTAACAGCTTTGATCCTGAAAATCTCATCTGGCTGCTGAAAGGGATCAGAGGGCTGGGGAGAATTCCAGTTGAGGCTTCTCTGGAAAGCTTGCCTGTTTCTTGTGATGGGGACTTCTCATCCTTCCTCCCGTCCTTGAGCCCTCCCAGTGGTGATGGGCACTCCTGCATAGCCCACCCAGCTTTTCCCAGGGCAATGGTGACATCAAGGTTGCAAGGATTCCTCCAGAAATGCTCAGGATGATTCAACACTCCAACCAGTAGTCTGACTGCAAGGTGTTGAAGTGCACTGTGCTCTGATGGGGCCTCCTTCTGCTCCTGCACAGTGACCCCACTTCAGCTTTCCGGGCTACTCTCAAGCTCTCAAGCCCAGTGGTGCTAAAAATCCACACACAGACCCAACCATAAAAGAGAGAAGTCAGCAGACTCTTCAGCCTAGGGTGGTGGAAGGTCTTCCTGTTGGTTGCCTTTCCATTTCCTGCTTCCCAGAGAGTCTCTCCTGGGTCCTCCAACTGGATATCCAATGCAGGAAGAATTCCCATAATCCCCATTAGCCATGTTGAGTGCTTGGTAACTGTCATCCAACAGCAGTGGAAATCACTACCTGACATAAATGGTAGTAGTCAGAAAAGATGAATTCTCTGATTTATTGATATCCCTCTTTATTATACCTTAGCTCCATCACTTTCTTCATGGGAGTTCCTTTAACAACTCAGCTGGGGAAACCATTTCCTTCAATGACAAATGGGAAATGCGAGGCAGCTTTGACATAATGAACACGATCATATTTCCAAATAATTCTTTCCAGAGAGTGAAAATTGGTAGGATTGACATAAATGTTCCCAAAGGTGAAGAATTCATAATTCATGAAGATATAATTGTCTGGCACAGCGGTTTCAACCAGGTATGGATTCTGACGTGGCTGGATGAAGACATGGGCTGAAGGAGCTGCAGTCAATGGCATTATAGCCTAGGGTTGCCTTGCTGACTCGTCCAAGCAGTATTCTGGCCAGTATAATCACGAGGAAGATAATGCTCATACCACCTTTAATGTTTTTAGACAAAGACTGACATAACAACAATGACTGGTCACAGAGATAACTATAGAGATAATACATCCATTATCTGAATAAGGGATTCCTTGGTTCATTTTGAATTCTTCTTTGTTTATTTTTCTTTTGGTTTCCCTTAGTGATTAGTATCAAGAGGTTGGAGAGTGGGAAATGAAAGCTAGAATTTTAGTATAGCTGTGATTGGTAGTAGTATATATAGATTCAAATCCAATGCAGCAACTATCAGAAGTGTTAAGATACTTTCTGGTTCTTGACATACATACAGACACACTTATTTCTGAGTGTGTAAACATTTTAAAAATTATTCTATGAACGCAATAAAGTCAACCATAATAATGTAGCTACATTGGGAAGTTGGTGCTTTGGTTGCAATCTTTTAACCATTTAATTGGGATTAAGCTGTACTGAAATCAAAGGAACTTAATTAGGAGCCAAGATAAAAACTGGACTGCACTCCTATATTTTGACTACCTATTCATCCTGAGCTCAATCTAGCTGCTTCATTTTTACTGAGCAACCTGAAAAGTATTCTCTGGCCATTCAGCATGATGATTCCCGTAGTCCCTTTCTTGACAAGAGATAGATCCCCATTACTGATTACCAGTCCAGATTTTTCACTGACCCATCATCTTTGCCATCTTCTCTGAAGATTCTCTCTGTGTGTTTGTAGATGTGGAATCTTAACTAATGATGACTCACTCTCTTCAAATACTCATTTGACTCAGTCTTTATGAGTTATCTGCTGGCTAAACTATGGGTATTACCAAAGCTGTTCCCCTGCTTGCCCAAGAGGGATGCTTTTAGGTCCTTAAAAGGTCTGGCGCATATGCCAAGATCAACATCAGAAGTATCTGTCTGTCTATCTTTCTATCTATCTCCATTTCCCTTTTGTAACTCCGTTAATGTCTGGATAGGTGATGCCTATTTCTTTGTGTAACGACTACTGCCACCCTGGCAATGAGAAGAAAAGGAAAGAAGGGAAGAAATTCTGCTGCTATGATTGTACTCCATGTCCGGAAGGGAAGATTTCCAACAAGAAGGGTAGGTCATGTAGTACCCCAATGTTTTGATCCACACAGAGTAATTTAAAAGAGTTGTGTCAGATGGCTATTTACAAGTGAAAACTTACTCCAATGTGCATACTATCATGTGATTAGCTAAATCAATGTGAGCATAGCATTTGCAGAAGAGAGAAGGGAATGTATATCCAAATATCTTCTAAGGGTGACACCATCCTGGTTGCAAGCTTCATAGCAGAATATGACTCTATCCATGCTTTACATTGCAAGCTCATTCGGAGGTGTGCTCAGTCGATTACTGCACCCCTCCTCTGCTGCCCCGAGTTTCAAAGGGTGAAGCTTAAGGAACACTCCTGTAAACACCTTGATGCCAGTCAGTGACGAATTGTGAATATGGAAGAATCCCTTTACCAAGCTGGTACTTTGGGGTGCTCATTATTTTGGCATAGTCTGCCTTGCACCCACTCCCACAGCCATCTAGCTGTGACAAAAAATGAAGCCAAAGAAACAAAAGGCTAGCAAACAAGAGGTGCTTGGAGTAGTCTAAAATAGGCAATTCCTCAGTGAAACACCCCAAATATTCCTACTCAGTCCCTAAACAGGTGACCAGTTATTTCTGTACTCATCCACAGGTGACTGGATTGGTTTTAGTCCCTGACAAAGAGGAAAAGGAGTAAACTATATTTCAGCTTGTACATTGTTTTGAAAAGTGCAAATTATATAAGCTCACCTTTAAACGTACCTTAATTTTTATCCCTAAATCTTGAGTGTTTCATATATGTCGATTCACTTTTTGAGACAAGAAGTATATTTTAAAAATAGGAAAGCTCTGAAAGCTGGGTGATAATCTTGCTCCAATCTTCTTCCAGTCTATCAGGGACAATCCTATGGAAAGATCCACCAATGGTAGAGAGAGATCTGTACATTCTTAACTGATGTATGAGAGGCATAGCTGTCAACTTTTCCCTTTTCTTGCGAGGAATCCTATTCGGAATAGGCGAATTTCCCTTAAAAAAAGGGAAACGTTGTCAGCTATGATGAGAGGTAGAGCGGAGAACAATCCATAGGTAACAGGTAATTGATGCTGAAATGATAAATTTACTCTTTTTTAGATATGGCTGACTGTTTCATGTGCCCAGAAGAGCAATTTCCAAGTAAGGACAAAGATGAATGTGTGCCTAAAATTATAAACTTTCTTTCTTATAAAGAACCTTTAGGAATCACTTTAGCCTTTGCTGCTGTTTTTCTTTCCATTCATGCAGTCTTGGTGTTAACAATTTTCATTAAGCACAGGGATACACCCATTGTAAAAGCCAGCAACCGAGGCCTCACCTATATCCTCCTCATCTCCCTCCTGCTCTGCTTCCTTTCTTCATTGCTTTTCCTTGGCAAACCTGGAAAAGTGACCTGTCTTCTCCGACAAACAGTGTTTGGCATCATCTTCTCAATGGCTGTTTCTTGTGTATTGGCCAAAACCATCACTGTAGTGATAGCTTTCATGGCTACAAAGCCAGGATCCAGCATGAGGAAGTGGATGGGGAAAAGACAGGGACATTCTGTTGTTTTTTCCTGTTCCCTCATTCAAGCAAGTATTTGTACCTTGTGGTTGGCAACCTCTCCGCCATTCCCTGATTTAGACATGCACTCGGTAACTGGAGAAATCATTGTGCAATGTAATGAAGGGTCAGTCGCCATGTTTTACTGTGTCTTGGGTTTCATGGGCTTCTTGGCCATTTCCAGCTTCACTGTGGCATTCCTAGCCCGCAAGTTACCTGATAGTTTTAATGAAGCCAAGTTCATTACCTTCAGCATGTTGGTGTTTTGCAGCGTGTGGTTATCCTTTGTTCCAACCTACCTGAGCACAAGAGGGAAATACATGGTGGCTGTGGAGATTTTCTCCATCTTAGCCTCCAGTGCTGCATTACTGGGTTGCATCTTTGCCCCTAAATGCTACATCATTGTGTTTAGGCCCCAGCAGAACAGCAGAGAGCTAATTAGGAGAAAGTTTTAAAGATTCTGCATTGTTTTCTTCTACTACACTATTAATGCACTATTAATGCATTGGTAAGGATTACTAAAGCATTAGTCATGATTTGATGAGTAGGTGAGGAGCCTGCCTCGAAAAACATCCCAGAAAAGGTACATTATGTATTTTCAGCAGCTGACTTTTGCACAATGGTTGAGATCTTTGGATAAAGGGCAGTATGTAAATCAAATAAAATAATAATTGCAACTCTAATGCTTAACAGTTAAATGCAAAGCAAGCTCTTAAACGGAGAGCTAAAACCAAGAGAGAGGTGGTTAGATTTCCAAAGGTTTTCCAATAGGACAGTGACAGAGATACACTGTGTTTGTACCACGAGAAGTGAAGTTACAGGGAACCAGGCAGAGGACCTTCTTAGTAGTGGCGCCCTCTGTGTGGAACACCTTCCCTTCACATGTCAAGGAGATAAAGAAATACACAACTTTTAGAAGACATCTGAAGGCAGCCCTGTTTCAGGAAGTTTTTAATGCTTGATGTTTTACTATGTTTTAATATATGCTGCAAGCTGCCCAGAGTAGCTGGGGAAACCCAGCCAGATGGGTGGGGTATAAATAATAATAATAATAATAATGTGAGCATAGGTGCATGCTGTACTGTGCTGTGCTGACCTGAGGGTTTGCCATCTGCCCTTGGCCATGACATTCGCCTGGGTCCCAGGTTATGACACCCAGATATCATCATAATAAATAAAAATATTAAACAAAATATCATATCTATCCCATTGGAGGGCATCCAAGGTCCTTATGCATGTGGCCAGTGCTGGATTTACGTATAAGCTAAACAAGCTATAGCTTAGGGCCCCAATCTCTTGGAGGCCCCTCAAGAAATTAAAGGGAAAAAACACCTGGATGTACATTTCCAAAATATAAGATAAAAAACAAAATAAAACTTACAAAAAGCAACAGTGTTTTGTGTTGTGTAGGCTCCTATTTGTTATGTGCAAATGACTTTAGATACCTAATAGGTCCATAAATTACCATATAGCATATATTCAACACAAAAATCAGTGACAATATGTTGTTGACAAAGGACAGCTGGACATACAAAGGGCCCCATTACCTTCAGTAGCTGAGGGCCTCATCAAACCTAAATCCGGCCCTGCTCAGGAGGGTGTTCTCCTTTTCATACTGGGTGCTGAGAAGGTGCTGCAATAAAACTAACGAGGGATATTGATCTTTAAGTCTCCTCCAGAGAGTTTATGCTGCTAGTCTCCCTCAGCTTCCCCAATGCCCATCAACTGTCACCTTCGGCCAACTGCCACTCTCCCTCAGTAGTTCCACCCTAGGCCTCAACTGCCTCACCAGGCCGCAGTTCCTCAGCTCCAGGACTCAACTGACAGCAGGCCTCAGCGCTTTTAATATCTGGAAATTGGTATATAATAAATAATAGGAAGAGAGGCTGCAAGGCATAGTCCCAACAAACAAAAATGAAGTATTTTATTATATTACAATGAAGTTGCAACAAGAGCAGAGCAAAACAATACTTCATGAGCAGCTGAAATAAAGAGCCATACATTTAATGTAGAAGAGACAGGGGATGTCGTGACACACACAAAAATGACAGAACGTTTGAAGAACAAATGATCCCCCATTACTTTTCTTCTTTTTTTAAAAAAAAGTCAACCCCAAAGATCTTATTTTATGGGACGAATGGTTTGGGAGACGATTTGTTGCCTTGGAAACTGAAGACCAGAGGGAGCAACTGTTTATGAGCAGTTGGAACAGACCATGGGATATTATTATTATTTTTAATTTAAACGGTTTTTGTGTGTGTGGCTTTTTTATTTCTTATATTGTATTTTATTATATTACAATTTGAATTCCATAGGATACCGTATAAAGCACAATGATAATTAACAAAATACAATTTTAACACTAAAATAAAATAATATAAAATACAATATGAGAAATAAAAGCAGCAATGAAGATGTTACGATAATGAAGCAATGCAGCTGCAAAGTCCTAGCTTGAAGTGTAAACATGATGGGAATGTTGGGACTGCTGTGGGAACAGAGGGGCAGTCATTTCACAGTGCGCAGCACCGGAATTACCTCACAGTATAATATGAGCTGTACAGGATGTACAGGGAGTGTTTGTCACAACACTGCTGGAGTATGGAGAAAGCAGCCACGTTTTCTGTAATACTGCAAAGACAGAAATAAAAGCATGTAAATACGTTTCTGTCTATCTCTTTCCCCTGCCTGGGGAAGGCAGGAAAGAGGGGTGTGTTCTTCTCACGTTTGAGAAGAATCACCGATCGAGACCTTGCCTGCGTCTGCTGGGGAATGCAGCCAGGGAGGTCAACAGGAATTCAAGCCGGGTGCCTGGACTGCTGCCAGCTTCTCGTGAGAAGGGCTTGAAATTCCATCAGAAGATTCATTTACAAATCACAGAACAGCTAGCACAGTATATTGCAATGGCTACAGCAGGCAGAAAAATCATTACATAGCCAGAGGTTATGTTAATAAACAGCACCACAACAGGGCAGGTTAAGGAATGGCTTTGTTTACTGAAAATCTTTTATAAATGGAAAGTTTGGGATCTGGAGTGAACCAAATCCTACAAATCAGGACTGAACTTCCTGCACTTGAACTGACGTGTGTGTTTCAGTCCTGCTTTGTGTAGGGTTCATGCGTACGGGTTAAATTCCTAGTGGGAACTTAATTTTCACATGCTGTGTTTATTAGAAAAATGAAGTAATACAAAAGTATGACGTATACTAAGCAGAAACACCAAAACAACTCTCATAAGTTACATAATTTATAACACCTTGCTGAAAATGGCCACATTACCGTATTAAATAATAAAGAAGTTGGAGGGGAAAGTGGGAAGTCCAGAGATTTGGGGGAATGTCTAAATGTGGATATGTAATTTGTACTGTTATGATCAGTGCTTTTTTGAGGGGGGGAGAAATGCAGGGTATGCATACCCCTAAACATTTTGTGAATCTTTGTACTTTTGTCCATTTACCATACAGTATTTATTTCCCCCAATTTGAACTATAAAATGGTGATTTTCTTGAGTCAAAATGAGAGTATCTCTAAACACTTTTTTTAAAAGAAAAAAAGCACTGGTTATAATTTTATACAGTGGTGCCTTGGTTAACGAACTTAATCCGTTCTGGAAGTCCGTTCTTAAACCAAAACCCTTCTTAAACCGAGGTGTGCTTTCCCTAATGAGGCCTCCCGCCGCCGGTGCCCTTCCACCATTCGGCTTCTGTTCTTAGACCGAGGTAAAGTTCGCAAACCGGGACACTACTTCCAGTTTTGCAGAGTTCGTAAACGGAATCATTCATAAACAGGGCTGTTCTTGAACCGAAGTCCCACTGTATTTGTAAAACCAAATAAAAATTATTTCAAAAAAGAGGGAGATAAAAATGGCCACATGATGGCAGCAGAGAACTACGAAAGGTGCTGTGGTTTTTAGATCTGTGAGGAGGGACAGGCAATTTATCAGAAATTAGTGTGAAGAGAAAATACTACAGTGGTACCTCGGGTTAAGTACTTAATTCTTTCCGGAGGTCTGTACTTAACCTGAAACTGTTCTTAACCTGAAGCACCACTTTAGCTAATGGGGCCTCCTGCTGCCGGCACGCCGCCAGAGCACTATTTCTGTTCTCATCCTGAAGCAAAGTTCTTAACCTGAAAGCACTATTTCTGGGTTAGCGGAGTCTGTAACCTGAAGCGTATGTAACCTGAAGCGTATGTAACCCGAGGTACCACTGTACTCTTCTTCTTTTCCCTATGGATGTAAACACCCAGCTAGTGTGCAGCAAAGTGGGAAGTAGATTGAGCATCCTTGGTCAGTGGCTTATAGGAGTTTCAGGTGATTTAGAATCATAGAATCATAGAGTTGGAATAGACCACAAGGGCCATCGAGTCCAACCCCCTGCCAAGCAGGAAACACCATCAGAGCACTCCTGACATATGGTTGTCAAGCCTCTGCTTAAAGACCTCCAAAGAAGGAGACTCCACCACACTCCTTATCAGCAAATTCCACTGTCAAACAGCTCTTACTGTCAGGAAGTTCTTTCTAATGTTTAGGTGGAATCTTCTTTCTTGTAGTTTGGATCCATTGCTCCGTGTCCGCTTCTCTGGAGCAGCAGAAAACAACCTTTCTCCCTCCTCTATATGACATCCTTTTATATATTTGAACATGGCTATCATATCACCCCTTAACCTCCTCTTCTCCAGGCTAAACATGCCCAGCTCCCTTAGCCGTTCCTCATAAGGCATCGTTTCCAGGCCTTTGACCATTTTGGTTGCCCTCCTCTGTACACGTTCCAGTTTGTCAGTGTCCTTCTTGAACTGTGGTGCCCAGAACTGGACACAGTACTCCAGGTGAGGTCTGACCAGAGCAGAATACAGTGGCACTATTACTTCCCTTGATCTAGATGCTATACTCCTATTGATGCAGCCCAGAATTGCATGGGCTTTTTTAGCTGCCACGTCACACTGTTGGCTCATGTCAAGTTTGTGGTCAACCAAGACTCCTAGATCCTTTTCACATGTACTGCTCTCAAGCCAGGTGTCACCCATCTTGTATTTGTGCCTCTCATTGTTTTTTTTTTTTTTGTTTTTTGCCCAAGTGCAATACTTTACATTTGTCCCTGTTAAAGTTCATCTTGTTTGTTTTGGCCCAGTTCTCTAATCTGTCAAGGTCGTTTTGAAGTGTGATCCTGTCCTCTGGGGTGTTAGCCACCCCTCCCAGTTTGGTGTCATCTGCAAATTTGATCAGGATGCCCTTGAGTCCATCATCCAAGTCGTTGATAAAGATGTTGAATAAGACCGGGCCCAAGACAGAACCCTGTGGCACCCCACTAGTCACTCTTCTCCAGGATGAAGAGGAACCATTGATGAGCACCCTTTGGGTTCGTTCGGTCAGTCAGCCAGTTACAAATCCACTGAGTGGTAGCATAGTCAAGACCGCATTTTACCAGCTTCTTTACAAGAATATCATGGGGCACCTTGTCAAATGCCTTGCTGAAATCAAGGTAGGCTACATTCACTGCATTCCCTTCATCTACCAGGCTCGTAATTCCGTCAAAAAACGAGATCAGGTTAGTCTGACATGACTTATTTTTCAGAAATCCATGCTGACTATTGGTGATCACAGCATTCCTTTCTAGGTGCTCACAAACTGTTTGCTTAATGATCTGCTCCAGAATCTTCCCTGGTATTGATGTCAGACTGACTGGGCGGTAATTATTTGGGTCCTCTATTTCCCCCTTTTTGAAAATAGGGACAACATTTGCCCTTCTCCAGTCTGCCGGGACTTCGCCTGTTCTCCAGGAATTCTCAAAGATGACTGCCAGTGGTTCTGAGATCACATCTGCCAGTTCTTTTAATACTCTTGGATGCAGTTCGTCTGGCCCTGGAGACTTGAATACATTTAGACTAGCCAAGTATTCTTGTACTATCTGCTTAGTTATTCTGGGCTGTGTTTCCTCTGCTGAATCATTTGCTCCAAATTCTTCACGTCGGGCATTGTTTTCTTTATTGGAGAAGACTGAGGCAAAGAAGGCATTGAGGAGTTCAGCCCTTTCTGTGTCCCCTGTTTGCATTTCACCATCTTCTCCTCTGAGTGACCCCACTGTTTCTTTGTTCTTCCTTTTGCTACGGACATACCCATAAAAGCCTTTTTTATTGCTTTTAACCTCTCTAGCAAGCCTGAGTTCATTCTGTGCTTTAGCTTTTCTGACTTTGTGTCTACATGTGCTGGCTATTTGTTTGAATTCCACTTTGGTGTTTTCCCCCCTTTTCCAGTTTTGTACACATCCTTTTTTAATCTTAACTCAGTTAAAAGTTCTTTAGATAGCCACCCTGGCTTCTTTAGGCACCTTCCATGTTTCCGTCTCATTGGTATTGCCTGAAGTTGTGCTTTTACTATCTCCCTCTTAACAAACTACCAGCCATCATGCACTCCCTTTCCTCTTAGTATTACTGTCCATGGGATCTCACCCAGCACTTCCCTAAGTTTTATGAAGTCAGCTTTCTTAAAGTCAAGAAATTGAGTCCTAGTATGCTTGGCTGCTCCTTTCCGCTGTATAGTAAACTTCAGAAGAGCATGATCACTCGCGCCTAATGATCCTTCCACTTCTACCCCACTAACCAGGTCATCAACATTGGTTAGGACCAGATGTAAAATGGCTGTTCCTCTTGTTGCCTCTCCCACTTTCTGGACAATGAAGTTGTCTGCAAGGCCATTGAGGAATCTGTTTGACCTTATGCTCTTGGCTGAGTTTGACATCCAACAAATATCCGGGTAATTGAAGTCCCCCATTACTACTATCTCCCTTCCTTTTGCGTGCTTGGCCATCTGTTCCAGGAAGGCATCATCTATGTCCTCCGTTTGGCTTGGGGATCTATAGTAAACTCCCACAATGAGGTCTCTGTTATTCTTCTCTCCCTTAATTTTGACCCAAATGCTCTCACTTTGGCTTTGAGGTTCTAAATCTTGGATCTCTTCACAGGTATACACATCCCTGACATATAACGCCACTCCTCCTCCTTTCTTGTCTGGTCTGTTTCTCTGAAATAGATTGTATCCCTCCATTATTACATTCCAATCGTGGGACTTATCCCACCAGGTTTCAGTGATGCCTATTATGTCATATTTAGTTTGCTGTACCAAGAGCTCAAGCTCATCTTGTTTATTTCCCATGCTTTGCGCATTAGTGTACAGACATTGAAGTCCATTAATCATTCCCCCGTGTCTCTTATTTAAGGATTTTTTCCTCCCTCCACTAGGTCTGCGTGCTGTTTGCTCCATTTGGTCTATGGCATTTGGATGATCATCTTCATCAATTGATAGACTCCTACCTACAGGAGCACTGTCTCCCTCCCCCACATTAGTCAGTTTAAAGCCCTCCTGATGAGGTTTCTTGTATTTTTGGCAAAAACATTCCTCCCAACCGTTGTGAGGTGCAGCCCACTTTAACCTCAGTGGTCCAGCAAGGAACTGGGAGTGAATACATCTCACAACTTTCCCTCCTGACTTTTGAACTATATTCTCGAACTATACAGACACTACCTGCAGGCAGGCCACAATTTTGCATTTAATTTTTTTTTTATTTTTGCAATTTACCCCAAACGTTCTTGGATGAAGCTGGTGATGTGGGCACATTTCAATCTATGCCCTTCAGACCCGGTTTGGGGACTGATCACCTTGCTTGATGACCTTTGCTGGGAGAGGCGCAGATCTCTCAGTGACATGCAGTGCTACCAGCCATACAAATCTTTTGAACTTAGGCCAGGAGGTCTGGCATTGTGATGGCTCTGGCCTCACCTGTGGGATAAGTTCAGAAAGGCTTAGTGCTCAGGATTCATCCTTGCCTCCCGTTCTCTTAAACAACCACAGAGGGTAGCGGTGATGCAGTATGCAGAAAAGCAAGAAAGCAGGTTGCAGAAGTTGCTAGCAATGTGGAAATAACTAAAGAATTGAAGTCTCCAACCACTGGGGTTATGCATCGCACATTAATTTGGTTACAGGTGGTCTGCCGTAGTTGAAACAAAAAATAAATAAATCCTTCCAGTAGCATCTTAGAGGCCAACTAAGTTTGTTATTGGTAGCTCATGCTACTGGAAGGATTTTTTAAATTATTTTGTTTCGACATTAATTTGGGTTACCTTGAAGTAAAATGCTTGAGTTCTGAATATGTCCACATGAGGGCAGCAGAGGATTTGGTATGAATCTAGCGAGTTGACGCTTTTATGGGAAGGTGTTGGTCATTTGCAGAAAATTAATGAGGTGCCAGGCAAAAATATTCCTCTTCTACCTGGCCTTTGGTTAAATAAACAATCTATGGCCTTTTAAACTGTGTGTGTGTGTAGCATTATTTTTGTTTGTTAATATGCCATATATTTTTGTGTTTTTATATTATAAAGTGCCCCTTAATCTTTGGAGGAAGGGCAGTATAGAAATGTAATTAATAATAATGAAGTGAATATAAAATGCTCCTGTTTGCTATCCTAGGTGCAAGAAAGGGGGAAGTGAAAGGAATCAATGGCATTGCATTCTAAATGGATAGAACTTTTTTTTTAATGAATATTTATTAGCATTTTCAGAAACCACACAAAAACAAAAATAGACAAAAAATAACAAAAATACAAAAATACAAAACTTAAAAACAATTAAAAACACATAAAATTTCAATTACTTATTTTCTTTTAACTTGTTTCTCAGACCTCCTCACAGCTCCCCTTCTTGTATTCCAATTTAAATTATCAGCTCAGCAAGTCCTTAACTTATTTCTCCACTTTAATTTAATAATTTATTCTAACATGTTGTTATTTTACTTTTCTTCTTTCTTCCATTTCCTCAATTTATTTTGCAAGCCTTATTTTCATTTAATTTAGACCATTTTAAAAACCAGTTTTGACTTCTCCAAACTTCAACATCAATACTTATACCTCCTTATTCATTCTTAAATATTTTTTCTAAAGTCGACCAAAATTTCCCTTCCACGACTTTCCCAATTTCCGTACAAATAGCAGAACCAAATAAACACAGAACAAATTATAATTATATACCCTTTGGATTCCCAGGCTCCACCCACCCTTTTCCCGGTTTCAGTCCCCAACAAATGTCCATCAGTCTCAATATACTGTTTAGCCTGGAGATCTCACATCCGAGGCTCTTAATTCTCTCTCAATTCCTCTCTGCCGGTCTTTTTGATTGTCCTTAATGTTAAACCCCAAATCTCGGAGAGGCTCCGGCCCAACAGGATCCATGTTTCTTCCAGCCAGACCTCCATATTTAAAAATAAAACCTATGGGGTACTCCAAATCTTGTTTCATACTCCTTTCAAGTCCAAATGTCCCCAGAGCTCCAACTTCCACCTTAATCAAATTTATAATCCTTCGGTCTTCAGATCTCCACATAAGGAGATCTCTCAGTTCTCCACTCTCCAATTCAGGCCAGACTTTCCACATCAAATTTTTATTTTCCTTTATTGCCATCATGTCAGGCCTCAAAGTACAACTCTCCTTTAACATCTGCAGAATTACAGCTCCTCCTTCCTTTTCTTCAGGGGCAACATATGTCTCCTTCTCCATATTCTCAAAATTCTCAAGTTTCTCTATTTGTCCAATTGAATAGGCTTCCTGTTTCGAATCCTTATCAGATTCAACAATGTTATTTACTGTTAAGTCCAGAGTTGTAACATTTGTAGCCAAAACATCGATTTGGCCTTGTAGCTTTCCCAAAAGAACAAATACTCTGTCCAATTCAGCCTGGATTTTCCCTCCTCCAGCCATTCCTGTAATGTCACTAAACCCCTCTAGGGGGATTTTAGTTCCTTAATATTCCTTTCAGCTTCACTCCGCAGAAGAAGCAGTACTCTCAGCACCGCGCCGCACCCCGTCCCCGTTCCGAAGCCTTTAAAAAAGGCTCCTTCACAGATTGGGGGGGGTGCAAATGGTGCCCGCCGAGTCACCACGCTCACAGGCTTCCGGAGCTCGGAGGAAATCCGCCATTAATCGATGGCGCTAACCTGGAAGTCCTGTTCCATATTATTCTCAACATTTTGAAGATTCCATGCAAGTTATCAACAACTGGAGTTTTACGGGCCCCAAATATCCCAGAAATAATGGTCTTTTGGGCAGCCCAGGGACCAGGGCCTTCCATATGTTGCTGGACTCCCAACTCCCATCAGCCCCAAAGGGCAGGGGTGATGGGAGATGTACCAGTAGTCATCATTATCTGTAGGACCACAGGTGCCCCATTCTTGGTCTAGCATTTTCCTTCTAGTGCAGTGTTAAGCCAGCCAAGTTCCTGCCAAAAATTTTGGGCAACAACTTCCAGCAGCAGGGCATAAATTCAGCAGGTGAAGTTTTCCCCACAGCATGCAGATGCAGCAATGATGTAGCTACACTAATGAAAGGAGCTTCATATTTTCTCTTACTGTTTGCCATTTTGGTCACACCCAAGCTATACATTTAAAGCATATGACTTCCCCCAAAGAATCCCGGGAACTTGGATTCAATTCATTGCAGCTCTGTAAACCACCTGATAACTCCCCACTTGAATTCTTAGGCTCAGCTGTTTATTTTCAGCTGCAGGGCCCTGTAAAAGAAGTTGGCAACTGACCATAGTTTTCCGGCTGACTCATACCTGCCACCCCATAATACTGACACATGCCTCCTTCAGTTCATTGCGGCTCTCATACTCTCATTCCCTGTTGTGGTCCCTTTGATGGCTCCCCACTTGACCTAATAGGCTCAGCTGAGTTTTGTACAAAAGAGTTCGATTAAGTCTGCTTAAAAAGGATTGCTGAGATGTCTGTGTGTGAGGAGGTTAACAAGCCAGGGGCCTGTCTTTGTAACAATCAGTCAATCTGCAGGCATTACTGATTTTTTGCCAATTAGGTGGCTGTTAAACAACAGCAAACCAAGCCCCCCCCCATTGGTTGGAACCCCCCTCCTTGTTAGTATTAACTTTATATTCTTATTAGCCTTATGGGACGCGGGTGGCGCTGTGGGTAAAACCTCAGTGCCTAGGACATGCTGATCGTATGGTCAGCGGTTCGAATCCCCACGGCGGGGTGAGCTCCCGTCGTTCACTCCCAGCTCCTGCCCACCTAGCAGTTCGAAAGCACTCTTAAGTGCAAGTAGATAAATAGGTACCACTTTATAGCAGGAAGGTAAACAGCGTTCCGTGTGCTGCTCTGGTGCCGGCTCGCCAGAGCAGCTTCATCACGCTGGCCACGTGACCGGAAGTGTCTTCGGACGGCACTGGCTCACCGCCTATAGAGCGAGATGAGCACACAACCCTAGAGTCAGACATGACTGGCCCATACGGGCAGTGGTACCTTTACCTTTTCCTTTAAACAACAGCAAACCAAGTCCCCCCCCCCATTGGTTGGAAACCCCCTCCTTGTTAGTGTTAACTTTATATTCTTATTAGCCTTATATTATTAACTCACACAATCAAAAGTTAGAAACGAACTTCTCAATAGAGTAAAGCAATGGCTTAAACTAAATATTGGGCTTTTTCCACCCCACATTTCAATGTACAGAAACCACACAGCAACGACAGCAGGCCTTTTCTGCCCCCCCTTTCCACTGATTGTGTCCCACAGTTGAAAACCACCTTTCCATTCTCCCTGGGGTTGGCACATTTTATTTTATTTTTTGTCTCTAAAGTCTGACACACAAAAAGCACAATTTAGCAGGAGGAAAATTTGATGCCAGGATACACTTTCATTGCTGAATTTCTGTGCCTCTCAGACTACTGTTACCGGTACAGAAGTAGAGTCAGAAAAGCAGGTGGCAACCCTAAACCCCACCAGTCCTTTGCCCTCCTGCCGGCCAGATCCTCACTCCCTGGCAACGTTGCCCCTGCCAAGTCTCACTGCCAATGAAAATCCCCCCTTCTGAAATCCCCTTTTCTAGGCAATCATAAACAGTGCAAGAGCCCTGCCTCTTTTGCACCTGGCCACTTGAGGATGGATGGATGGATGGATGGATGGATGGATGGATGGATGGATTGATTGCATTTCTATCCCACCTTTCCTCCAGCAAGCTCACGGTGGCATACATAGTTCTGATCCCCATTTTATCCTCTCAACAACCCTGTGAAATAGGCTGAGAGTGAGTGACTGGCCCAAGGTTACCCAATGAGCTTCATGGCTGAGTGGAGATTTGAACCCTGGTCACCCAGGTCCTAGCAAGACACCCTAACCACTACACAACACTGCCTCTCACTGAAGAGTCTCATCAACCCACTTCCCTCTGAACTCCATTTTCATGGCTTCTCAGTGTGGCTTTCAGAGCTGGCCCTAGAACCCAGAAATCCTGGTTCCCAGCTCACTTGGCAATAACTCATTGGAGCAGAGGCCAGATAATCTGGCTTGTCTGTGCCCAGCCAGCAGATCTGCTGTCCTCCACTTTATCTCTTCTCTACCAGTTTGCACTAGGACCCTGGGGTCCTGGCTTGCACCCTCCCTCAACCCGCCAGCTCTCAGCCATCTTTTAGAACTCAGGAACACTTCTTAGGAGAACTCTCCTCTTCCCAAGGCAAACCTACTCTGCTGGCTAACCTTCCCTGCGAATGTTGCAGATAGAAAGCAGGAACCCAAGCAAACTTTGTACTCCATTTCCCTTGAAGGTGTGTGTTATGTACTGAGTTGAATAGGATCCAAACTGCAGCAGTCTGATTGGTCCTAGAACAATAGGATCCAAATTGCAGCAGTCTGATTGGTCCTAGAACAATAGGATTCAGAATGCAGCAGTCTGATTGGTCCTAGAACAATGCAGCAATATGATTGGTTGGCAGGAACCACCCAATCATGCTCCAGATATAAGTGAATCCACAACCTGATTGGCTTACAGTAGAATTCCAGAATTAGCCAATCATGTGCAGCCCATTGTGTAAATAATGTATATAAAGCAGATACTTTGAGGGGACATTCATTCATTCCTCCTCACCACTATGAGCTGAATAAAGAGCATGAAATCACTTTGCGACTCTGAGTATATTTCAGTGTGGAAGGGACTCCTCTCTAAGCTGAAGCACCCCAACTTTCTGTGCAATGGTTGGTCGAGTCCTTAGGAGCACTCTAAGCCATTAAATCCCCCCCCCCTTCCTACTAAGATGTGCTCTGAACATCTGAGCCATCTGCCTAAAAACAGCTGCCAAAAACTTTGCTCCCAGTAAGCTGCCTTGCTCTAAACCATTAGGCAACGCTGGTGATTGTAACCCATTGCAACCTAGTTGGTTCAGGGAATCTCTACTTACAACCGGGAAAGAAACCATGGAGAACCACTGCCAGTCGGTTTAGATAGCCCTGGACTAGGTGGACCAATGACCTGACTCAGTATAAGGCAGCTTCCTATGTTCACATAAGAGCTTAGGCGGAGTCCCAATTCCCTGCACACACAAAACACGCTCCTTGCAAAGCTTGGGCTTCCTTTTATTCTAGACTGCCATAGCTAACTTTCCTTCTGACCCACAGTGGCTGGGTCTCAACACCCCACTGCTATGGCTTTCTAGGGCCCTTCAAACACAACATAGGAAGCATGCTCCTGGACTGGGCCAATGGTCCATCTAGTGCATCATCCCATTCTCACAGTGGGCAACCAGATGCTCATGGAAATCCCACAGACAGGACCTAAGCGCAACAGTGCTCTCCCCACTTGTGAGTGCCCAGCAACTGGCATTCAGAGCCATGCTGCCTCTGACAAGCTACAGACAAGCCTTCTGGAAATGTCCCCTTCCTGCTTTATAACTCAGGAAACCTGACTTAGATAGGGATGGAACTTGAAAATTCTGGGTCAAAACAAAGTCCTTCACATCCTCGCCCAGAGCTGAGGACAGAACCCAGGAGCCCTGGCTCTCACCTGCTCCAGCTTACCTTTCCTTTCCAAAGCTGGGGCTTCAAATTTGTTGCTCCACACCCCTCCATGGGCACAGGAGCCAATCCTACTCCTGCTTAAATGCATCCCAGTCCTGCTGTTGCTCTAAACCACTTGGCAACACTACCCTCCCCAAGCTAAAACAAGATTGTTTCCCCTACCTGTTTTCCTGGGAGTAGGAATAAGTCAGCTATGGAGAGTTTAGGCTTTCAGAAGTGCCCTAAGTTGTTCTGTCCCACTCCTCAGTTCATTCCAGCCAGAATCCAGGGGTCCTGCCTGCCTCAGCTCTGGCAATGCTTGGGAAGGGGTCTTTCTCTTCCAAAGGACACCCCCTGACTTTTGGAGCAGAGAGCAGGACCCAGGAGCCTCGGCTCCTCAGAGCCCTCATTCTTCAACCTTCTGGTTCCTTGTTTGCACTTGCTGTTTTGGAGTTAGCCCAGGGCTGCTTCCAAAGACTTGGGAAACATTGCTCCCTGGTGACTCCCCTGAAGCCAGATTCTCCTGCTGGGGGACAAGCAGTTGCCCAGCTGAGCACCAGGCTGGCTGAGGTAGAGAGCCTTTTTCTCCAAGCCAGATTCCCCGAAGCCTACAGCTGAGCCACGTGAATCTTTCAGTTTCCTCCCGGTTTCCCCTCCAGGAAGCTACCTTGAAGCATACTGCAAAGGTGGGTGGCCAGGATTCTCACAGCTGAGTATCAGGCTCCAGGCAAGCTTTCAGGTAGCCTTTTCACTGCCTTCCACTTCACTGAAGCCTGGGACTCTCCTGGGAGGTCATAAATCTTTCAGCTGAGCATCATGCTTGCAAAAGACTTTCTGGTATCCCCCTGGCTTGCTGACAGCTTTGTGAAGCCAGTTGCTCACCTGGGAGGGCAGGAATGTCCCTGCTGAGCTCGGGCACCTAACCTGTCCCAGGTCAGGTTTCTCAAAGCTGAAAATCCCAACTAAGCACCAGGCTTAGGGCAGCTTATTGTGTAGCTCAGTGAAGCCTGCTGTGCTCATATAGGAGATCAGGCAAGCCCCTTCCACTCTGGCAGCTTCTTGGAAACCTGCCACTTATCGGGGGAACTCGGCAATCTCCTAGCTGAATGTTAGGCTTGGGGCTGACTTTCAGATATCTCCCTTACTCCCTGTCAGCATCCTTGAAAACTGGTACCCATCTGGGAGGATGGGGTGGCAACAGTGCACCTGAACACCCAACTCCAAGAAGACTTCCAGGGTCCTTTTGCTCATCAACAGATTCTTACATGCATCCTGCTCAGCTAGGAGGGGAAGAATTGTCTTTATAATTGTCAGCCTTCCGGAGAGGTTGCTACCTTTCTCTCTGATGGCTACACGGAACATTATGCTCACCCAGGAAGTGAAAAACCTCCCAAATGGGAGGATAAGTCTGGGGAAAGCTTTTAAGTAGCCCACTTTTTCTGCCTCAGGTTCATTGAAGCTCACCTACTCCACACTATAAAAAAATTCCTTCCAGTAGCACCTTAGAAACCAACTAAGTTTGTTATTGCATGCACACAAAAGCTCATACCAATCACAAACTTAGTTGGTCTCTAAGGTGCTACTGGAAGGAATTTTTTTTATTTTGTTTCGACTATGGCAGACCAACACGGCTACCTACCTGTAACTACTCCACACTAACTTTGTTGAAGCAAGCCGCTGTTTTGCCAGGGAATCGGAGATCTCTTGACTGGGATAGCTTGGTTGGTTAGAGCTTGGTGCTGATAACACCAAGGTTGCAGGTTTGATCCTCGTATGGGACAGCTGCATATTCCAACACGATCCTCAGGGTCCCTTCCAACTCTACAGTTCTATGATTCTATGAACCAGGCTTGGTCCAGGCTTTCAGGTGAAGCTCTTTCCACCCCACAAGAGCTTCCATAAGGTTAAATGTGTAATGGAGAGGAGGCAAGCACTTAGGGTAGGGCAAGATGGCAAATAACTCCATCTGAGAAGGCCTCTTGCTCTGAGCTTGCCTCAGTACTTGGATCAGGTTCATCTGCTCTCACTGAAGCATTCACATGCCAAGTTTCTGGTAAGTAAACCAGACACTCCTTGCTTATCTTCAGGGAAGCTGATGGGATGGATCTAGGCTACCCTTTCCGCCTGCTCCAACTGACTGACATTAAGCTGGTGCCTGATTTGGAGATGCCCAGCTGGAGGGTGGAGGCAAGCAAGCCTTATGGTTCAGTCTCAGCTGGGAGGCCTGAATATCAATACAAGATACCTAAAACACAAATATTTATTTATCACGTTTATACCTTACGTTTTATCCGAGTTTGGAAGCCCACTGAGAAATGCTAGTCCACGTTCCTAGGCTTGTTTTCAGTCACACTGTGCCTGGAGACAGGGATTGATTTCGGAAATTCCCTTCCTCTAGCTTATCTATGTTTCGATCTTTCCAGAGCCCCAAAGTATTATTGATTGAGTTATAATGCTACTTACCTGCCCTTCACCTTAAGGTCCCAATGCAGGTGAAAACAAAAAGATACGCACTTCTAAAACAGATAAAACCATTACAATGATAAAACAGGTAAGACAAAAACATCAAGCAAAATGGAACAATATAAATCCCACAAAAAGGTGAGTCATAGAACCATAGAATTGTAGAGTTGGATCCCTCAAAACAAAATACTTTAAGTGTAAAGATGCTGGATGTATTTCTGTGCGGAGCGAGTTCCAAAATACACATAATCAAACCTTTTCTTACTCACCCAACCAAAGTCTGGAGCTGATTGAAGCAAGTGGTCCTTTGCTACTGACCTGCCACCTGTTTCCCTTTGGATGTCATTTCTGTTCTAATGGGGGCTTCAGAGATTTCCCCCCTAATCATGCTCTCAGAAAAGAAGCCAAAAAAAAAAGAAATTACAGTTATCACGTCCTTGGAGCTGACATGAAGTTCTGAAATATATTTTTTAGCATGGTTGAGTGAGGCCTAGGAGCTATAATTGGGATCCAAAACTGGTCATATGAAACATTCATCAGCACACAACTTCCCCTCCCCACCCCCAGTTGTTTGTGTTGACTTGTTTTCAAAATCCAAGCATTTATTTCCTGAGATACATATGGCTGTGAAATAGCAAAAATTGTTGCCGTTAACCTTGCCAAGGAAAAGCTCCAGCCATTTGTCTTCACTTACTTACCTAATTCTTAATTAATTAAGGATCTATTAATTATCAGTTAATTAAACTTAATCAAGTTTCTCTCTATGCTGCAATGAGCTAGGCCATGGTTTGGCTTAATCTGAAGGATAGACCTTGGGGAAATTCCCACCTGAAGATGATTTTGTTCCTTCTCAGCAGGGCAACCAAATCTCCATAGTTAGACCTAAGGTCCAAAAGATGTTTCGGAATGTCTTTAAATATTTCCACTCTTGACTGTTGTACTTCCAAAGTCTTCTGGTAATGCCAGCCGAAAATTTTGTCTCTCTCTTCTTTAGTTCGGAGGGTGATCAAACAGTCGCTTATTCTATTCTTCTCTTTCTTCCCTCCTCTTCCAAGTCTGAAGGCCCTCACAATTCTGAATGCCTCTTGCTCCAAGTCCAAGTCCCAAAAATCTGCAAACTTCTGCGTGAGAAAGTCTATCAAACTATCCTTCTCCAGTTCAGATAAAGCTCTGATCCTCAAATTCATCTGTTTTTACTTGAGCTCAATCATAGAAAGCGTCAACTTGTGGTCCTCAAGTTGCCTCTGTAGGGCTGGGACTCTCTCTTTCCAGTTGTGTTACTTTACCTTCCACTGCAGCTACTTTTTCCCTGGCTTCCTCTGTGGTCTGCCGTATTGAAGTAGATTCCTGTATCAGTTTCTCGATGGTTTCTCTGTTAGTATTCACCTTTTGTCCCAAATTATTTAAACTTTCTGTATTTAGATCAATTTTAGTAGTTGCAGCATCCACTTTCGCATTTGTCGTGTCTGCTTTCTTATTAAGCTGTTCCAATGAGTCATTTATCTTACTTAATGCAAGCGCTAAGGCCTCTTCTGATAACATTCCTCTTGGTTTGGGATGTGCTGGTACAGCCGCAGAGGAAACAGAGGGGCCAGATGCTGAGGCTCTCCTAGGTTGCTGCTAGGTCTTCCCAGACCTTGTTGTTTTTTCTGGAATTGACGAATCTATTTTTTTCCTTTCCATCTGCCATAACACTTAAGAAATTCAAGGTCAGTCCCACAGTCACTTTATTATTGATCTTTTCAACATCTTCTTTAGTTCTTCATGTACTACTATCCAAAATTTCTTAATTTCCTCATACCTCCACCACATATGTATTGTTGTCCCTATTTCTCCACCACATCTCCAACAGAAGTTGGATTTCAATTTATATATCTTTGCCAACTTAACTGGCGTTAAGTGCCACCTATAGAACATCTTTACAAACTTTTCTTTAATTGTATATGAGGCAGTAAATCGTATATCCTCTTGCCAGAGTCCATATTTTTTTTTTCACCCCAGAGGTTTCCCCACAAAACCCACTCTTTAGTGCTCATTTGGTAAAAAAAGTCCATTTGGGTTGCTGTGGAGTACTGCTTGCTCCAAATGAGCTTTAAAGAGCGGGTTTTCATGGAGAAAGCTCTGGAAGAAAAAGAAGTGCTCTGATCTGGGAGGAGTAGCTTCTGTCCAATGCCCAGGAGGCGACTGCAGGCATAGCACCCCTCCAACGGTGACCCCTCGGGAGGTACCCCTATTTGATGTAGTTCATATGGTCAGGTAGCCATCCAAGAGTTCCCCATGACACCTGGGGAGCTGGCAGGATAAGAGGCCTGCTTGGGTGAGAAGGGATGCTTTGCTGCTGAAAGGGCGCTAGCAGCCCACCTGCCAGGGCAGCCACTGAGACATAAAAGCCAGCAACACCTTCTGCCCTCAATAAATTTATTTCTAGAACCTCCGCTATCTGACTGTGTCCTCATCCACCTCAAGTAAGCCTAACGGGCCACAGATTTTCCTACTTGGGGCCACACGCACAATGACCCCCGGTCTTCTGTAGAGATTTGAAATGACAGAGAATCTAACAGATAATAATCAGCACTCCTGCCAAACTAGAAGCCTCCATGATTCTCTGGGGAGAAACCATGACATTTAAACCTTTGCAGGGATTGTAACCTGGATATAAAAGAGAGAGGACTTATTGAGGAGGTTTACAGATTCATTTTTAAAGCAGTTTTTCTACCACTACTGATGAATGTGAATGTTACAAGACAGGGGCTCCTCTACTCCTTGGGGAACATGTGTCATTGAGAGGAGCAATATTTCCTGACCAGAAAGCAGAATTCTGGGAAAGATTCTGGGAAAGCCTCATGTAGTTTCAGATAATATGATCAACGAGTTGGGATAAAGTTTGGGGACGTATAGGGCTTTAAAAGTTAAAACCAGCACCTTAAACCTGATCCTGTACTCCACCGGGAGCCAGTGCAGCTGGTATAGCACCGGGTGAATGTGGTCTCGCAGCGAAGACCCCGTAAGGAGTCTCACTGCAGCATTCTGCACCCGCTGGAGTTTCTGGGTCAGTCTCAAGGGCAGCCCCACGTAGAGCGAGTTACAATAATCCAGTCTGGAGGTGACCGTCGCATGGATCACAGTGGCTAGGTCAGGGCGAGAGAGGTAAGGAGCCAACTGCTTAGCTTGGCGGAGATGAAAAAATGCTGCCTTTGTTATAGCTGCAATCTGCGCCTCCATGGAAAGGGAGGTGTCGAAGATTACACCCAAACTCTTAACGGACGGTGCTGGCACTAATTGCACCCCCGCAAGAGATGGGAGTTGCCCCCCCATCCCATATCGTCCTGTCCCAACCACAGGACCTCTGTCTTCGAAGGATTTAGCTTCAACGGGCTCCCACGTAACCATCCAGCCACAGCTTCCAGACATCTGGTCAGTGTGTCTGGGGCCGAGTCAGGATGGCCATCCATCAACAGATAGAGTTGGGTGTCAGCAGTATACTGATGGCAACCCAGCCCTAAACTCCAGACAAGCTGGGTGAGGGGGCGCATAAAGATGTTGAAAAGCATCGGGGAGAGTATCACACCCTGAGGTACTCCACACACCAAGGAGTGGCGCGATGACAATTTCCCCCCCCCAAGCGCCACCCTCTGTCCCCGACCAGAGAGAAACGAGCGCAGCCATTGAAGGACTGTGCCCTGGATCCCCACGTCGGCAAGGCGGTGGTCCAGGAGTTCATGATGTCGAAAGCTGCTGACGGATCTAGAAGAATCAGCAGCCCCGACCCGCCTCAATCCAGCTGTCTACAAAGATCATCTGTTAGGGCAACCGGAGCCGTCTCGGTCCCATGACCCGCGCGGAAACTGGACTGGAATGGATCCAGAGCCGATGTTTCATCCAGAAACCTACCAAGCTGTTTGGCAACCGCTCTCTCAATCACCTTACCCAGGAACGGAAGATTTGAAACCGGGCGGTAATTGGATAGATCTTAAGGATCTAATGATGTTTTCTTTAAGAGTGGGCACACCACTGCCTCCTTCAGTTCCGCAGTAACCCAACCCACAATCAGGCTAAAATCTGTTACCCAACCAGCACTGTGGTGGCGCCAGAGCGTACCAACACCCACATCCCCACCCCAACACACCAACAATGTTGCTCATAACATTGGCAACATTGCTTATGAACCTTATACCTGACAAAGGCGTTACAAAGTCACTTCACACTGTCTCGCTGATCACCCCCCTATCGCAAACGACAGGCGGGATGGTCTGTCCTTGAACATGGCCTTCCACACCAACTGAGACCTAGGACCAACTGGCTAAATGCCAGATGGTCCAAAATACCCCAAACAAACACCTATATGACTACATATAGGAAACACTCTACAACCTACCCCCTACTCTTTAACCCAAATCTAACTCTAATCCCACTAGTCCACCCACCCACCACACCCTAGGTCAGCTCAACCACACTGGTTCTTTACACAACACGAAGAGAGAGACACAAGACAACCTGGACGGGTTGGCAGGGAATCGCCCCACATAATAGATAAGCAAGATGGCTAACCTAAAAGCAATTACATTAAATGTGAGGGCGCTGGGAAACCCCATCAAAAGAAAATGCATCACCTCATACATCAACACCATGAAACCACACATCACCTTCCTACAAGAAATACACAACCCACCCAAAGGGAGCAAACTCCTGAGTGACCCCGCTTCAGTCAACAGTGGGTCTCATGAGGCTCAGGGAAAGCTCACGTTTGCTTGCTAGAGAGGTTAAAAGCAACAAAAAAGGCTTTTATGGGTATGTTTGTAGCAAAAGGAAGAACAAAGAAACAGTGGGGTCACTCAGAGGAGAGGATGGTGAAATGCAAACAGGGGACACAGAAAGGGCTGAACTCCTCAATGCCTTCTTTGCCTCAGTCTTCTCCGATAAAGAAAACAATGCCCGACCTGAAGAATTTGGAGCAAATGATTCAGCAGAGGAAACACAGCCCAGAATAACTAAGGAGATAGTACAAGAATACTTGGCTAGTCTAGATGTATTCAAGTCTCCAGGGCCAGATGAACTGCATCCAAGAGTATTAAAAGAACTGGCAGATGAGATCTCAGAACCACTGGCAGTCATCTTTGAGAATTCCAGGAGAACAGGCGAAGTCCTGGCAGACTGGAGGAGGGCAAATGTTGTCCCTATTTTCAAAAAGGGGGAAATAGAGGACCCAAATAATTACCGCCCAGTCAGTCTGACATCAATACCAGGGAAGATTCTGGAGCAGATCATTAAGCAAACAGTCTGTGAGCACCTAGAAAGGAATGCTGTGATCACCAATAGTCAGCATGGATTTCTGAAAAATAAGTCATGTCAGACTAACCTGATCTCGTTTTCTGACGGAATTACGAGCCTGGTAGATGAAGGGATGCAGTGAATGTAGCCTACCTTGATTTCAGCAAGGCATTTGACAAGGTGCCCCATGATATTCTTGTAAAGAAGCTGGTAAAATGCGGTCTTGACTATGCTACCACTCAGTGGATTTGTAACTGGCTGACTAACCAAACCCAAAGGGTGCTCATCAATGGTTCCTCTTCATCCTGGAGAAGAGTGACTAGTGGGGTGCCACAGGGTTCTGTCTTGGGCCCGGTCTTATTCAACATCTTTATCAACGACTTGGATGATGGACTCAAGGGCATCCTGATCAAATTTGCAGATGACACCAAACTGGGAGGGGTGGCTAACACCCCAGAGGACAGGATCACACTTCAAAACGACCTTGACAGATTAGAGAACTGGGCCAAAACAAACAAGATGAATTTTAATAGGGATAAATGTAAAGTATTGCACTTGGGCAAAAAAAATGAGAGGCACAAATACAAGATGGGTGACACCTGGCTTGAGAGCAGTACATGTGAAAAGGATCTAGGAGTCTTGGTTGACCACAAACTTGACATGAGCCAACAGTGTGACGTGGCAGCTAAAAAAGCCAATGCAATTCTGGGCTGCATCAATAGGAGTATTAGGAGTAATAGGAGTAATAGGCATCTAGATCAAGGGAAGTAATAGTGCCACTGTATTCTGCTCTGGTCAGACCTCACCTGGAGTACTGTGTCCAGTTCTGGGCACCACAGTTCAAGAAGGACACTGACAAACTGGAACGTGTCCAGAGGAGGGCAACCAAAATGGTCAAAGGCCTGGAAACGATGCCTTATGAAGAACGGCTAAGGGAGCTGGGCATGTTTAGCCTGGAGAAGAGGAGGTTAAGGGGTGATATGATAGCCATGTTCAAATATATAAAAGGATGTCACATAGAGGAGGGAGAAAGGTTGTTTTCTGCTGCTCCAGAGAATCGTACACGGAGCAATGGTTCCAAACTACAAGAAAAAAGATTCCACCTAAACATTAGGAAGAACTTCCTGACAGTAAGAGCTGTTCGACAGTGGAATTTGCTGCCAAGGAGCGTGGTGGAGTCTCCTTCTTTGGAGGTCTTTAAGCAGAGGCTTGACAACCATATGTCAGGTGTGCTCTGATGGTGTTTCCTGCTTGGCAGGGGATTGGACTCGATGGCCCTTGTGGTCTCTTCCAACTCTATGATTCTATGATTCTATGAAGGTCGCCATGTGAATTCCCGATTATTGAAGGGCAGCATCAAGGATTCCTTCTTGGTCTTCAGCCAGGTGGTAGTCCCCTACTCTGACTGGAACATCGGCACTTCATACTCCTGTATGTTTACCCGCACAGCAGGCACCGTGGAGCCCACCCAGAGGCCTGAGGAGAAATCCCAGGGTGAAAAGTGATGCACACCCCTTTCTCAACCTATCCCAGTTTTCCCTCCCCAGCCTATCCCAGATTCAATAATATCCATGTAATTAGGTAGCCTAAGGCTGAATAAAAGAGAGCAAACTCGCAGATATCTCTTGATGTGATCACTTGATTGAGGTGGTGGGTGGGTTCTGGAAAGAAGTGGGGAATGGATTAATCTCCCTGCAAAATCGTGTTGAAGTTTGATTACTGTAGAAGCAAAGTGTGTTTAGCACATAACCATGAAGTTCACTAGAATGCTTTTGGCTAGTCACTGTCTATCCACATAACCCACCTCACCAGGGTTTTTTGAGGATAAAATGGGGAGGCAGAGTACACTGTATGCATACTCTCCCACATTCCTCATTTGAATATAAGGACATTTCTCACTCTCACTCCCTCCGCCATACGACCCTCCTCAATGTCACGTTTTTTATCTGTTGCCCACTGCTGCAAAACATTTCCTATCAGATGAAGGTTCAGACACTTGCCCTGGTGGCCCAGTCCACACATTTCAAGACCTCCCTAAATAGCTAATTTAGGGTGTTCTCGAAGCTACCAACCTGAGTTTGACCAAACTGCGGGAGGCAGTGGAAGACACACCTGTAAAATACATGGGTATGGCCCAAAACCACTAAAAAACAGCCTCAAAGTAGAATCATACCGCCCAATCTCATTAATAAACCAAGACTACAAGATATTCACATCAATCTTGGCCAACCGCCTAAAAATCTTTGTACACAAGTTAATAGCCCCAGACCAGACTGGCTTTGTCCCTGGCCGCAATATAACAGACCCCATCAGGAAACTACTGAACCTGATCAAACACAGCAAGGCAACTAAACTCCCATTGACAATTATGTCCCTAGACATCCTCAAAGCCTTTGATTGCTTAGAGTGGAAATACATATTAACAGTACTAACTAACATGAAATTTGGCCCCAACTTCCTACAAATCCTCAAACAAATATACTCCCAAATCTCAGCAAAATGCAGAACTAACAATATGGATTCTAATACTATAGCTATCCAAAGAGGCATGAAACAAGGATGCCCACTGTCTCCCTTCTTATTTATCCTGCCTCTGGAACCCTTAGCAATCCGAATCCGAGCAGCCACAGACATCAAGGGAGTGGAAATAAAAGGCAGAACCTATAAATTAAGGCTCTTTGCAGACGACCTAATGGTCACAACACCAGACCCCTTAAGCACAGCAACCTCCCTAATCAGAGAACTCAACACATTTGCAATGGTGCCGGGCCTACAGGTAAATTTTACAAAGTCAGAAGCTATGTGCTTCAACACCCCTCCTCACACCCAAAATGAACTCATGAAGGTCGCCAAAATAAAACTTTGCCACACCAAGTTCGGATACCAAGGGGTACAAATAACCAGAAACCTCAATAAATTGTACCTCCACAACTACAAGCCCCTGTGGCGACAAATTAACAAAGACCTAAAGAGATGGAACAACATGAATTTCACTCTCTCAGACAAAATAGCCATGATCAAAATGATCACCCTCCCAAAGCTAACCTACCTATTCCAAACCCTCCCAATCTGGATCCCCCCAACCCAACTCCGCAGTTGGCAGAGAAAACTACACTCTTTTTGTTGGAATTCTGCCTGGGTCAGAGGAATGTGCCACAACGTAGGCACCGGCAGATATTCCTTGTCGACCTCCCCGCTGCTACTCCCGGCAGATAAGCAGGCGAGGTCTCGGCGATTCTTCCCAGATGTGAGAGAAGAACACACCGTTCATTCTCTCTCCCCTTTGGTATCCCCAGGGAGGGGAAAGAAGCAGACAGAAATCTATTTACATTCTTTATTTCTGTCTCTTACATCAGTACAGAGAAACATGTCTGCACTCAACAGCAGTAAGAATGAACTCCACCCATGTACTTCCAGTACGGGTCACATGACACACACACTGAGCTAACATCCGGTGCTCAGTACAGAATGGACTGCCCCTTTGTTCCCATGGCAACAGTCACAAACATCCTGTTTGGCTTTCCAGCCACCTGCAGCTGACTGAGCTGCTAGAGCCTTTGCTTGCTGCTGCATTGCTGCTTTATGGTAACATACTCCCCCTAAAGTATCAATGCGTGCTGCGAGCAAAGCGTCATCCAGAGAAGAAAACAAACTGTTGTTATACTTATAACATTCCCCTGTTGTTTCAGTTCCACCCTTGGAACTACCCGCCACTGGTTTAACCAATGTACCTCTCTGGTTGTGTGACTTCCAAGGAATGAGTGCATTTGCATTACCTTGGTTAACAACTCTCTGTTGTGCCTTTGTCTCTGACTTAGACACAGCTTCAATCTCTCCTCAATTGTTTACAACAGCAACAGCTAAGTTTGCAAACTCTTGTGAATACCTCTTGGCTGGTACACCCTTCGTTGCTCTCTCAGACCTTCGTACAAGGTGCTGTTCTTCACTGCTTTCTGGTTCAGCCTCTGAACTCTCTGGAGAACCAGTACTAAGCTTAATCAGTGGTTCATCCTCCTGAGGGTCTAGTCATTATGTGAGATTTCCTCTCAATGACTGTGACAACAGCTCCCTGAGCTATCGCTGTCATCATCAGTACTACTGAACTCAATAAGATCAACATCAACATCATCATCATCATCATCATCAGAATCAGAATCATCTCCAGTGGGAAATGTGTGAACAATCACTCTCTCCTGTTCAGGAGCACTCTCTAGAAATTTTGTGAGAATCACCTGACCAGATTCAGACAAAATTACTCTGTAGAGACCCTTTTCATAACCCACAAAAATGCCTCTGGCATTCTTTACCCCACCTGGAGTTTCTGTTCTCACATGAGACCCAAAAACCTTGAAATGGGCAACTGAAGGTTTTCTATGGAACAGTTTCTCAAAAGGAGAACATCCCAACTCTTTTGAAACCTTTCTCAACCACGTATAAGTGTATGACATCAGCGACTCCGCCCAGAATTCATTTGGCAGATGCGAACTAAGTAATTGCGCATGCATTCCCTTTTGCAATTCTCTGTTCACCCTAACACAGACACATCTCTTCCATGCTTCTTCGGAACTAGCAATTTTGTGTCTTATCCCTTTCTTCTGCAGGAACCTCTGGAAACCCGGTAAAAGAAAAAGTGGCTTCTCATCTGTACAAAGACAAGCAATATTAGCATCATGCATATTTTTAACCTTGTCACAAAACTCTTTAAACCTTTCTAAGGCTTCTTTTGGTTTCTCCAAAACATAAACCCAGACATAATTTGTGAAAGAATCCACACACACAAGGTAATATTTTGCATTGCCTCTAGATGGTGCTAGAGGACCAATCACATCAGCATACACCCACTGAAATGCTCTGTCGACCCTCGAGGTCACCTTCTTGGTGTTCTTCTTGGTCAGACCTGCAAAAGAAATCACGTTAGAATCACAAGAATTACATTCCATGTAATCACTTTGATCAAAAGTCAACAAATACAGTCCATCTTTCTCTTTGGCAGAAAGATACAACTCTCCATCTTTGTAGATCTCGCATCTTTCAGCATCATAGGACAGTTTTAGTCCCTTCTTAGCAATCTGCGAAACGCAGATTGAACTTCAACTCTGGAACCAAGTAAACATTGTTTATAGTCAAGTTCAGACTTTTAAGATACACAGTTCCAATCCCGGTCGCTTCCAATTTCTGACCGTTGGCTTGTTGCACAGCGAAGCTTTGCTTCTTAAACGTCGAAAATAGCTGTCTGTATCGACACATGTGCTGAGTACACCCAGTGTCTAGGATGAAAGAGTTCCCTGCTTCTGGTGTGCCTTTTAGCGACATCAAAGCCTTTGCAGTCTTTGCCTTTGAGATGGTATGACTTTTGCCTGACGCCTCAGACTTTGTGGAGCTCACCTTGGCTCCTTTCTGCTGACGTGGCTTCTTGCAGTTCCGCTGAATATGCCCAGTCTGTCCACAATTGTAACATCAGACAACGTTTAACGCTACAGCATTTTCTCCAGTAGCAACAGCAGTGGGGGTGTTAGAACTCCGTTCTTCCCTCCCCCTATCTTTCACTTCCAGTGCTGCAAGTCTGTCATGTTCATTAAGAACAACCGCATAGACCCTCTCAGAGGTCAAATCGTTCGCTGGAAGGGACCCAAGCTGACTGGCAACGGTTTTGTAAGTCCGATTCAGGCTGTTTATCACCATGAAGCAAAACACTTCCTCCTGCAGACGGAAATTACGTTCCACCATCTGTTGCCGCAGATATTTCATTTCCGTCAGGTGCGCTTGAACATCTCCATCAGGCGCAAGCCTCAGATTGGTCAGCTTTTCAAAATACAGCAACGCTGAAGAACCTGCATCTCTCTGATGTGTCCTTCGCAAAGTGTCCCAAACCTCTCGTGCGTATTGTAAATCCTGAATATGCACAAGCTGGGAATCTGAAACACACAGAATTATAGCCGTCCTGGCTTTCACATTCTGTGACTCCCAAGCACACGTTGGTGCTGCAGGAATAGGGTTCTCAATCACCCCAAACAGTCTCTGATTCTGCAACAGGGCCTTCATCTTAATAGACCAAGATGAATAATTGTCATTAGTTAAAAGAGGTGGGCTAGGCAGGGCTCCCCCTTTCTTGGCATCCATTTTGAGTCCTTGCTTTAAAATCTCACTCTCAAACCTGCTAAAATCCAATAGCTGGTTTGTTTATGCTCTTGGCCTCTGGCAGCTCTCAACGCTGGCTGCTTTGGAAAGTCCCTTTCCAACAGTTCATGAGATACTGTAGCCAAAACATTCCATTGTTTTCGCCTCTCTCATGCACAGCCTTACAGTAAGTTTCCACTTCACTGACGAGCGTTGCTTAGCAACAGTGCATTCCTTTCTTGTACAGGAAACCACAAGAATTTCTGGAATGCAAGCCTCTTCCCACTCGGAGCTGTTTTTCCGAAACGATGCTCCCGTGAACCAGAGAATAACTCAATCTGCGTTCACTCATTTAAGCCCGAAATTCTCATACCTTGGGCTCCGTGGCTTGGCTGTCACTTCGTCTGGGCAGCTTCTGGCTGTAGGCTGTAGGTGCAGAGGATCAACCTCTCATTGCAGACCTCCATGGAGCGATGAAAACAGCAGCTCTGCTACTGTTGTTGCAGACTTCCATGGATCGAAAAAACCATCAGCCATCCTCTGCTACCACTGTTGGAATTCTGCCTGGGTCAGAGGAATGTGCCACAACGTAGGCACCGGCAGATATTCCTTGTCGACCTCCCCGCAGATAAGCAGGCGAGGTCTCGGCGATTCTTCCCAGATGTGAGAGAAGAACACACCATTCATTCTCTCTCCCCTTTGGTATCCCCAGGGAGGGGAAAGAAGCAGACAGAAATCTATTTACATTCTTTATTTCTGTCTCTTACATCAGTACAGAGAAACATGTCTGCACTCAACAGCAGTAAGAATGAACTCCACCCATGTACTTCCAGTACGGGTCACATGACACACACACTGAGCTAACATCTGGTGCTCAGTACAGAATGGACTGCCCCTTTGTTCCCATGGCAACAGTCACAAACATCCTGTTTGGCTTTCCAGCCACCTGCAGCTGACTGAGCTGCTAGAGCCTTTGCTTGCTGCTGCATTGCTGCTTTATGGTAACATATCTTCTCACATAAAAAACAGAAATAGGCAAACTACCCCCAACCACATCCCCACCAATCCCCCTGGCATACCACCCATTATTCCACCATGCAGCACAAAACCTCCAGATAAAAATCTGGCAAACCAAAGGTTTATATCGCCTAATAGACTTTTATAAAAATAACAAACCTTTCTCAACACAAGAAATACAAGACAAACTAGAAGACACCCAAATGCCCTGGTTAGCACAACAACAACTACACGCCCTCTTAAACAACCCAGCGGTAAAATCAGCAGCAACTAGGCCCCTGACAACCTTCGAAAACCTCCTCCTAACAACAAAGGGAAACGGTAAAGGGATGGTATCCGCAATATAGAAAATACTACTCCAAAATCCCACAAACCCCCTAGACGCAATCAAAAAACAATGGGAGAATGACATAGGCTATGAGATTAACCCGACTCAATGGACCAGAATGTGGTCTAAACCCCCCTTTAAATCCATATCAACAAAAAGAAAATAACTCACTCTGAAACTCAACTACAGGTGGTACCTAACACCAAGAAAACTAGCGCTAATACGCCCAGGAATCTCACCAAAATGCTGGAGAGGGTGCACCTCCACAGGCACATACCTCCACATGTGGTGGGAGTGCCCCAAAATCCAACTATTCTGGACAACAGCCATACAAGAAATATGTAAAATAACTAAGCAAGTATTAGACACCACCCCAGAACTGGCACTACTAAACATCTTCAACAATGCAAGACAACAATGCCCAATTACACCACAAAGAACTCATAACCCACCTACTTTCAGCAGCCAGAAACACCATAACCAGACACTGGAGAGACCTGTCAGGAGCAAGCATGGACCAATGGTACCAAATAGTAACAGCCTTACTAGAAAAATTAACCAATAAACTGAAACTGACATGGGGACAAACAGAAGACTCCTTTATCCCGGTATGCCTCCCCTTTATCACATACACAGCCCAACAAGACATTGACAATAACCCACCAACAGCATACAAATCAGTATGGCTAACCTGATCCAAAACACACATACACACACCGCACTCACACACGAAAACAAAGATCACCACAGCCAACCACAAACAAACAACCACACCATAGACTAACCCCAAACTCTTTCACCACCAAAGAAACACAAATGAACAGTAGAGAACTGGCACGAGCAATGCTGACACAAAACCCTACATACATTAAGCAAAACAGAAACATCGCCACCCGACCCCACCCCCCCACACACACATCTTCCGCCCCTTCCCCCCCACACACACACTAATGTCCAAACAAATGTAACTGATTTGTAAAAGTGTTACATGGAAAAAATATGAGAGACATTACACATACTTCTGTAAAACAAGAAAATCTTTAATAATAATAAGAAGAAGTTGTACACCAAAAAAAAAAAAAGATCAGGGAAGAAGATTATATATTTTGTGTTCTCATGTTGTACTTTTATGTTCTGAACTGCCTGTGATCTGCTAATGAAGGGTGGTATACAAATTAAATAATAACAATTAAATAATCCCAATTACACTCAGGTTTCTGGAAGGACTTTCTGAGAACCTCACAGAATAGCCTCTTCTTAGATTGTCTGGGTGGAGCTACGTGAGTTTGCTTCTCTTTCCTTCCTCTTTGCAGCCTTCTCATGCATGTACCTGAAATCTGGGCATCTGGAACCACCCTTAGAAACAGTGAGCACCAAACTCAGTTCCAAAAGTCAGCAGAGCACAGCAGAGTATGAACCACATGAACGACAGCTCTGAAGTATAACTTCTTTTATTCTCTACAGCTACTGCATAAACTAACTAAAGACTAATCGGAGACGCTGGACTGCCTGAGTGTTACAGCTGCTTGAGCAGTCACCTTATCTATATACAGATAACACTCAGACGCCCACAGGCTGGAGCGGAAGAAGCGATGAGCAAAATCCACCCCCTCCTTTCTGAAACATTGTCAGCAGGTTCTTGCAATGGGAGGGGTGAAACATCCTCACCTGTGATCTGCTAATGAAGGGTGGTGTACAAATTAAATAATAACAGTAGGCGAACTTCCCCATAGCTATAAGGATGTCCCACAAATCCCAATTACACTCAAGTTTCTGAAAGGACTTTCTGAGAACCTCACAGAATAGTCTCTTCTTGAATTGTCTGGGTGGAGCTACTGATGGGAAACATATCTCACCAAAGTCTCCCAGGATGCTATATAAGCAGGCCTGGTGGCCCACAGGCCATTCACACTGAATCCTAAAATGTGGGCCAAGATCTTCTTACCATTTGTGGGACTCCTTTGCACGGCCAGCCTGCCACTGACTTCTTCCCAGGCTGATACAGGTGAGTTTGCTTCTCTTTCCATCCTCTATGCAGCCTTCTCATGCATCTACCTGAAATCTGGGCATCTGGAACCACCCTTAGAAACAGAGCAATAACAACCCTTGGATTCTCTTACTCCAACTTGTCTGCTTATTTGCCAGCATTAAACGGGATAGTCATTCCAAAAGGACAGATCCCATGGTTCCAAAACAAATACCCTTTTATTAAGATTTGTAAGTGCCTGTTTCTGTGTGCTGCAATCTTTGTAAGTTTAGGGGACAGAAGAGACATTCTTCTGATAGGGGCAAAGAAGGCAGGGCTCTCACAAACTATGTAGCCGAAATCATTTAGCTGAGATTCCTGCATTACAGGGGGAGGTTCTATCAGGGAGGTTCTATCTATACAGGTAGCGCAGCTATCATCAAGCCTTGATTGAAGAATGGTACACTCCTATCTGGGATGGTCTTCCTCTTCCACCGAGCGTGCAGCTTAGGGAGGGACGCACATGAAACAGGGGGACACCTGCCTAGCCAGCCAGGTCAGTCAGACCAGCCCTGGGGATCAATGGGGTGACAGATGTCTCAGTCGATTCACCCTCACATCCGTCTTGAGACGTCTCCTGGGGCTCCCAAGTTCAATTATGTATGAGATAATGTGTGCAGAACTAGGTATACACACGATGGAATATTGGGTGTGGGCTAGCACTATAAAATATGGGTTGCATTTCCATTCTGTTGCCAACTATTGAGTCTACTCTCTGACTCAATGGTTGAGTCCAGAAGTTCCAACTCTTACATAGGAAAATCAGATCTATTGGTATTCAAATCAGATTTTGAAACCCTTGTGTAATTTGAGTGAGCAATATATTTATTGCAATAGTCAAAACTGATTAAGGTACATTGGGAGGAAACAACATCAAGTCACGTGTAAATATAATTTGCTCTCCCGAGATAACAGGATCACATTTCTCAAAACTAATAATTTCTGTCCAACTCAGGACCTTTATCTTAGCCCGACTGAATGTTTTTCCTTCAACTTTTGTCAAGGGCAGATTTTTAAACATCCCCAGAAATGATAGACATTGTGGATGTTCTTTGAATGTGCCAGACACTGTAGAACATATCCTTTTCTACTGTCCATTTTACAACCTGGTATGCAAACGCAAGCTGCCCCCCTGTTTGGGGTAGTCTAACATCACGGCACAATGAAAATATCTGATTAACCCGGAATTAACTGCAAGGGGGGCTGAGGTTTTGTTAATAGTATCCCTTGGAGTGCTAAATGGCACTATTTAGCAGGAAGAAATCCCAGTGAAGTTCCTCATCATTATATATTTTACATGGCTGTTTATTTGTATATATTTTAAATGTTTTAGGATGCCCTATATTTGTAATGCCTAGAAAATTTTGATGAAGTAAGTAAGCAAGCATTACAGGGGGTTGGACTAGATGAGCATTGGGGTCCCTTCCAATTCTGGAATTCTATGATTCCACGAAAAGAGAATATGCGTGGGAAAGAGGGTCAGAGAGAAGGAAAGTCACAGGGGTATAGAGAGGAACAGATGGCAGACAAAAGCACGACTGGAAGCACTGAGATGAAAAGCAGAGGTTTCTAAGCTGCTTAAATCTTAAATAGTGCACTAAGCAACATAAAAACTGTAAAGCAATATCAGAAAAACCATAAAAAACAGTAATATAAAGTCATTAAAAAACCAGGAATTTCATCTGTCTGTCTATCTATTTTGTTCCCTTAGGTCCAATATTGGTGTGCACTGTCGATGACTTTGTCCCCGTAGGCATGACGATTACGTGGGAGGAAGGTGGCCAATCAGATAACACCTCCGGCATCATAAGTGTGCACACTGGTAACACATCACACTTCAGCCTTAAACCACTAGGCAATTCGGAGGTGGACCTCTTCGTCTGTCGAGTATCCCTCCCTGAGTCTGAAACAAAAGTCAATGAACCTGAAGGTAAAAATTCTCAACACAGTTGGGGCTTAGTTTTTCTTTGAAAAGCACAGTTTGGGAGCAGGATAATTGTTTCCAGATTGCTTAAGATCCTCTCAGGGACTGACCATTTTAAGACTGCTTCCTCCTTAATTCAGAAATTTATTTCTGCTTTCCATTATGGCCTGTTGAGATAAGACTTTCCCCACCAGTTGCCATGATATCAGTGCTAATATTGACAAAAGACACAACTTGAAAATGCAATCAGTCCAGTGGAGATCTGAACAGTAATTCTCCTCTTATCTCTGCAGAAAGGTTTTCGCCGTTCTTGAACAATACAGTGGTGCCCCGCAAGACGAACGCCTCGCAAGACGAAAAACCCGCTAGACGAAAGGGTTTTCTGTTTTGGAGGCGCTTCGCAAAACGAATTTCCCTATGGGCTTGCTTTGCAAGAAGAAAGCCCATAGGGAAATCTCCGGGGACCTCTTTTAAATGCTAGCGGTGGGGAGCAAAGCCTTTCCCCCCCCCCTCCGGCCTTCAGAAGAGGTCCAGGAAGGCCGGCGGGGGCCGAAAGGCTTTGCTCCCCACCGCCAGCATTTTAAAAGCAGTCCGGGATAGCAGGAAGGACCTCTTCTGAAGGTGGGCGGGGGGCAAAAGTCTTTGCTTCCCCCTGCCTGCCTTCCCGGGAGAGCGGAGAAACGCAGCGCTTTTGAAGGGCTTTTGAAGGCAGGCGGGGGGGAGCAAAGACTTTTGCCCCCCGCCCGCCTTCAGAAGAGGTCCAGGACCTCTTCTGAAGGCTGGCGGGGGGCAAAAGTCTTTGTCCCCCCTGCCTGCCTTCCCGGGGGCTTTTAAATCGCCCCGGGACAGCGGAGAAGTCCTCCGCTGTCCCGGGGTTTTTAAAATGCTGGGGGACGGCAGCAAAGCCTTCGCTGCCGCCCACCAGCATTTTAAGATCGCCCCGGGACAGCAGAGAAGTCTCCGCTGTCCCGGGGGCTTTTAAAATGCTGGGGGACGGCAGCAAAGGCTTCGCTGCCGCCTGCCAGCATTTTAAGATCGCCCCAGGACAGCGGAGAAGTCTCCACTGTCCCGGGAAGGCAGGCGGGGGGAAGCAAAGACTTTCGCCCCCCGCCGGCCTTCAGAAGAGGTCGGGGGACAGACTGTCCCCGGACCTGGTCTGAAGGCGGTTTCCATAGGAACGCATTGATTGATTTTCAATGCATTCCTATGGGAAACCGTGCTTCGCAAGACGAAAAACTCGCAAGACGAAAAGACTTGCGGAACGAATTAATTTCGTCTTGCGAGGCACCACTGTACTAAATGCATGTTTTTATCAGACGGTAACAATGGGAGAAGGAAAGGAAAGAATGTGTACCCTGCAAGGGCCAAGGTGTCTCCCACAATAATTTCCACCCCATTAAAAACCATTCCCACCTCCAGACAAGGATCCTTCTAACCTTCATCTGCCTGTTGATAATGTTTACCCAGCATAGGGTGACCTAGATGAACAGATGGTGCCTAAAGGAAGATAGGGCTTAATTTCCATCAGCAACGGCCTGATTTATAATAGCTTGATTTGCAATAGCTTGTGTCATGTATGCCATAAGGAAGTGTCACGCAGGCAAAAGAAAGGTTAACCAAATATGGTCCGAGAAGAGAACTAAGGAGAGAATAAGGAAGTCAGCTATATAAGATAATGAAGGTGAAGCTGCCTGTTGAATGAAGGGAGGGTTTAGCCCTGTCACAATATAGATTGCTGAAGTAGCTTTGGCTTGTGACACAGGTCACGTAGACAGTAGGAGAAACCACAAGAAAAGGCTTACCAAATAAGACAAGGAAATGGGTGAGGAACTTGCATAGTGTAGTCATCCTTCTAAGGTAAAATGCTTGGTTGGCGGTCGGTGATTGGTAGAGGGAAGGGTGTACCTTCAGTATAAGAATGCCTGCCAAATGCCATGTATCGCCGCCAGCCTTTGGAAGCTATTCCACTGGCCGCCTCTGCACAGACTACAAATAAACTCTTTTCTCTGAGGAAGTCCGTTCCCTGGTGATCTTTGTCTCCTCCGAGTTCCAAGAGTTCAGCGGGCGAATGAGCTCAGGCTCAAGGGTCCAGAAATAAGGCTTCAGTGCCCTTCTATAGGAGGCAGATTTTTATATCCTTGCCCTGGTGGCCAAGTCCACACATTTAAGGAGCTCCGTACCTAGTTAGCTGCTGCAGAGATGGTATCATTGGATATGGGAAGTTTTTAGCTATACTTGGTTTTCAAACGTAGCCTATACACCAATACCTTCTCTGGGAAGGCTGGGATGCTTTTTGTGCTGGGCGCTTTCTTTATACATGTTGGGGAACGGAGCTGTGTAAATATTCCTGGAATCTCCACTATCCCACCTTGTCCTCATTCAGCTCAAGGAAGCCCCATGTATGTGCCATAGATCTTCCTACTCAGGTCCACACACACAAGAACTTCAGTTAAATCCCCTTTGCTCCTTAAAGCTTTCATTAAGGATTTACACCCTATATCTACAGATTAAAAATGTTTGTCAGAGAATCCACCAGAAAATAATCAGCACTGAATGGTGTCATAAATGTTGTCCATCAATTATGTCTAAAATTAATAGCTGTTGCCTCTCCCTCATACTTTCCCCACCCCAAAACTTAAAAAGACAAAGGGACCGGTCTCCGTGAGAACCTCTATCGCACCAACCATAAAAAAAGAAGCCTTCAGCGAGCACAGACAATCCTCACTGGCATGGTCATAGGGCTCAATGCAAGTGAAATTTCTGTCCAGTGGGTGAAGAATGCCCTCCTTGAAGGTCGCCATGTGAATCCCCAAGTCTTGAAGGGCAGCATCAAGGATTCCCTCTTGGTCTTCAGCCAGGTGGTAGTGCCCTACTCTGACTGGAACATCGGCACTTCATACTCCTGTATGTTTACCCACACAGCAGGCACCGTGGAGCCCACCCAGAGGCCTGAGGAGAAATCCCAGGGTGAAAAGTGATGCACACCCCTTTCTCAACCTATCCCAGTTTTCCCTCCCCAGCCTATCCCAGATTAAATAATTTCCATGTATCCATGTTTGGCCTAGGGCTGAATAAAAGTGAGCAAACTCACAGATATCTCTTGATGTGATCACTTGATTGAGGCGGTGGGTGGGTTTTGGAAAGAAGTGGGGAACGGATTAATCTCCCTGCAAAATCGTGTTGAAGTTTGATTACTGTAGACGTAAAGTGTGTTTCGCACATAACCATGAAGTTCACTAGAATGCTTTTGGCTAGTCACTGTCTATCCACATAACCCACCTCACCAGAGGTTTTTGAGGATAAAATGGGGAGGCAGAGTACACTGTATGCGTACTCTCCAACATTCCTCATTTGAAAATAAGGACATTTCTCACTCTCACTCCCTCCGCCATATGACCCTCCCTCAATGTCACGTTTTTTATCTGTTGCCCACTCCTGCAAAACATTTCCTGTCAGATGAAGGTTCAGACGCTTGCCCTGGTGGCCCAGTCCACACATTTCAAGACCCTAAATAGCTAATTTAGGGTGTTCTCGAAGCTACCAACATGAGTTTGACCAAACCGTGGGAGGCAGTGGAAGACAGGAGTGCCTGGAGTGCTCTGGTCGATGGGGTCACAAAGAGTTGGACATGACTAAACAACAACAACAAATAGCTAATTCAGGGGCAACTGTGCGGAGGTTACACTATAAGATACGGGAGGTTTTAAGCCAATATTGTTTTTCAAACCCAACCTTTGCAACAACTTGAACACACCAATACCAATTGTTGTCCATCAGTTATGTCTAAACTTAATAGCTGTTGCCTCTCCTTTTCTCTCATACTCCCCCCACCCCAAAATGTAAAGAGAGAAGGGAAATGGTCCCAGGATCCTAACATTTCTTCATTTCTTGGGTTTAGGGAGATCCCCACCACTCATAGCTGTCAACGTTTCTGTTTTTTTAAGGGAAATTCCCTTATTCTGAATAGGATTCCTCTCAAGAAAAGCGAAAAGTTGACAGCTATGCCACCACTAAATCTATAACAATACATTCAAAGTTGGATCATGTGATTTTAAGCAGTCCCTGGACATCACACACACAGTTCCTCCACTGCCCTGACCGAAAACCTTAGTCCCGATTTTATTCTATTTTATTCTTTGGTAAATTTATAAATATGTTTTTAAGAAAGGGGCAAGATTAAACCTGCTCCAGTCCCCCTTTCGTCCCACCCAGGCTGGCCCTACCCTCCGCCTGCCCCTCAGAGCTGGCGCAACCCACACAGGGCTGGGCCTTGCTGGTGGCAGTCTCCCCTCCTCTTCGCCTGCCCTCTGGCAGCTGCTACAATCAGCAGCATGTGATACTGCAATGTTCCCTGCCCTGCTTTCCATGACCTCCAGAGCGTCACTTCAATCCTGTTTGTCTTCACGTGGCCGCTGTCCTTTGAACCAAGTTCTACTCTAGAGCCATGTTCACAGGCCGCGGCCATCCACCAGGGTAGCACAAAAGCCCACTTCTGTGTAGATTCTGCAGCCAGCTGGTAACCCCTCCCTCTGTCTGCTTCCGCTACAGCCAGCAAGATCCTCCATTTCACTGGCATTTCCCTCCTGCTGAAAAAGTTGCAGAAATCTCCTTCTTCTCACCTACAAATACGGCAGAATTATGTTCTGGCTCAAATCCAAAAAATGACGCTAATTGGAAACCTGTAAAATACATGGGTATGGCCCTGTGTGGTGTATCACAATAGCACCAGCAAGAATGAGAAGGAAATATACAAGGATAGGAGTCAGCTCCAGGGGGCCGTGGGTGCTTGGGCACCCACAATAATGTAATTTGCAGGGACTGGGCACCCACAAAGTCAATGAGCACTATGTGCAGGCATGTGCATGTGTGGCATCTGAATATAGACTGCATTTTTAATCAAGACTTATATTGGCTTATATCTTGATCAGGTTCCTAAATTAAATGGGCTTAGATTTTCAAATGTTTCATGCCAGGCAGAAAGAACCTTGGCAAGAGGTTTTTCTCCTAAGACAAGGGGGCCCCATTGATTTATAGTAGAAAAACAATTCTCAAAGTCATAAAAAGGGAGAATTACATATGCTGCCCTTGCAGACTGAGAAAACACAATTAAAGGCAAGGGTAAATAGTAAAATAATACCAATGTGCCTCCCAGTAAAATGAGCCAGATCTTCTTTCTAAGGTTGAAAGGCCAAGAGCAGTGAAAAAGGCAACTGGCTTGGCTAGAAGAAAAGAGAGCATTTTTGGGAAATCTTTTAAAGCTGTTTTTTACTGAGTTCCTTTTTACTTTACAAAGGCTTTATTCTTTTAAAAGGCTACCTATGATAAGTGAATGAAATATATTAGCTTAAATATTGGCTTAAATGTAATTATGCAAAGGATTTAAGGAATGCTAGATTCTTATTTCATATGGTTGTAAGAGTTGTATTTATCCTGAAATTAAGTCAGCCACCAGCCTAGCCCCCCTGCTAGACAGAAGACGCCATCCAAGCACTCTTGATATATAGTTGTCAGGCATTTGTTTAGAAACCTTAAATGAAGGAAATCTTTCAATGTTGATGTGAAACTCAAGATCCTTGACATCTGTTGAACATAAAAATGTAAGATTAAACATTTGTTTTAGAAGGCAATAGGGCAAGGAGGGCAAGAGGTGAGCTGGTAATTAAGATTCCATGTAAGATATATTATTACTTATTTGTCACATATATAGCTCTTTGTCTCCCTTATAAGGGCAAGGAAGTGGGTGTATCTTTTGTGGGTGTATCTTTTGTGATTGGTTCTACCAAACAGCCAATAGGAATTTCAACCAGGCTGATTGGACAGAGGCAGCCACAGGAGGAGCAAAGGGGGCTGGATTAAGGGAATATAAGTGCTGGCCAGGATGGCAAGAGGCCAGGCCAGAGCTTGGTAACCATATACCACTGAGCCTCTCATTTATTTGTCTGACAAATAAATTATTATTTTAATTTCTCTATTGCTGCGTTGAATATTTCATTCCAGCTAAGCGTTAACCACAAGCAGGGTGCCACATTTTATGGTGCCTCTGTGACTCGGATAAGTGGTCTGCTGGAACACAGCCCCTTCGCCCTACTGGGCAGGGTACAAGAGAGAGGACCACTGCTTACCCAAAGCGCGCACTGGTAAATTTTTCCAGGGGGAACGCAGAAGACTCGTCTGTCTGATACCCTGCTCACTGGCGGCGACGGACCGGGGGGAAACAGGGAACCAACCAAGGGTAAGTGCACAAAGGGATTTTTGGCCCTCCAATTAATTGGGAGGAAGAGAAGTCTTGATCAAACTTCTGCGTCTCAGTAAGGGGAAACTGAGTACGCTAGGTGGTTGGGTACATCAGATGTTGGTCTGGTGGAGGAAAAGGGAAAATTGGGAGGTAGAGTGTGGTGAAGTATCTAGCGCATTGTATGTGTGAGAAAGTACAGAGCAATCTGTAGCTGACCTGAGTGTGGAGTGGGTAGTACTTCGGTTCCCAGTGAGGCGACTCCATCTGGGCAAGGAAACTCACGAAGTGTGTGTGCGAGTGACTGAGTGGATACTTCACAGGGCCATACAATGGGAGTTGGGGGTTCAAAGGGGGAAAATACACCTCTTGAGTGTATGTTAAATAATTTTAAGAAAGCCTTCTCAGGGGCATATGGAGTCAAAATGACGCCAGAGCGCTTGAGAACGTTATGTGAACTAGAATGGCCGAAACAAAATACTGAATGGCCATCTCAGGGAACTTTTGATATAAATTTAGTAAGCAAACTTTGGTCTAACATCGCCAAAGAAACTGGAGGGTGCCCAGAACAATTTCCATATATAGATTCCTGGCTGAGCACATTAAATAAAAATCCTCCATGGATAAGGGAATGCAAAGTCAAACGATGCAAATTATTGGCTGTAAAAGCTGAAGCTAGGAAAGGAATCTTGCCAAATAAACTCAAACCCATTTTTGAGGGACCAGAGGAAGAGGTGCTTCCACCTCCACCCTATGCTCCACATCGAAGGGAGCTTAATTCAAACACTCCGCCAGTTGTAACCCCAAGGCAAGAAAGTGGAATGAATAATGGGAGTGGAGTCACAGAGCTTGATTCCTTGATAGATTATGATAAATATCTTCAGGAGGCATTGGAGTCCTATAATAAAGCCCAAGCAGAAGTGGTTATTCCACCTGTGACTCCTAATAGACCTGCATCTACAGTCTCCTTTAGTGGAACAACTGATTGCCCACCCCAAACCCCTGTACATCCAAGTCCTAGAGAATTATTACAGAAGTTACAGGGAGACCTTAATCGGTCAGCAAGCAATACAGCCAGGCGTATAAAGCTGCTAAAAGAACGCCTTGGGACAAATACCATCCCCTATGATTTGAGGCCCCTAGAGCAAAGCGAAGAGAAAGATCACGTAGTAGCCCCTCTTAGAAGAGTATTTGATGCACTTGAGGAGCCTGCGCTGGTTAATGGGCAACCCGGACCACGGCCACCTCGAACTTCGACCCTGCAATATATTCCATTCACAACTACAGATCTGATGAATTGGAAAACACACACCCCATCTTTTGCAGAAAAACCTCAGGCTATGATGGACTTGGTGACTTCAATAGTAAATACTCATAGTCCTACTTGGACAGATTGTCGCCAGCTCCTAAATACTCTTTTCACCATTGAGGAAAGGAGAGACATAATTGAAAAGGCACAGATATATTTGCGTGAGCAGGCCAGAGTGGGAAATATTTTTAATATTGACCGTCATCTCCAAGACAACTTTCCCTTGGAAGATCCTAATTGGGATCCAAACAATGGAATTCACCTGGCCAGACTTACCACCTACCGCCAGACGCTTGTGCAAGGTATCCGCAGGGCATGCCAGAAGCCCACTAATATGTCTAAAGTCTCAGAAGTAGAACAGAAACCAAATGAGAGTCCGGGAGACTTTTTAGAGAGGCTGCAAGAAGCCTATCGTATATGGACTCCTTTTGACCCTGAAGCCCCTGAAAACAGCAGAATGATTACTGCTACATTTGTGGCCCAGTGCGCTTCTGATATTCGTAAGAAAATTCAGAAATCAGAAGGATGGGAAGGGATGCTGATGAGCCAAATTATGGCCATTGCACGCCGAGTTTATCGGAATAGGGATGAGGCTGAGAAGCAAGAGAAGAAGAAGTGGCAGAAGGAAAAGATGGTAATGCTAGCCACAGCAGTGAAGCAAGACTACCGCCCCTTAAATGGAGGGAGAGGGCGAGGAAGGAATCCACCACTGGGAAGGAATCAATGTGCAAATTGCAAGAAGGAGGGTCATTGGAAGCGGGAGTGTCCTGAACCCCTGAGGTTGGAAGAAGTACGCCCAGGCCCAGGCCCAGGCCCAGGCCCAGGCTCCGGCCCAAGAAACCAGGGACGGGGACGGGGAATGATCCGAGATGGAAGATATCAGAGACCAGGACAAGGACGGAGTAGAGACAATTTCATTGGACTGGCAGAAGAGGATTTTACTCAAGACTAGGAACGACCGGACTCCATAAAGTTAGGCTTCCAGGAGCCCACGGTCACGATTCAATTAGGGAGCCATTTAATAGACTTTATGATTGATACTGGGGCTGAATACTCAGTACTCCCAGAACTATTGCAGAAAAAGGCATCCAAAAGTGTAGTCATTAAAAGTGCCACTGGACAGTCAGCTAAGAGGTCTTTCCTCCAACCTTTGGAATGCCAGATTGGGGGACATCGTTTAACCCATCAGTTTTTGTATATACCTGAGTGTCCAATACCTCTCTTAGGCAGAGATATGCTGTCCAAATTGCAGGCCCAAATCACCTTCACTCCTCGAGGTCCAGAAATGAAACTGCCATCAAAAGCAGCAGGAATAATTACCCTCTCAGTACCTAAGGAACAATCATGGCGTCTAATGTCAGCCTTGCAAGTCCAACCCACATTGGATACAGAATTAAACAAGCTCCTCCGAACTCTACAGGTGCCACCAGGAGTATGGGCCGAAAATAGCCCACCAGGAATGGCTAAGAATATAGCTCCAATTGTAGTAACCCTAAAACCTATGGCTACCCCTGTATCTGTAAAGCAATATCCCTTACCCCGGCGAGCAGCAGAGGGCATCCAGAAACATTTGGACCGCCTATTAAAATATGGTCTGCTTAAGCCTTGCCAATCAGAATGGAACACACCCCTTTTGCCTGTTCGAAAACCTGGGACAGATGAATACAGGCCAGTGCAGGACTTGAGGCTCGTAAACCAGGCTATCGAGACCTTGCACCCAAATGTACCAAACCCATATACCTTGCTGAGTTTGATCCCACCAGAAGCAACATTTTTTACTGTATTGGACTTGAAAGATGCATTCTTCTGTTGCCGGCTGGCACCACAGAGCCAACCTATATTTGCCTTCCAGTGGGAAGACCCTTTGACAGGAACAAAAGGCCAGCTAACCTGGACAAGATTGCCCCAGGGATTTAAAAATTCCCCAACTTTATTTGGCACTGCCTTGGCGAAGGATCTAACAAGTTACCCCTCAATACCGGGAGAAAAGGTGGTTCTGCAATATGTAGATGACCTTATATTAGCGGCAAAGGATTTTGATACCTGTAAAGAAGGGACAGAGGAACTGCTCCACTTGCTCTGGGAAGCTGGCTACCGAGTTTCCCAGAAAAAGGCACAGTTATGTTTAGAAAAGGTCAAATATTTGGGCTTTGACATCTCACACCAACAACGAGCATTGAGACCAGAGAGGAAAGAAGCTATTTGCCTTATCAAGGAACCTACCACAAGGAAACAACTTAGAGGATTCCTGGGAACAGCAGGGTTTTGTAGACTATGGATACCTGATTTCAGCAGTCTGGCCAAGCCCTTACATGAAAGCACTCGAGGTGCAGAAAAGGGGCCTTTTTAGTTATCAAACAACGACTTATGGAGGCACCAGCCCTTGGATTGCCTAATTCGGAAAAACCCTTTCAGCTGTATGTACATGAACAGAATGGGATTGCAGCTGCAGTCCTGACCCAGAGATTAGGAAGTTGGAACCGCCCAGTAGCTTATTTGTCTAAACAATTGGACTCAGTAGCAAAAGGATGGCCTCCATGCCTAAGGGCAGTAGCGGCCACTGCAAGCCTTGTCAAAGAAGCTGATAAATTTACCTTCGGCCAGACGATGTATGTGAATGTACCTCATGCTGTTCTGACACTCATGGAATATAAGGGTAGTTATTGGCTAACGAACCCAAGGATGGCTAGATACCAAGGCCTATTGTGTGAAAATCCCAGGATTCATCTACGAGTAGTGAATATGCTCAATCCAGCGACTCTGCTGCCTCTGCCAGAGGTAGATGATGAAGAATCACATGATTGTCTCCAAATAATGGATGAAGTTTATTCCAGTAGACCTGATCTGAAAGATGAACCATTGAAAAATCCAGATGTTGTATATTATACGGATGGTAGCAGTTACCTGCATGAAGGTGCCAGACGAGCAGGATATGCTGTGGTCACCAATGAGGAAGTTGTGGAAGCTGAAGCTTTGCCTGCTGGCACATCAGCACAAAAGGCTGAACTTATAGGCTTAACTAGAGCTCTGCAATTGGCAGCTGGATGTAAGGCAAACATCTATACTGATTCTAAATATGCCTTCTTAACCCTGCATGCACATGGAGCTCTATGGAAAGAAAGAGGTCTAATAGGAGCCCACGGGAAGGCCTTGAAATATGGACCTGAAGTAGAAATCCTGTTAGAAGCAGTATGGGCTCCAGAACAGATTGCTGTAATGCACTGCAAAGGTCATGGACGAGGAAGGGATCCAATAACCAGAGGAAATCATGCTGCTGACAAAGCAGCCCGAGAGGCAGCCCAAAAGCCTGTGGGAGGATTTATAGCAGCCCTCATACCAGAGGTAGTTCCAGAAGATGTTAAACCTCACTATACCCCAGAAGAGAGGAAGTGGGCTGAACAGGAAGGAGCGGTTGTGAAGGACGGTTGGATGATCCTGCCGGACAATAGGATTTATGTACCTCATCATCTAGCAGGCACAATTGTAAGAAATTATCATGAATCTACTCACCTTGGCGGTACTGCAACCAGAGAGAGTCTCAGTCGGAAGTTGTATATTATTAATCTATCACAATTAGCAACTTGCATTTCACAGAAATGTGTTCTTTGTGCTAAAAACAATCCCAGGCAGGGACCGGTACAACCTCCTGGAATCCAACATGTGGGATATGTCCCCATGGAAAGTCTAATTGTGGACTTCACAGAGCTGGTCCCTTCTAAGGGATTCAAGTATCTCCTTGTGTTTGTAGATACTCTTACCGGATGGGTTGAAGCTTTTCCCACCCGAACTGAAAAGGCACGAGAGGTAACTAAGAGACTCCTCACTGAATTGATCCCAAGGTTTGGATTACCTAGATGCATTGGAAGTGATAATGGGCCAGCGTTCATTGATCAAGTAGTACAAGATGTATGTCGAGTCCTACAAGTAAAATGGAGACTGCATGCAGCATATAGGCCTCAGAGTTCAGGGAAAACTGAAAGAATGAATCGGACTCTGAAAACCCAATTGGCAAAATTAACCCAGGAAACGGGATTGGGATGGGTAGATGTGTTACCCATAACACTGTTTCGTGTTCGGTGTGCACCCACAAAAAGACTTAAGTTGTCACCTTTTGAGCTCCTGTATGGGAGACCGCCCTCCTTTGTTCAGGATATTCCAGCTGACCTTAAACAAATAGGAGATCATGTGACACAGGGACAAGTGCAATCTCTCTCCCGTGTTTTTGTTTCTCTTAACAGGTGGGCCCTCGAACGCACGCCGTGCAGCATTGCCGAGCCGATTCATCAGTTCCAGGCTGGCAATAGCGTATGGGTGAAAGAGTGGAAACGTGATCCACTTGCACCAAAGTGGCGTGGACCTTACACCGTCTTGCTCTCTACTCCAACAGCGGTGAAGGTAGCTGAGGTGACCCCCTGGATTCATCACTCTCGTTTGAAGAAGTCCGAAGGCAGTTGGACGTGCAAAGGTGACCCCTCTAATCCTTTAAAACTAACTCTCTCCAAAAACCCCTGTATCTAGCCCTATCGGGAACGGGCTAGGTCACGGGCAACATTTGACGACCGGCCTGCTGCAGCCACAACCTGGAAGCTGGCTGACCTGCGCACGCCTGAAGCTTGAGGAGCGTCTGAACCAGCGACTGTGAACGGAAAGATTCTCTAATACAATTGATTGACTGCCCCCTTGTGGAACAATTATCAGAGATATTACTCATTGGGGATCCTCGGGATATATGTTTTGGTCTTGGTGGTTCCCCATTTCTGTCACTGGGGGAATTATATTGGGGCTAATAATTATTTGCTATCACAATAAGGTAATCTTTTGTGGAAGGAATGCATATACTAGACATCAACATGATTTTATTATTAATCCTGATCCCTTGGGAAGGGGAAGGGTCCTTGAATCTGACCAAATTGGCTAAATATGGATTCAGCCATGACCACAATATGTGGGTAGGTTTAGCTGAAATGGTAGCCAATGTTGCAAATAGGACCAATTGCCTTGTTTGCTCTCTTGGGCCAGATGATTCAGAGGGAGGTATGCCCTTATTACCGATACCATTAGATGCCATTGGTATGGTAAGCGAAATGCCACACCAAACAGAAATACAGAATTTCCCCGGATGGAACTCAACTAAACCATTACGAGTTATACCTGTACAAGGGGAATTCTGTGTACATAAATCATCAGATGCAGCTGATTCTCCCATGATAGGCTCTTCTCATTGTCACTATACTTGGGATTATATTAAGAATAGTCATACCTGGGCACACGGTACTACCTATCGAACTCGGAATACCTTGCCCTGTGCACCTCCTTTTATTCATGCATGGAAAGTGGTATGGAACATAACTGTGACAGAAAAAGGCAATCTAACATACTGCACTGTGAACTCTCTACCTCTTTTGGTATTTCGCCTTCTGTACTCCACGTACCAAAAACCTCAGACCCGATGGTTGTGGTGGATATGTGGAGAATGGGCATACAAGAAACTCCCTTCCAAATGGAGTGGGACTTGTTTCTTGGGTTGGGTATTACCACCAATGTGGATTATGCCCACTAGTTCGGCCAGGCGAACACGAAGGAATGCTGATATTTCTCATATAGCAGGAGGAAGTACCCAAAGTTGGAGCGGTACTGATGATTGGCCGCCAGAGCGCATTATAGCCTATTATGATCCTGCCTCCTGGAATCCTGGTGAGCTCATACAAGGGGCACGGGATCCTATTTATAATCTAAACAGAATAATTCGATTGCAAGCAGTAGTGGAACTTGTAACCAATGCAACGGCCCAGAGTTTGAGACTTATTGCACAACAGTTGGATGAAAGTAGAGCCGCCATTTTGCAGCTGAAAATGGGAATGGATTATGTACTTGCCAGGCAGGGAGGCCTATGTGGAGTCTTGAACTTGACAGGGAATGCCTGTTGCTTTAACATTTCAGATAATGGTGAGGCAATCCGTGTGTTGGCCACAAAGATGGAGAATATAGCACATGTCCCAGTACAAACATGGGAAGGATGGGATATGGGATGGCTCACCAATTGGTTACCTAATGTCGCAGGACTCAAAGGGATACTATTGTCTTGCTTATTTTTCTTGACAGTAGTGGTAATGGTTTTATGTATGATGCCATGTATCATTTCATGTTTTAGAAGTACAATTAGCAAGATGGTTTCAAATGAAACTCTACCTCATATCATGGCCCTATACAGAGCTTTACCTCAGGAATATGATGAAGGTCAAGCTATCAAGGACACTTGGGATGAAGGTCCTTGAGCTTGAAAGGGGGGAATGTGGCATCTGAATATAGACAGCATTTTTAATCAAGACTTATATTGGCTTATATCTTGATCAGGTTCCTAAATTAAATGGGCTTAGATTTTCAAATGTTTCATGCCAGGCAGAAAGAACCTTGGCAAGAGGTTTTTCTCCTAAGACAAGGGGGCCCCATTGATTTATAGTAGAAAAACAATTCTCAAAGTCATAAAAAGGGAGAATTACATATGCTGCCCTTGCAGACTGAGAAAACACAATTAAAGGCAAGGGTAAATAGTAAAATAATACCAATGTGCCTCCCAGTAAAATGAGCCAGATCTTCTTTCTAAGGTTGAAAGGCCAAGAGCAGTGAAAAAGGCAACTGGCTTGGCTAGAAGAAAAGAGAGCATTTTTGGGAAATCTTTTAAAGCTGTTTTTTACTGAGTTCCTTTTTACTTTACAAAGGCTTTATTCTTTTAAAAGGCTACCTATGATAAGTGAATGAAATATATTAGCTTAAATATTGGCTTAAATGTAATTATGCAAAGGATTTAAGGAATGCTAGATTCTTATTTCATATGGTTGTAAGAGTTGTATTTATCCTGAAATTAAGTCAGCCACCAGCCTAGCCCCCCTGCTAGACAGAAGACGCCATCCAAGCACTCTTGATATATAGTTGTCAGGCATTTGTTTAGAAACCTTAAATGAAGGAAATCTTTCAATGTTGATGTGAAACTCAAGATCCTTGACATCTGTTGAACATAAAAATGTAAGATTAAACATTTGTTTTAGAAGGCAATAGGGCAAGGAGGGCAAGAGGTGAGCTGGTAATTAAGATTCCATGTAAGATATATTATTACTTATTTGTCACATATATAGCTCTTTGTCTCCCTTATAAGGGCAAGGAAGTGGGTGTATCTTTTGTGGGTGTATCTTTTGTGATTGGTTCTACCAAACAGCCAATAGGAATTTCAACCAGGCTGATTGGACAGAGGCAGCCACAGGAGGAGCAAAGGGGGCTGGATTAAGGGAATATAAGTGCTGGCCAGGATGGCAAGAGGCCAGGCCAGAGCTTGGTAACCATATACCACTGAGCCTCTCATTTATTTGTCTGACAAATAAATTATTATTTTAATTTCTCTATTGCTGCGTTGAATATTTCATTCCAGCTAAGCGTTAACCACAAGCAGGGTGCCACATTTTATGTTGCACCTCCATGTTACGGCTGTGGGCACCCACAATCCTGCGGGCAAGATGGCACCCCTGTATACAAGCCCACATCCTGTGTCCTGACTCCATGCATTGCAGCTTGAAGAACCCGATTGGGGTTAAGAAGACTGGTTGCTGGGAACCCCTTCATTTAAAACAGATCCCTGCAGCCACATTAGGAAAAGAACTGAAAATAAAACAGCCAATATTGTAATGCTGTTATACAAATCTATGGTGTGACCTAAAATATTGTTACAAAAGTTGAATGCCTGCCCTTCTCTTTGCCGAGTGGGGGCAAGAGCCCATGGGGTCCCTGGCACTCACACAGGGTCTGTGTCCCTTTGGAGGAATAGAAAATGCAGTAAAGACTATTGTTGTTGTTGTTTAGTCGTTTAGTCGTCTCCAACTCTTCGTGACCCAGTGGACCAGAGCACGCCAGGCACTCCTGTCTTCCACTTCCTCCCACAGTTTGGTCATGGTTTATTTAAACTTATGGTTTATTCACCTATTTACACCTTCAGTCTGCATGGTGGGAGTGCAAATCTTACAGCATGGTCATTTCATGGGGCAGCAGCGCAGGCATCCTTCAGCCTACCTGCCCAAGATGGAGCTCAGCTCCTCTCCTGCCGCTTCTTCCCAGCAAACCTTGCTCAAAAACTGCCTTTTCCTGTCTCCTCAAACACCCCACCCCATCACCTGAAATCCCTGCCTCTGTTCACACCTCAGGGCAAGGGGAAAGGAGTTTTCTTGTGTTGTTAATGGCCCTCCATTATACACATTAAGGCACCAGGCAAAAATGTTCCTCTTTAACCTGATCTTTGGTTGGTTGCTATCCAATGCCCTTCTAAAACGTGTTCTGGCCAGATTATAGGGTTATTTTCACTTTTATTTTGCTTATGTATTTGGTGTTTTTCTATTGTGATTTTATCCTTTGTGGTAGATTTAACAAGAAAAAGACACATGCACCAATAAATAAAATTAAGAAAAGAGCAAGGTCAAACGCGGATGCACAAAACATTTTTTTTTAAAAAAAAGTCAATACTCAATGCACTCTGCTCCACTCCCCCTTTCGTCCCACACAGGGTGTCCCGGCCTTCTGTCTCCCCTCAGAGCTAACACATCACATGAGGCTGGGCCTTGCTGGTGGCAGTTTCTCCTCCTCCTTGCCTGCGCTCTATGAGAAGCCATGGAGAGGCAACGCGATGCGCCCTCACTCATTCGGGACGTGTGCAGGTTCAACCTCCACACCGAACTCGGCACTGGTGGGAAGAAATTGGGACATTCCAGGATCAAATCAGAAACTGGAGTGGCTTTCATAATTCTAGGACTGTCCCTGGAAAATCAGGAGGCTTGGAGGGCATATCTGTGCCACCTTCAACTCTTTGGTGAAAAGGTGGGATTTGAGTTTAATAATAAAGAAAAATGATAAACCACCAGTTGCATCCAAGTTGGGGGTTGCAGAATTCTGAGTTCTGTATACAGTCATACCTCAGGTTAAATATGCTTCAGGTTGCGTTCCACGGCAACCTGGAAGTAACGGAACGGGCTACTTCCAGGTTTCGCCACTCATGCATGCGCAGACGCTCAAAATGACATCATGCGCAGTAGCAGCGAATCGCAACCCGTGCACGTGCAAATGTGGGTTGCGTTCTGCTCAGAATGCGAACGGGGCTCCGGAATGGATCCCGTTCGCATCCTGAGGTACCACTGTATATGTGGCCATCCCATGTACGTATTTTTCGCCCTATAGGACGCACTTTTTCCCCTCCAAAAATGAAGGGGAAGTGCATTCACCTATGGGGTGAATGCAGGCTTTCGATGAAGCCTGGAGAGCGAGAGGCATCGGTGCGCACCGACCCCTCTCGCTCTCCAGGCTTCAGGAAGCTATCCACAAGCCTTGCGGGCCCAGGGGAGGTCCCGCTGGGCACGCGAGGCTTGGGGCGGCAGCCTGCATCCCGAAGGACGGGGCGCCCTCCGGAGGACGCCCTGTGCTTCGGGCAGGTGTCCACAAGCCTCCCGCACCCGGCGGGAGATCCCGCTGGGCTCGCAAGGCTTGCAGGCAGCAGCGTGTTCTGGGGGCTGGGGTCGGGGGAAGCTCGGGCTTCCCCCACGCCAGCCCCGCGCCTGGGGGGGAAAATAATTTTTTTTCTTTATTTCACCCCCCAGAAAACTAGGTGTGTCCTATGGGGCGGTGCGTCCTATGGGGCAAAAAATATGGTAATCCTTAGAACAGCTACTGGACAGTTTCATATTTGAATCTGGGTCACATTCCACCGGGCTCAAGTCCAATATCCTGTCATATGCTTCACAGTATCTTCCCTCCATACAACATGCTCATACTCAGCTCTCCTTTTAGTGTCTGATGATGAAAAGAGCAAACAGGCTTCTGTAACATTACTTAAGACTTTTGCTTTATCTATCTCTAGCACAGTTTCCCATCAACACCCACAAGCCCCTTGAGGGCCTCTCTTTAGTCCAATGCCACAATCTGCGTCAGGCCACAACATAAATTCATTTGATAAATCATGGGCTAAATCAACTTGTGCTATAATTTTGATTCGGGATAGCCTACTGCCATCAAAGCAAAATGAAACTACATCAAATATAAACAAACATCAAATATAAAAACCGTATCTGGGTAAAAGTTGTTATCAAAACCTAAACTAATACAAGGATGCGTCTGGTTCATATCTGAGGATACTAAAAGCAGCATTTGCTGTGAACACCATTCATTTAACTACCGGTAATCTATAAAAGGGGGTTAATTAATGAATTGAGATTAATTAATGAATTAAGCCAGGCCCATTCCATGTTTCTTTCTATATCATGGGTGTCTGATGCTGGTGTGGTTGCTTGAGAGTAAGCAGGCAAGACTCTGACCTGTCTTTTCCAGGCTTTATTCTTGGTGCAAACTATTTACAGGGAAGAGCGTCGTAAATTCATGTCTTGAAGGAAGGTGAGGACAGGTGACCTCACCTAGGCCCAAAGTCATCCCCCACCAAAGCAGGCTCAAAGCTTCTCAGAGCTTTTCAAAATCATTTTTCTCAGCAGCTAAAAGGCATTAGCTAAGCATCAGAAACATTCTGCTTGCTGTAACTAAAAAGATTGCAATAAAGGTAGGGAACACAGTGTATTGTTTCTCAGGCCTTTCTGATGCCTTCTGGCCTTGCTAAAGAACCACATTGCAACTTGCTTTCTGTCCAGGAACCATGCCAGAACAAGAGATTGAAACACATCTGAACACTCTGAAACCCGTTTCCTGGGAAGGGTGCCAAGAGTCCCAATAGTCCCAAGACAGCTTTCTGTTCATGCTCAGAGGACTCCTGAGGGAGGAGAAAGGAGGAGGGAACTGGAAAGGGGTATATATGCTTGTCCACATGACTGTGAACTCGTGCATGCTTTTTGTGACTTATCACACTTGCTCCTTCTACCAGTTCATGGATGGTAGAAATAAAAGCCTTTTCTCCAAAACTATTCCTTGAGTGTCTGTTGACTCCCACTACCCTTTCCCAGGCGTAATATTTTTCCCACCCGAGGGCAAAGCCTCATAAGGCTACAGTCTGGCTCAATCGCTAGCAGAATCTGGGAGTGGTTGGTCTTTGTACCTCCCCCAGCATAAAAGTCACGTCACCCCCAATGTTATGTACTGAGTTGAATAGGATTCAAAAAGCAGCAGTCTGATTGGTCCTAGAACAATGCAACAGTATGATTGGTCCGCAGGAGCCACCCAATCCAGCTCCAGGTGGAAGTGAATCCGCAACCTGATTGGCCTACAGGAGAATCCCAGAATTAGCCAATCACGTGAGGCCCATAATGTATATAAAGCAGATATTTTGGGGAAACTTTCATTCCTCACTACTATGAGCTGAATAAAGAGCATGAAATCCACACTCTACTCGAGTATATATATATATATATACTCAAGTATATTTCACCCAACCTTTTCCGCCCTTCCCTGCGCCGAAGCCTACTGTGCAGAATGGGCGCTGGCAGGGGCGTACTTCCCGCCGCTCCAGTTTGCTCAGGCTCGGTGTTGAGGCTTTCCCTAGCACCCCCTCGTCCCTGCACCTCTTCTCCACTGGAGGTGGGGCTTTCCTCCTCGCCGGAGGAAGAACTGCTTCGCAAGATTTTCAAATGCTCCCTATAACACAACTGCCCTTCCATCTCTTGCCTCTGAGTTGATGGCAGTTCCCTGACAATGGGACATAAGCATATTGGTTCAAGATAGGAAACTGAGAGCAGAGGTGTACCCTTCTGATATGCAGGTGTGGCCTCTCTCTGAAGGACATCACGCACAAAAATAGAAAAGTCTATTTCGTTCCTTTCTTAAGAAGTTAAATTGTGCTACAGTGGGTAAGCTATAGCACACCTTCCTGTGTCCCTGGAACTGGCAAAAAAAACCAGCAAAAAAGTAGAACTATTTGCCACAATTTTTTTCAGCAATTTAGCTGAGATGTCTGTTTAGCAGGGGGGTTGGACTCAATGACCCCTGGGTCCCTTCCAACACCATCATTCTATCATTCCATGAGTCTTCAATATAGAGAAAGAGAACTTAAGAAAATGGTGGCTCATTTGGTATAACAACCTGTTCTCCACGTGGCCAACCAAATGCCCCACAAGCAGTACCTGAGTGCAACAACCTGGGATGCAAATTAACATGGTTTGATGTTAAGACACTTGTAAAGGTAAAGGTAAAGGGACCCCTGACTGTTAGGTCCAGTCACAGACGACTCAGGGGTTGTGGTGCTCATCTTGCTTTATTGGCCGAGGGAGCCGGCACACAGCTTCCTGGTCATGTGGCCAGCATGAAGAAGCCGCCTCTGGCGAACCAGAACAGCGCATGGAAACACCATTTACCTTCCCGCCGGAGCGGTACCTATTTATCTACTTGCCCTTTGACGTGCTTTCGAACTGCTAGGTGGGCAGGAGCAGGGACCGAGCAACAAGAGCTCACCCCGTTGCGGGGATTCGAACCGCCGACCTTCCAATCAGCAAGCCCTAGGCTCAGTGGTTTAGACCACAGCACCACCTGCTTTTTAAGACACTTGTAGTAAATAGTTAAATCCACATGAGGGCAGTAGGAGGCTTTTTACAGGTAGACTGACTTGTGCACACACATCCATACACACACAAGAGGGGGTGGAGTCAAGTTAAGGGTGGGAGATGGGATTGGGAGTTCACAGATAAGAGTTAAAAAAAAATTAAAGGCTAATGTAATTATATTTAAAAATCAAAAGTTGTGGTAGTGATTCAAGTTAGAGTGTGAGATAAAGGAGAAGACAGAAAAGAAAAGGGAAAGAAAAAGAAAAGAGAGAAGAAGAAAGAGAGGAAAGTCCTTTTGAAAATTGGTGGGGTAATAAATTATTATTATTATTATTATTATTATTATTATTATTATTATTTGAATTTATATACCGCCCTATACCCAGAGGTCTCAGGGCAGTTGTCACAGAACAAAATCAAAATATAAAACCATAAAATATAAAATAAAAATAAAAACAACCCAATAACCCACCCTCCTATATGCATATAAATATACTGTTTAGTATTCTTGTTTGTTTGTTTGTTTATTCAGAAAAGACAAGGGGGGAAACCATAATAGTAAGTAAATAGGGAAAAAAGGGAGAAGGAGGGGATGGAGAAGTAGATACTAAAAAAAAAAGCAAAAAAAATTCAAAAATTCAAAATGTTGAAGTTGTGAGATCTAAAAGATAAAATAGGGATGAAATGGGCAAAGAAAAAGAAGTAAAGTAAAATAAGATTCTTTAATGAGAATTTTAAAAAAGATTAAGTGAATAAATGGGTAATAATAATAATAATGAAAACTGAGTAAGAAGTGAATAAAAAATGGATGCATAATGATTCATAATGTATTAATAAGAAAGGGGGGGTTGTGTATCTAACTAAAGAAGAAGGGGGTGAGATTGTTTTTAAAGGGAACAAGAAAAGGGGGCAGCTTTAATTCTGCTGTGGGGCCCCCGGGACTTGGATGTCAGGTCCCTAAGTCTAAAAGAGGGGGTGTTTTTCTATGTCCATCTTTTCCCATCTCTGCAGAATGTGAATAGGACAACAAGGTTTTAGAAAACTGGATAAAAGTGTCAAGAGCAAAGAGACTCCTCCAGACCTTGCTCTCTGCTGCCCTCCTGTGACCTTTCTGATGAATGCACCCGGTTCCTCAATGGAATTTGTTCCAGCTCAGCACTGCTGTTAACAAATAATGCTATTAGCAAATACAGTATGAGGTCTTCTCCAGTGCATCCATGTGAAATCATCATCGTACCTGGGATTACAGTGGGCAATAAATTGAGATGAGAATAATAATCATAATAACAACAGTGTGATTTTGTAAAACGTAAATTTAACATGAGGTTTTATTACATGTTTTTCTTTTGAAACTGTAGGTTTTATTTCTATTTTGATCAGTTTGACGTCAAGTTGTTTTTAACTTTTTTATTGGTATTTGAATTGAATATTGTTTTGCGTAAACTGCTTAAATGTGTGCGCGCGTATTTAAATTAAGCGTTATAGAATTATTGTCAAAATGAAGTAAAATTAAACACGTGCTAAACTTGTCCAAGCTCTATACCAATCAGCGAAGATAGTTGTTGTTTTTTTTAAAACTTTCTCCCAAAAGGGTTCTCTGCGATACATGACTGCCCAAAGTAAGCATGGCCGCACTTCCTCTTTCCCACACCGCCCATAACCAACATGGCCGCGCTTCCTCTTTTCCCACATCGCCCATAACCAACATGGCCGCGATTCCTCTTTTCCCACATCGCCCATAACCAACATGGCCGCGCTTCCTCTCTTCCCATACCGCCCATAACCAACATGGCCGCGCTTCCTCTTTCCCCACACCGCCCATAACCAACATGGCCGCGCTTCCGCTTTTTCTATATTGCCCGGAACCAACATGGCCGCATCAGCCACCCCGCCTCTCTCCCACTGCTAAATTGAAGAACAGCATCGCTATTTTTAAACATGGCCCCAGCCCACTTTGCTCTAGTCCCCCCTTTTTTTAACATAGCCATGAAAAGAATCGACTGGCGCCTCCCTTTCAGCGGTTACATGCCTTTCCCCCCCACACACACCCCATCGCGCCTGCACCCGAAACGAAAAAAATCGAGAGGAGAGTTGCCCTCACTCAAGATGTCGACCCTTTACGTTAAGTCGAAGGGTTTTTGTTTGCCCTTAACAAAGATGGCAACCTTGCGCGGGCGTCACGCGTCCAACCCCTCAGTCCTCGCGAGGGCTGCGCGTGACGCGACTGGGGGTGGGGCCGAGGAGCGATGGCGGCTTCCGCAGCGGCGCTCGGGAGAGCGTGGAGCCGGTCTGGGCTCCCGGGGAAGATGCCCCTCGCGGGGAGCCTCCGTAGGCAGGTGGGTGATGCAGGGAAGCGGGCGCTACGCCTATGCGGCGCTGCCCTGGCCTCGGGGTCATGACCTTGCGGGCCGGAACCCCAGGGACTAGCAGCTTGGTGCAGTTTCCTTGGAGGGGGAGCGTCCTGCGGCGCAGCTGTTGAAGAAACCCGGGAGACCTTTTCTTTTTTTGGGGGGATGAGGCCTTCTTTGGGTCCCTGGATGTTGGTGGACTACAACTCCCATCACCCCTAGCGAGCACGACCAGTAGTCAGGGATGTTGGGAATTGTAGTCCCACAACCCGTGGAGACCCAAGGTTGAGAGAGAGGCCAGTGTGTCAAAAGCCTTTGGGGCAGCTTGGAGAGATCTCGGTGAATATACTCACATCAGTTTAACATCAATCTTTAAATGGCTGTCACTGAAACTACTCCCCCGTGGTATAGCTCCACTGATCCTTTGCGACCAGTTCCAGTCAGGCTGGCAGACAGCAGTCCTGAACACTCTTCAGAAACTGGGTTTTGCCCCTCAAGCCCTTCTAAGTCTGGGCTTAAGGTGCCCCGATTACAAAATTGTAGTAATCAAGAGACATATAGCTGCACGGGCAGCATATCTCTTTTTTCTTGTATCCAGAAATGCTAGAAGGGCTTTTACACTTGCCAGAAGCTCAGCTCTGCCCTTGCCAGTCTTGGAAAGATCCTTTAAAAAAGTCCCATTTGTTGTTGTTGTTTAGTTGTTTAGTCGTGTCCGACTCTTCGTGACCCCCTGGACCAGAGCACGCCAGGCACTCCTGTCTTCCGCTGCCTCCCGCAGTTTGGTCAGACTCATGCTGGTAGCTTTAAGAACACTGTCCAGCCATCTTCTCCTCTGTCATCCCCTTCTCCTTGGGCCCTCAATCTTTCCCAACTTCAGGGTCTTTTCCAGGGAGTCTTCTCTTCCCGTGAGGTGGCCAAAGTATTGGAGTCTCAGCTTCAGGATCTGTCCTACAAATGTACAACTGTGCTATAAAATATACAAAAGTTAAAATGCTTGGGGGAGGAATTAAAAGTGCTTCAACTTCGTAAGCACCTGGGTAGGTCTATCTATATTATGTATATTATTTACATCTGCTGTCCATCAAAATATGATTCACCCTTTCTGCCCTATTGTGTATTATTGCTTTCTGAACTATGTCCAGAATTAATAGATTATTAATGTATGTATATAAATATACATATTAAATGCACACAGTGACATACTTGCTTCTCCCATGTTCCCCAGTTTATTCTCAACAACCCTGTGAAGTAGGTTAGAATGAGAGACTGGTTGCCCAAAGTTGCCCCACCCTCCACCCAACCCAAAATAATTTTTTAACTTCGAACTATGATTATATCCTGCTCCCTAAAACTTACAAAAGAGAAAAAATGGTTTTACAACTGAATTTTGATTCCCTGTAAATTTAAAGTGGTTCCCCCACAAAAAAAAAACAGAATCAGGCAGCGCTGATAACAAATCTGAGGAATTTGTTCTGCACACGTTCCTGTATATCACAGAAGTAGTCATCTTCCTAGCAAGTGCAATTGTCAGGATGCAGATTCTCAAAACTTGCCTTCCAGATCCACAGAACGTCCGTCCCATTCGCGTTGCTCAGAGTTAAATCTCCTTTTGCCCCTCACCCGCGTCCTCAAAACGGCTGCCATGTTCTCCTGTTCAGGCCAACAAACAGATGTCAAAGCACAGCAGCTGCTGCTGGCACACAGGTAAGAGCAGCATGGCTGTGAAATTTGAAAGGTGACGGTGGAGGGTTGCAGATGAAGGTAGCGAAGAGAACCTAGCAGTTGGGGGCTGAGAGCGTTCAGATTAATCAGTGCTAACTTACTTTCCTGCCTCTTCCTTCTTCAGGTTCTTCAGCCTGTATCCTCCCCGCCACTAGAGGGCGCTCTCTCTGCAGGGGACCTTGCCCAGGCTGTCCAAGAGCAGAGTTTTGCAGAGCTGGGCCTGGGCTCCCACACCCCGGTGGGTCTGATCCAGAGCTTCTTGGAGTCCCTCCATGTGGATATAGGGCTGCCATGGTGGGGAGCCATCGTGGCAGGTGAAAGGGTCTGCTGTGTTTGGGAAGTGGGTGGAGATTTAGATGTACCTTTGGGCTGGCAGAGAGCGTCATCAGAGTGGGCACTTTGGCTCCGTGGCTTGGGGCATGCTGCTGCCGGGAGGGGCCAGAGCTTGGCAGTAGAGTGAGCTTAGCACTTGGCGGGTTATGTGCTCTTGCCAAAAATTGTGCACAGCCCAGAGAGAGACATGAGGTGATACACACACCCCAAACACGAACTTTGTACCTCAAGCTCAGTTCCCTAGCTTAGAGCATCTCTTATTAAAACAACGAGGTCACTGGTGCTGATGAGAGAGAAGCATCTCTGCCAAAGATCCTGGGGGGCTGCTTCAGCCAAAGCGAGCATTACAGTGGGACCTCGGTTCCCAAACTTAATCCGTTCTGGGAGTCCGTTCAACTCCCGAAACAGTTCTGGAACCAAGGTGGAGCTTCCTGCAGCCAATCAGAAGCCACGCCGGATGTTCAGCTTCCAAAGAACGTTCGTAAACCAGAACAATCACTTCCAGTTTTCGATCGTTCGGGAGTCAGAACGTCCTGGCTCCCAAGGCATTCACAAGCCGAGGTTCCACCGTATTGGGCTGGATAGACAAATAGCGGGATGCAGTGCTAAGCCAGCATCCTCGGCTCTTTCACCGCGGTGACTCGGCCCCACGGAGAAGGAACACAGCAGGAAAGGTACAACCTGTTCTCTGAGATGGAGACCGCAGCTGAACTTTGGGCACTGGGGCCAAATTCAGCTTTCCAGACTTCTCTCTGCACCCCTCAGGACTCCTTCCCCAAAGCCCGCACACCCTCACCTGCCCTCCTTCACATTTTCTCTCCTTCTTTGGCTTGACTGGAATGTGTCCTCTAGCTTGCTTGGAGAGATGTCACGTAGAAAACCTCTGGGTTTCATAAGACAGGCTAGTAACCTAACGATCACCACTGCAGTGGACGCTCGGGTGGCAAATGTCATCCATGTGGGATGCACGTTCGCAAACTGCAGCGGCGCATCTGCGCACGCATGGGTTGTGATTCGGCGCTCATGCGCAAAGCCTGATTTAGCGCTTCTGCACATGCGCGACCCCCGAAACCCAGAAGTAACCCGTTCCGGTACTTCCGTGTTTCGACGGGTCCATAACCCGAAAAATCGCAACCTGAAGCATCTGTAACCCGAGGTATAACTGTACTGCCTTCTGGGTAAATGATGCCTTCAGCCTCTGCAGGAGAAGTTCGCCTGCCTACCCTTTTTGCACAAGCCTCCAAACAGAAGTACCCAGGTGCATTCTGGGTAAGGTAGTGATTTCTGGCATTACATTGTGGGTAACGTCGCAGCCATTGCACTTGAGAGTAACGGGTGTCCTCCTCTCTCCCCACCAAACTCCTCAGGGACGATTGTGGCCCGTTGCATGGTTTTCCCGCTCATCGTGAAGGGCCAGAGGGAGGCAGTGAAGCTCAACAACCACATGCCGCAGATTTCAGAGCTGACCACCCGCATGAACGAGGCCAAGCGCTCGGGGAACAAATTTGAGTGTGAGTTGGCCGGCGTATGAGGCAAAGTGCAGGGTTCGGTGGAAAAGGGACACAGCTGGGGCTGCAAACAAACCACATTGGAAGGGACCACGTTGAATGAATCGAGGAGGTGGTGCTTGGGGTGATAGGAGGAGACAGAACTGGGGAGGCAAGAGAGGGGAGCTCTCAAGGAATAGGGTTGCCCACATTATGTTAGCAGGTGAGACCTGATCTGTAGGGGAGGGCAAGGGGCTTGTAGAAGGAGATTGTGGGCGATAATCTCCTTTGCCTTCCCCGCAAATCATTCCGCTTTTCTCCCACAGTTGCCAAAGCTTATACGGACCTGAACCTCTACCAGAAAACCCATGATGTCAACCCGTTACGAGGATTTCTTGTTCCCTTGGTCCAAGTGAGTCTCTGCCCCACTGCTAGGCCGGCTTGTTTTTGTTCTATTTTTACATCCTGCCCTTTGCCTGTAGACTTCAGGGCAAGCCACAGCAATTAATGCAAGCTCCCAGATACGAAAGTCAGTTGAAAGAAGCTTCCCACCCCAAATTTCACATCTGTGTCGTTCGTTTATTTATCTCTCACTGTATTTATTTGCCACTTTTTACACCGGGGTGCCCTGGAGCGATTCGTGCGACGCAAATAGAAATTATGGGGGGCGGGGACCATGAAAGCGTCAATAAATATAAATATTTAAATTGTGTGTGTGGTATATGAATATTACTCCCAGTTCTGCCTCCTCCCCTTCTCACACTCATCCTCTCTCCCTTTCTTTCTTTCTTTCTTTCTTTCTTTCTTTCTCTCTCTCTCTCTCTCTCTCTCTCAGGCACCCATTTTCATCTCGTTCTTCATTGCCCTGCGCAAAATGGCGGAGCTCCCTGTGCCCAGCCTTCAAACGGGGGGTCTGTGGTGGTTCTCAGATCTCACGGCTGCCGATCCCTACTATGTCTTGCCCCTGACAGTGACCGTCACCATGTGGGCCATCTTGGAGGTAAGTCTTTGGGTCCCTCCAGAGGTCCTTTTGTTACTGCATTCATGGATGCAATGGAATTTGACTAGAGGCAGCTGCCTGTCCACATGTAACATCACATTGCTGTCAGATTTGCCTCACGTGGCCAATCTGGGTTAAGAATCTGGCCTATGGAGCCGATAAGGTTCTCCACCACTGGTGTAGAGGAAGTAAGTTAGGGAGACCCTTCTTCTCCCTCTCCATAACGTATGAATTCATGCATACCCAACAAAGCTGAACAGTTGAACCTCCATTTCTGGAAGCCTCCCTAAGAGAGCTGCTCCAGAGGAAGAACTGTGAGGGGAGAGAGACTTTCTGTTCCTCATCAGGCAATGGCTTTTCCACCTGCCTTGCCCCACCCAGCCTTTCCCAGACTATGAGGCATTCAGGGATATATTTTTTTAAAAAATTGCTTTACAAGTTGTGCTTCGTTGTTTCTCAATCTGATCCTTTTGTGTGGTTTTGTGGTATTTTATGCGTTGTGATTTGCTGTTGTTTTTATTGATTATAGATTGGTAATTCTTTATTGTGGTTGAACTATTTGAGTATTATTTGCTGATGTTTAATTTTGCTGTTTACTGTTAGGGATTGTTGAATGTTGCTTTGTTTGATATAAGTGGTTTATTTTAAAGTTATCGTGACTTTTATATTGGATCAGATTGCTACTGTTACTGTTTGATGTTTTATTATGTTTTTATGTCTTGGAAGCTGCCCACAGTGGCTTAGGCAACCCAGTCAGATGGGCAGGATATAAATGAATTATTATTATTATTATTATTATTATTATTATTATTATTAAACAAAGGAAAGTGTTTTTTCCACACAGTGCCTAGTTAGGCATTGGATCCTGCAAGAGGCAATGACAGGGGGATTAAGAGAGGTTTGTGGGTACTAGCCCCTATGCTGTGGGGGCAGAAGGTGTGGGGAAGGCAACTGAATTAGTGGATCAATGAAGAAATTTGAGATGTCTGCATATCACAGAACAAATAGGAAATAAAGAGGCCAGAGGCCTCATGAGCTCTGAAACAGTGCTTAGACAGGACCAGATGTGTGAATTGGTTTGGTGCCCCTAATATTATGGGTCTGTATTAGACACAGGTAGCAACAAAGACCATTTTCAGTTGTTTACAAGATAGTAACTGCAATGAGGGCCCTGCTGGCAGGCCCGGCATCACCACCCAGAGAGGACAACCACAGCTGTTGCCAGCTTCCCAGAAAAGTTAGCCAGCATATTATTTTTATTATTCCTTAGCTTATAGTCTGCTCCTTCATGCAAGAACCTGTGGGGAAACGGCTTGCCAATGTAAACTGTGTTATTTTTACTGTTGTTAGCCACTCTGAGCCTGGCTTCCTGACACTAGTGTGAGAAGAGAATAGATCAGTGTTTCTCTGGTCTGTCCCTAAAGCTCCGAAATTGTCCCACCCAAAGGAGATCGTAAGGAGAAAGCTGAACGTTCGGAATTTGCTGTATCCCAAAATCAATTGGGGGGTGGGGCCTACATATTCAGGCTGTAGTCAACCTCCTAAAGCCAGATGTTGGCTGGGTGGGATCCACTGCCAAGGGCGCGAGGCTGTGGCAACCTCTGGATCCTGTCCATCACTCGAAATTTTTCCTACCCCCACAATTTCAAAATTCCTGCTTGGCAGAAAACCTCATGTAGGAGAGGACAACGCAGTGAAAAATGGGGAAAATGGTACGGGAGTGTTAACAGTGTCCACCTTCTCTGCAGCTAGGAGCAGAATCCGGAGTGTCGAACCCGAACCTCCACCTTATGAAAACCGTTTTCCGGGTGATGCCGCTCGCTATCCTGCCTCTCACGATCTCCTTCCCGACGGTGAGATGCCACCGCAGGCAGATTGCGATTGCTTTTGCGTATTTCCTACGAAACATATCGAGGCCAGTTCTGACTTGCCCTGCACAAACCTACATTCCTTTGTCTCGGCCTTGGCCCCCGTTCGATTCAGAAACCTGCAATTTAGCCTACACAGTCCAAAAGAAACATAAAAGTGTAAATAAAGCTTCCATTTCGCGGGCTCAGCTGGATCTGTTCCTCTGCCCGCGCTGCAGGGAGTATTCTGCCCTCCAGTTGTTGCCGAACTACAACTCCCATCATTCTTTGCCACCGGCTATGTTTGCTTGGGCAGAGGGGAGCTGTGGGCAAGTACAAAGGGGGCTTTCCTGAACTTTTATCACCGGTAAAGGTAAAGGTACCCCTGCCCGTACGGGCCAGTCTTGACAGACTCTGGGGTTGTGCGCCCATCTCACTTAAGAGGCCAGGGGCCAGCGCTGTCCGGAGACACTTCCGGGTCACGTGGCCAGCGTGACATCGCTGCTCTGGCGAGCCAGAGCCGCACACGGAAACACCGTTTACCTTCCCGCTGGTAAGCGGTCCCTATTTATCTACTTGCACCCGGAGGTGCTTTCGAACTGCTAGGTTGGCAGGCGCTGGGACCGAGCAGTGGGAGCGCACCCCGCCGCAGGGATTCGAACCGCCGACCTTTCGATCGGCAAGTCCTAGGCGCTGAGGCTTTAACCCACAGCGCCACCTGCGTCCCATTTTATCACCGGTAGGGGAACCCAAAACGCCTTTTCCTGTGGGGCTGCTGTTCCCACTTCCTCCTCCCCGCTGACCCCCAATTCTCCAGCCCCTCTCATGCCACAGGGCAGCTGTCCTGTTGCAACAGGGTGGGCCAAGGAAAGGGGTTTTTGATGCTCTCTCTTTCCCTCCCTGCAGGCCGTTTTCACCTACTGGCTGACATCCAACCTCTTCTCGCTGGTGCAAGTGGCCTTTCTGAGGTTGCCCGCAGTTCGCGCCCGGCTTGGCATCCCCGAGCGGGTCCAACACGACCCCAGCCTCCTGCCTGCTCAGGGAGGCTTCATAAAGAACTTCAAGAAAGGTGATTAAGGCAGCACGTTGTTTGAGATGCTGTAAGGATCGTGGTGTTTTTTAAAATGCACATTTTTACAATGTCCTACGGTTATTAGGTTTGGGGAGAAAGGAGCAGGTTATATCAATATGACTGCTGGAAAAATTAAAATTTTCAGAGGAAAATGTTTTTTTGAACTACATACAGAGTTTGAAAACTGTGAAACATAAATGGTAGTAGGTTAAAAATAAACATATATGTATTTGGATGATAATAATACCTAGACGCGGGGGACGCGGGTGGCGCTGTGGGTAAAACCTCAGCGCCTAGGACTTGCCGATCGCATGGTCGGCGGTTCGAATCCCCGTGGCGGGGTGCGCTCCCATCGTTCGGTCCCAGCGCCTGCCAACCTAGCAGTTCGAAAGCACCCCCGGGTGCAAGTAGATAAATAGGGACCGCTTACCAGCGGGAAGGTAAATGGCGTCCCGTGTGCTGCGCTGGCTTGCCAGACGCAGCTTGTCACGCTGGCCACGTGACCCGGAAGTGTCTGCGGACGGCGCTGGATCCCGGCCTATAGAGTGAGATGAGGGCACAACCCTAGAGTCTGGCAAGACTGGCCTGTACGGGCAGGGGTACCTTTACCTTTTTTAACTTTTAATACCTATACAGTCGTACCTTGCTTTTCGAACAGCTTAGTTCTTGAACATTTTGGCTTCCAAACGCTGCAAACCCGAAATAACTGTTTCAGTTTGAAAACTATTTTTGGAAGGCTGACAGGGCTGTTTTCTGACAGGGCTTCCGCAGCTTCCGATTGGCTGCAGGAACTTCCTGCAGGCAATCAGAAGCCGCGCTTTGGCTTCCGAACATTTTGGAAGTCGAATGGATTTCTGGAACGGAGTCCATTTGACTTCCAAGGCACGACTGTATACTAGAAAAGGTAAAGACTGTATACTAGAAAAGGTAAAGGTAGAGGGGACCCCTGACCATTAGGTCCAGTTGTGACAGACTCTGGGGTTGCGGCGCTCATCTTGCTTTATTGGCCGAGGGAGCCGACGTACAGGTTCCGGGTCATGTGGCCAGCATGACTAAGCCGCTTCTGGCGAACCTAGAGCAGTGCAAGGAAACACCATTTACCTTCCTGCCGGAGTGGTATCTGTTTATCTACTTGCACTTTGACGTGCTTTTGAACTGCTGGGTTGGCAGGAGCAGGGACCGAGCAACGGGAGCTCACCCCGTCGCGGGGATTCGAACCGCCGACCTTCTGATCGGCAAATCCTAGGCTCTGTGGTTTAACCCACAGCGCCACCTCATCCCTTAGATAAGTATATAGAGAAGTGTAATTGATAGCTCTTGTAATGATGTAGTATACCCTTTTTCCACTTTTTATTTTCACTTAAAAACAGAAAAAGAAAAAGAAAAAGAAAGCTGACTTGGGAGGAGAAGGGTGGCCGAAGGCTGCTGTGGTGCGAGGGAGAGGATAAGGGCTTCTCAAAGGCCTCCAGCTCCTACAGGGTTAACTCACTTGTGTCTCCACATGCCCCCCTTTTTCCAGGCTGGAAAAATGCACAGATGGCTCAGCAGCTGGAAGAGAGAGAGCGGCGCATCAAAAACCACCTGAATTTAGCAGCTAAGGGTAAGCCTCCTGCGCCCCCTCGCCCTCACTTGCCCCCATCCACAGCCGCCAGGCCTGTGTGCGATCCTTTTCCTGCAGGGAGGAGGGGATCCTGGGATGGGTTGTTCCTTCCACTTGCTCTGCAATGTGCAAATCAGAGATCACCACCTTTCCCAGTTCTCTGCTGTCATCTCATCGCTTGAGAAGAGGCAGTTACCTGAGGGCGGCCCTCCTGGCCCTTTCTGCAGGTCCTCAACTGTTTTGATACGTCTCCTATTAATAAGTTAGTGGTTCTTCACCTTCATGTAATCGACATTTATTTCACTCGGGCCTCTGCAGTTGTGTTAGCAACTGGGAAGGTCGGCCTCCCACACGAGGAAGCGACATATAATTTGAATATTGACCTGCCAAGTGGAGCAAGGGGAAGGGACAGCCCGTTCCAGGATCGCGGGCCCCCCCCCCATTCCCTGCAGAAAATGGGCCTTCGCGGCAGGTCCAGGGTAACATTCTGTGTGCTGCTAGCATGGGCGTCCGTGAAAATATTTCCTGGGGCGAGGGGCACATTCTCCCAGTGGGAAAATAAAAACACTGAAAGGGGTGGTGGAATGAGTAGGCCAATCTATAACTAAAAAAATGAGGAAAGTGTCTGTACATTTTGTCTGAGGTTGTATCAATGCTAGAAGCTCAGAAAGAAAAGGAAAGGAAAGGAAAAAGAAATCTGGTGTGCTAAGAACCTCTTTTTTGCCATCAGAATACGTTTTACAAATTACACGTGGGCTTTCTGATCCTACATAATGTAATTCTGGCCCCCACATCTTAAAAACATGGAACCGTGGGGCAGGGAGTGTACAGAAAGGGCAGCCGAAATCATTTGGGGAGTGGGACTTACTGCTTCATCTGAAACTCTTTCCCTCTTAGAAAAGCCTGCGGTATTTGTGGCTTTTCAGCTGAGCAAAATGGCAACAAGATATGAGCAAGGAGGCGTGATCAAGGTTTGCGGAATTATGGGTTGGGGAGAGTAGGTTTCTCTCACACAATAATAGAAACTCGGGAGAAACCAGTGAAACTGACTTTGTGGTAGCTTCAAGACAGCCAGAAGAACTTGTAGTTCATGATTAACTTATGGAACTCACTGCCACAAGATGCATTGTGGGCTAGTAGCTAAGACAGGGGCTGGGGTATCTGTGCCCCACCAGCTCAGAGTGGGCTCCCAGCTCCCGTTATTCCATGCTGTCAATCATTCTGGCTTGGGATGGTAGGGCAAGTTGCCCACCGCTTTGGTCCATCCTTCGGGTTCAGACTCAGGATGCTACTGTATCCTGTTAGGGAACGTGAGCAGCGAGGGGCATCGCCTTCAGACCCTATTCCCAGATGTGTGAATGGGCTGGGTAGACAGTTGTTCTGATTATTCAGCCCGGCTCTGCTTGTGTTTATTCTGTTCTCGACGCAGTTCCCTGGTGGGGGCTGACAAGTCTCCTTGCCCGCTTTGCGAAAACAAACTAACGAAACGTGGGCATTTCTTCCACTCAGGGCCGCTGCGCCAGACCTTTTCCCACAACCCTTTGGAGCAGCACCAGCCGGGTCCTGCGAAGCCGCCGCCGCCACGAAAGAGACCCTGGGAGGACACGTTAGGCTGAGCGGCGAGCAACACCAAACCAAAAGACTTTGCACAGGGAAAAGAGCCTCCTTTCCCTTCCCGCCTCCCCACTCCTCTGTTTTCTGAGAGTAGGTAATAAAAGGATGTGGAACTTCCTCCTCCCACGTTTGGTGCTTCCCAGATTTTTCTCCCCGACTCAAGCTCACTTTTTCTCCCGCAAAGTTTACACATGGGAATGTAGACAAACAGAACCTGCAGGAGTTATAAGCCTCTGAATTTGGGGTGGAGGAACCCTCCAGATGATGTTAAACTCCTCCCGGGTTAAAGGTCAGGAATGATGGGAGTTGTAGTTTCAAAACATCAGGTGGGACATGGGTTCCCTATCCTTTTTCTAGATACTGGAAGTGTGAGCTGCGAGAATGGAGCCCAACCCAGGAGGGAGCTGTTGCCTTATTTGCCTCATTTGTTGGCTCCCTGGCAACATCTAAGCAACCCTCAATGAGATGCAGGATTAGTACAACAGACTCCTTGGTCTGAGGCAGCTAGGGGTCTTCTCTTGTAGTCCTGGCATGCCAGTTCCCTGCCCTCGCTTTCAGAGGAAATAAAGCAAACCTTCACTCTTCCAAAACCAACTTAGGCCACGAGCCTTGGCTGATGATAATATAAAGAGCCCTGCGTTGTGAAAGATTCCTGCGTGGCAGGGGCTTGGACCAGATCAGGCAGAGGCAGCCTTGGCCCACCCAATGTTTTGGGACTACAATACCCATCATCCCTGACCGGGACTAGTGTCCTGTTGTCTATGGATCATGGGAGTTGTAGTCCCAAAACATCTGGCTGGCCGAGATTGCCTATGCCTGGACTGGATGAGCCTTGTGGTCCCTTCCAACTCTATGATTTTTGAGGTTCAGAAAAGAGCAACCAAAATCATCAAGGAGAAGGAGCACTTGGTTTACAGAAAAGGTGAGTGAGAGGTGACCGAGAAAAGGTTCTCTCTCCCTCTCTCATATAACACTAAACTCTCGTGGAAACCCAGTGGAGCGGAATGTCAGAAGGTTCAGGGACAGGTAAAGTTCTCCTTCACACAGTAGATAGTTAAACTATGGAACTCACTGCCACAGGAGGCAGAGATGGTTTTTAAAAGTGTATTAGGCGAGGATAAGGCCATCTGTGGCTGCTTGCTGCCTCCGCAGTTGGGGGCAGGGCTGCTTCTGAATGCCAGTTGCTGGACAGAAGAAGAGAGAGCGCTCTTGCCCTCAGGTCCCAAAGCCACATGGTTGGATGCTGCATTTGATAGGCCGTGGGCCTGATCCACCAGGCTCGTCTTCTGTACATTCTGCATATACTTACATTCCAGTGGACTCTAGGAGGAATAGGTTTGGCAGGCTGTGGAAAAGGGATCACTGAGAAGGAAACGAAAGCAAGGAGGGGAGGGACTCGAGAAAGGAGGCGGCGAAACCTAAGCGTGGAGAGGAAGGGGCAGAGCTCGGAGCTAGGGCATGCGGGAGGTCGCAAGTTCAGTCCCCAGGGAGAGAATTCTGCCAAGCCACTGCCAGTGGCTTGACTGTTTAAGGTGTGTCTTAAGATTGCCATGAGGCTCATTTGACAGCAGGCCCAAGAATTCGGAGATTGCAGGCGTGAAAGTAAGAATAAACGTCCACAGGCAAACCTGTGGCACTCTGAGGGTTTATTGGGACTTAGCTGCTGAGGGCGAAAGGACACACAGACACTCCCACGTTTCACAGACGAGAACAAAAATAGGCGAGTGAGTCTCTCAGGACAGTTCCTGCAACAGCCGTCCCGGCAAAGTCCCCAAGGACTTCCTTGTGAATGGGTCTGGCCAAGTAGCAAACAATAAATTAGAGGTCACCAAAGAGTCTTGTTACAGAAGGAGCAGGCGAGGGGGAGAAGCCGGCCTCCCCACTGCCCCTGGGCAGCGTCCGCATCACTGATCCTTCGCTTCTGTGTCGGGATCCATCTCCGTCAGGACACACAAGGATACGAGCTGGATGAGTCGTGTCATGGAGGCTGCGGAGGGAGGAAAGGGACACATCAGGTCGAGGCCAGAGAGAGCCAGGGAGCATTTGTGGGGTGGCTATGCTTTCTCCGCGGTCGGAGGCATAAATGCTTCAAAATACCAGTTGCTGGAAAACACAGGAGGGGGAAAAAGGGCTCTTGCACTCAGATCCTGCTTGTGGGCTTCTCATTTGGGCATCTGGTTGGCCCCATCCTGAGAACAGGATTCTGGATTATAGGGGCCATTGGCCTGATCCTGCAGGTTCTACGTCCGTGAGTGATGCAACAGCTTCTCCAGTTTGCAGATGGGCCCTAGAAAGGTTGGCAGTCCAAGCCTCAAGCAGCAGGTGGTTTTGAGGGTTATTGTTAGAAGAAGAAGAAGAATAAGCCCCCCCTCCAACTCTGCCTATGCATTACAGTCTAATTATGCAACGTGGCTCCTGCATTTTTAATATAGTCGTACCTTGGTTGTCAAACGCCTTGGTACTCAGATGTTTTGGCTCCTGAACACCATAAACCCAGATGTGAGTGTTCCGGTTTGCAAATGTTTTTTGAAATCTCCTGCAGCCAAAAAATGGTTTTCTAACCATTCTGGGAATCAGACTCCCAGAACAGATTAAGTTCGACAACCAAGGTACCACTGTAAATATTTCAGGGAGAACCAGCCCAGTTTAAGATGACTGTCGTGTCCCCTCTTACTCATCTCCAGAACTAAATGCACCAGACTCCCTTCGACATTTCCTCATAGGGACTTTGGCGGGTTTGGGTATGTTTGCCTAGAGAAGACAGCTGATTTAAGAGACGACACAGTAGCTCTCTTCAAACACTTGAAAGGGCTGTTGGAGAAACGGAGCACATTTGTTTGCTTTAATTGACATTGTGGGGGAAAGTACAGTCATACCTCGAGTTGAATACGCTTCAGGCTGAGCGCTTTCGGGTTGTGCTCCGCGCGACCCGGAAGTAACAGAGCGCATTACTTTCAGGTTTTGCCACTCGCGCATGCACAGTTGGTCAAAATGACATCACACGCATGCGCAGAAGTGGCAAATAACGTCCCGCACACATGCAGATGCGCAGTTGTGGGTTGCGTTCACTTCAGGATGCGAACGGGGCTCCGGAACGGATCCCGTTCGCATCCTGAGGTACCACTGTACAAAGCTCCCTCCGATATCGGGACCCAATGCTAATTTCTGTTCTGCGGTTTAAGCGTAGTTCTAGCAGTGGGGCAGGGAGAGCTAAGAAGCCACCGGTGAAATGGAGGAGGGTGTTTCCCCCTCTGACTCACCCACGGCCCGGCGCAAGAAGTGCGGCCTCCTCTGCTCAGGCACCCTCACCACCAGGTAGTAGACAGGCAGTCCGGAAGCTGCTATGGCAATGCCAATGGCAGAGTTTATGGGGTCGCTGTAGAGGGGGACGGCTACCAGGAAGACAGTGCAGAGGCAGAAGATGATGGGGAAGACGATGCTGAGCTGGTGGGGAAAGAAAAAGGGGCGTCAAGCAGGAACTTGGCATCTCAAACCACCTCCCAGCCTTCACCTCAGGCTCTCCTCCGAAGAACTGAGGGGGAACAAGCTCAGTTCAACGGATACAGGAGTCTCTTTTCAATAAGCAGCTAGATGGGTGAGATCATAAGGAAGGCATGAAGGGGGCAGCCATGAACTTTCTTCGCCTCCAGCTGACTAGTCCTCGGGGTATACTGCACCTGAACGTGGAAGCTCTGCTTAGCTACCAGCACAGAAACCACTCTGGGAATGCAACAATCCCCTTTCCAGAGCCATCTCAAGCTAATGGCCATTGCCACGCACGCTTTCAGAGTGGCTGGGGCAACCCAGTCTGATGGGCAGATTACAAATAATAAAATTATTACTACAGTGGTACCTCAGATTACATACGCTTCAGGTTACATACTCCGCTAACCCAGAAATAGTGCTTCAGGTTAAGAATTTTGCTTCAGGTTGAGAACAGAAATCGTGCTCCAGCGGCGCAGCAGCAGTGGGAGGCCCCATTAGCTAAAGTGGTGCTTCAGGTTAAGAACAGTTTCAGGTTAAGTACAGACCTCCGGAACGAATTAAGTACTTAACCCGAGGTACCACTGTATTATACAGAGCAAGAGAAATGACTTTTCATCAGCTTTTCTCAGCCTTACACTACTACCCTTTTTCCTGGAGTCTGGGGCCATTGATTTCCAGCACAGAGCTCACTGTTCTGCCTATTAAAGTCATTCTGGCCCACCCTCTCCTGGCAGGAATCTCAGCCATGGCGACTACCTGCCCACAGCCATGACGCGTTGCAAAGGATGCTGGGGCAGGGGCAGAATGCATATGCTCTGCGAGAGAGGCAGCTCAGTTTTAGGAAGGCAGCCCAAAGAACTGCTGGCTGATTTCTTGTGGACCGCTTCCCGCTGGCTGGGACCGTTGCAAAGGATACCGGACGAGGTGGACTTTGGTCTAATGCAGCAAAGCACTTTGCACCATTCACAGGAAAGGGTGTGTGATCAGCACTGCAGAACGCCTAAATGAGCATTCGAGGGGCAGCATGCATCGTGCCTTGTGAATTTAAGCACAAAACAGCAGGCTGTGGGATCCTTTTTTTCTTTTTAAAGACGAGTTTTGAGGGTTTCCCCTGCCCTACCTTGAGGGGACGTTCCCTCGACGGCTCCTTCCAGCGTAGGTAGAGCTGCCCCGCGATCGACAGGCCCACAAAAAACCAGTAGCTAAAGCTGTAGTAATTGATGAGCTTGAAGATGTCCTCTACGCAGAGGTAGACCAGGGCCATGGCTCCCTGTGATGATGGGGGGGGGGGGAATAGATGGTAAGTGGGATAAGTTCTTCTAGGAAGTTGGTGTGTGGTGTCCAAACTTTTTTCAAAGAGGGCCAAATTTGATGAAGTGAAGGGCCATGGGGGCCGACCAAAGTTGTTCACCTTTTCTTAGGATTGAAGATGTTGAGGTGTTTTTTTAGGATTTTACCCCAAGAAATAAACTGCCACAGGGGCTGGATTTAACCAACTGGTGGGCCGGATTAAGCCCTCGGAATAGACTTTGGACATGCCTGGTTAGAGCATCAGACCAGGACGTGGGAGACCAGACTTCAAATCCTGACTCGAACATGAAGCTCCTTGGGTGACCTTGGGCTGGTCCCTGCCTCTCTCAGCCTAGCCTACCTCTCAGGGCTGTTGTGGGGATTGAACAAGGAGGGGAAGAACCATGTTGAGCTCCTTGGAGAAAAAGGTGGGGTGTAGAAATGCAATGAACAACACAGCGTCCACCGTCTAACCAAACACATGGACACTTCTCTCCCTGAAGACTGTGACTCCGTGAACTCGGCCCTTCCAAAAAGGACCACCCACATTCTCCCCACAAGATCTCCCAGGAGTGCAGGTTTGTGCTATTCTGGGTGCTGACTCATGGCGCCTGATCCCCCGTCTTCCTTCCTGGAGCTGAGGGCAGCTGTCTTGGTGGTTTCTAGGACAGTCTCACATCCAAGACCCAGCCCTGTTTGCCTCACAGATGGAGCAATATCTAGGCTGCTGTGGTCTGCTCTGCACGAACTCAGAGCAGGGCTTTTGGTGTGGCTGCCCCTATTCCGTGGAAGAGCATTCCTGTCGAGATAAGACGGGTGCCCACAGCCTGCAGTTTCGGGAAATTTCTTCACTTAAGCTTTCCCAGCAGGAAGAATAGATCACTGCCATGGGACGTCTGGTTTATATTGTTTTACATTTGCCTTTCAGTTGTTTTAACAATTTTTTATTGTATCTTGCACATCGCCTTGGAAGGGAGTTATTACAGTGGAACCTCAGTTTTTGAACGTAATCCATTCCGGATGTCCGTCCGACTTCCAAAACGTTCGAAAACCAAGGATCAAAGGGCTGGCTGCAAAGTCAATAGAAAAAAATGAAAAACACGCCTCAGATGCCTTTTGACTTCCGAGGCGCGTTCGAAAACAGAAGCATTCACTTCCGGGTTTTTGGTGTTCGGCCCTCAAAGGGTTGCCCAGAAGGCAATGTGGCCCTCAGGATGAAAAAGGTTCTTTTTCTACCCCTGCTGCAGATACTGTGGGATGGGATTCTGAATAAATAGGCATACGGTTCCTCTCTGTCTCTCTCTGTGTCTCTCTCTCTCTCTCTCTCTCTCTCTCTCTCTCTCTCTCTCTCTGTGTGTGTGTGTGTTCATTCACAGGGGTTTTTTAATTGAAATGCAGCAGTCCAATAAATGAGCTTGCATTCCAAAATATTTGATCAGTAACAAATTCAGTTTTCCCCATCCCATCTAAGCCGATTAAGAGATCAGGGCGGCAGTCTTTAGCCAGTGAAACTGGGGAGGTCTGTCGTCTCCAGCTGCACAAGGCTGCCAGGAGCTACAAAAAGCCCTTTTTTGCTTTTTGCTTTTTGTTTTGTTGGAAGACTGGCTTCCCTTCCTCCCCTGCCATGCAGACGAGGGTGTTCTCCCCGGCTACCCAGGACTTACGTTAAAAAGCAGTGCTGGCACAGGCGTGAACCGCTCGACGTGGATCATGCAGATGGCATCAGGTAAATGCCCCTCGCGGGAACCAACGAAAAACAACCTGGCGCAAGAGCGAGGGAGCGTAAGGAAGCTGCTGGCTGAGGCAGAGCAGAATTGTCCTAGCTGGTGACCAAGACCCACAGAGGGGCAGGGCAAGGGGTCAGGCTGGCCCTCCCCCCAGGGGACTGGCACAGTTCCCAGAATCCACTGTGTCAATTCAAAAGAACAAGAGAACGGACACTCCATTCAGACAAGGGAACCGGCCTTTCCCAAAGCACTTCCACAGCCCAGACTCCTGCAGTCCCTCTTCCTCTGCTTAACTTTACTGGTGGGGTTTTCTCTGAGAAACATATATTTGGCACTCAGCGAGGTTTGCCATACCCGCAGGGTGGCACAACGCCTCCTCCAGTGAAGTAAAATTAGGGCAGATTCAGATCCATTTTGCCACCAACAGTGGGTGGAGAACAGCCGTCATAGGCTAGCATCCACACTGACAGCCTTACCCCTAGGATCCCAGGTGAGTTTCTGAGGGTCAATCCAGGCATTTATTTTTTCTCATACGTGAGAAGCTTTACCACATGGGGGAAGACTTCCGTGCAAGACAGAATTTTGCACAAAAGTGGAAAGTTACCTAGTTTCTAAACTAGGCCTCTCTGGCATGCTGACCTTTCCCCCCTCCCAAATGTGGTTGACGGTTCCTCTGGTGAAAATGAGTAGGTGTTAATCCATTCATGGAACAGCTCCAAAAATTACATTTTGAATGACTCCCAGGGCTGGGAGTGCACTGGCGTGGGCCAATCTGAACATTTTCCATGGTTTATTTCTGAAGATCATGGGCACAAGTAAAAGTTGGCATAATTTGATATAGAAGGAGATCTCCGTTATGAACTTTCTTGACCCTGGTACAACTCCTTATCACGAACATGTCATCTAAGGCTTCCTGACCTTCTTAATACTTTAGGTAAAGGCTAGCACAGTAATCTGGTGTTACCAGCAAAATTTAATTTACACCTCCTGTAAAAAGAGATAAACTCGGAACTCAGGAAACAAACAAGATAACCAGTTTTGTAATTTCTAACTAGGATTATGTTCTTTCAAGTCCCAATTATGCAGAGTAAACAAAATAGGGAAATAGGCAGGAAACTGTAGGGAGAGACAACAGGATAGGAATGTAGATGATCTAACAAATCACTCGTCCCCTCAATCCTGTCCCCTCAATGTTGAGAATGCATTGGCTCAAAACAGCACTTACACCCTAAGATTTTCAATGGTTAGTGAGATATTAAAAGCACCAACATCAGCCCCTTTTGACTCTACACGGTCAAGGACCAGCCTGACACTAGGAGTCACGATAGGACAGGTATACATTTTCCCTCACCATGGGTAGGCAAACTAAGGCCCAGGGGCCAAATCCGGCCCCATCGCCTTCTAAATCCGGCCTGCGGACGGTCCGGAATCAGCGTGTTTTTACATGAGTAGAATGTGTCCTCTTATTTAAAATGCATCTCTAGGTTATTTGTGGGGCCTGCCTGGTGTTTTTACTTGAGTAGAATGTGTGCTTTTATTTAAAATGCATCTCTTGGTTATTTGTGGGGCATAGGAATTTGTTCATTTTTTTTCCCTTCAAAATATAGTCCAGCCCCCCACCAGGTCTGAGGGACAGTGGACCGGCTCCCTGCTGAAAAAGTTTGCTAACCCCTGTAATAAACCAACCTTTCTTTATTTTTCTTGCACGAGAACTTCTCGTGGGCAAACACATATTCGTAGCAAACACACATGTGAACTCTAGCGGAAGGTCCAAAACCTCTCAGAAGTGTGCGTAGGAATGCACACAAGTGGCAGGCAGGCATGTGGGTTCAGACACACATCTTTGAAACAGGAGATGCATGCAGGTTACCTGGAAGCAGCTAAAATGGAAGCGTTCAGGCCCCCAAAGCAGGACAGGGCGACAGCAAGAGGGATCGTCCAGTTCATAACTCCAAATACTTGATCGGCAAAGGTCTGGAAGGAAGAGAACATGAGAAGAAAATGAGCTGGTGGATGCCTTGCGGGGGGTTTCTAGTATAAACTTCATTCCCAACTCAACAAGAGACTACTTGCGCCTGTACTCCAAGAGGCTGAGGCGGGAAGAATGCAACTCATTGCGAATCATTGCAACAAAATTGTTCATGAATTGCCCCTCCGTTACTTCACACTGTACTAATGTCCCTTTGAAGTTGTTCTTTTGAGTAAATGATCAACGCTAATGGCCCTCCGTGGACCAGCCAACTGGATTCCAAAGTGACCTGTCATTCCGGGGCGGGAGGAAGAGGGAACGGGATCTACTCACCACAGCCACAGCGTCACTTGTTAATATCTCCGTCTTGCTCAGCACTGTGTAGTACGCCACGTTGGTCATGATGTAGATCACTGTGACGATGGGCATTGAGATGCCTATGGAAAGGGGAAGGTTCCTGAGGAATGGCAGTGAGGAAAAACAATGTTAACTCCCTTCCACCGCCCACTTCGTACTTCCCTTGACACTATTCCTGCAACCCGGTCATGCCCAGGGCTAGCAGAATACACTGAAGCCCACATTACAACCCAGAGGCCCTAGAAAGCTGCTTCGCAAAGCCCAGTTCCCAGAATCCCCTGCTCCCCAAGGCACAGCTCCCAGAATCCCCTGCTCCCCAAGACCCAGCTCCCAGAATCCCCTGCTCCCTAAGTAGCCTAAGAAACTCTGTGTCACCCTTGGCTTCCTTTATTTTCATTTGCCTGCTGTACTAAAGAATATTGAGAAAATTGTTACCAGGCGGCGGAGCAGGGTGTTAAATGAAAAAATGCTCCAGCTAAGCAGAAAATACAGTGCTTGACTCTGCAGACTCGCTTTGCTGTGATGAAAATTGCAAGACTGCCACCTCCTCCCTCTTAAGCCAAGCTATTATTTGATTCAATCAAATCAACATTTCTGCCGAGATCCCTTTAAACAATTCTTTAGCCGAAAGTGGATTTTTAGATTACAGCTTGCTCTGCAAAACCCAATACATTTTATGCTAGGCTTCACACAGCGTCCCCCTTCACTGCCAAGCCCACAGCAGGACCCAGGAAGCAAGATGAGCGTCTCCGGACTGTGATGCAATGCCCAGCTGTGGCAACTAGATGGCAGAACTCCTCCACAAGAGCCCATCCCAAACAAAGCCCGTTAAAATGAGGAAAGGAAATTCAGCTACTTATAGAATGGATGGGATCACTGGGGTTCTGCCACCACAACTCCATCACACACACCCATATTTTCTTTTCTCATTTTTTGAGACTGTATGATGTGCTTTCAAGTACGCAAGAGGGAGAACTCTCGCTCAGCTGTTTTAAAAACAACTCTCCAGGCAAAGTATGGAGAAGCCCCTTCTCCATTTCTCTGCAGCAGAAAGCAGGGAGGGAGGGAGGTACTTAAGGCTAGTCAGTTTCAATTCCTTTGGAAGCAGAGCACAGATTTTAAGGAGGGAACAATGTTGCTTGGCCCTAGGGATGTCACAGGCGCTGTCCAATAGGTCCCTGCAGCCTCATTCCACACAAAATGCCAAAACACATCGGTCTCGCTAGCTGAGGATGAAAGCCACGCTTTTCTCTGCAAATGCTGACCTTTCAGGGTTCTTGATCTCCTCAGTGACAAAATTGAGGGTGTCCCATCCGGAGTAGGAGAAGAGGGCAGAATACAGGGCAAGCGCAATGTCCCCCGTGTGCCAGGAGGATCCTTCGAAAGGGTCGGCAAAGTTCTGCGAATGTCCTACATGGAAAGATAACCACATCCGGGTCAATCGGTCAACTTCTAGTTGCTATGAAAAAACATCCTGCCTGAGGAAAATTGGAAGAGGTGCAAAAGACCCATCTGTGGTGCTGACACACTGTTCCCTCGCGCAAGCCATCGCTAGACGTGTACAGCTGTCAAGTGAAAATTGTTCAGGTGCAAACGGAAACCCACAAAGCCACAAGATGAGGGAAAGTGGGCTGTGAGTCTGTCTGGGTTTGGGGTTGGGGTTCAAGTCTCGCCTCAGACGTGGGTTCAGTGAGTTGCCTGGAGTGGGCCACTAACTCTCAGCTTTCCCACTGCGGAACGGGCACAGAGGCCTACACCGAAAGGCTGTGAGGTCGAAACACAGTAAAGGTCAAGAAGGCGCCAATGCTTCTATGCCTATGGGCATCAAAAGTCCACGTCTGTCCGTTCTAAACCTTAATTCGGAGGGAGGGCGAGAGGGGGGAGACCAGGGGTAGAGATGGGAGTACCTTGCCCAATGCGGACCACGCCGGCGATGATCACGGCAATGAGAGCCAACACCTTGGCGTAGGTGGACAGATCCTGCACCCGCGTGCCCCATTTCACATAGGCGCAGTTGACAAAAGTGAGGAGGCCTGGAAGAGAAAAGAAGCCAGAAGTCATCCCATGGCAAGGGGCCCTTGGACTACACCAGCCCCCTCCACCCTAGACCATCCACATACACAGCAAAGTCCCATTAAATCCTTCCCTTCTCCAATTTCAAATGTATATCCAATACGGAAATATAAATGCATGCCTAAGCGGCTGATTCCTAAAAGGGAAAAAGAGAAAGAAAGAGAGAGAGAAATCGACGCAGCTGCTCAGTAATTTTTCTGCTGGACTCCATTTTATTTTCTCAGTGCAGAGGCGGGAAAACATTGGGGGGGGGCAGCCCAAAGGCCACATTTCCCTGTAGAGAACCTCCTGGGGGCCACCTCCCAGTCGTGGATGGGGCCAGTGGCAAAAGTGGGTGGAGCAACAGATGCAACTCTTCTAAAGTATGAATCAGAGTTTTTCACACACACCTCTCTCTACCCAGGCAAACATCGCAGATCAAGGCCAAGATCCAGCCAGGCAAAAGCCCTCAAGGATAAGAGAGAGCAGGGCTGCTGAGGGACGTGGTTTGGGAAGAGTTCTGAGAACTGGACAGAGAGGCCTGGAGGGTCAGACTTCGCCTGGAGGGACTGAGGTCCTCGGTTGCTCCAAACGAGAAGCAAATAAAATACAAAAGTCTAGTGCCGTTGGACCAAACCTTCCAATGCATTCTCAGGCAAAAGGGGTGGCTGCACCCTTGGAGTGACCTGGTGAAGGAGGGGACTCCCTGCTCCCTTAACTGCCCCACTTTTGTGGGTCTCTTGGGCGTGAGTTGCTACGCCCAGTGGCGTAGCGTGGGGGGTGCAGGGGGGGCCGGCCGCACCGGGCGCAACATCTGGGGGTTAGGGTTAGGGGGCACAAATCCACGGGTTAGGGGGCACAAATTACTTGCCTTGCCCCGGGTGCTGACAACCCACGCTACGCCACTGCAGAAGCCTCTCTGCAAGGGTGTGTGTTGTCTGTCTTGTGATGCACAAGGGAGTGGCTGGCATGTGTGCTCCTGGAGTAATTGCAAGGAGGCAATGCAGCCCCGGGTCCAAAGGTTAGCCATCTCTAGTCTAGGACCAGGCACAAAGGAGGACAGACACACACACCCCACCCCACTATGACCCTCCGATCTCCATTTCCCATTGTCATGGGATGATGCTCTCACATGCACCCCTTCTCCTAGATGTGAGAGAGAGTGTGCATTCATGAGATATCACTGGGGGACAAAATCTGAATCCTGACTCTTGGCGATTTTAAAGGGTGGAGAGGTGTTTCCCTGGACCCTGCTACTTGCTTGGCTTCTGCTTATTCCCGTGGAAAATGAATGCAGCTGCTGAGCTCAATCCAATCCTCATAGCCCTGGCCTTCCAGTCCTACTTCCTTCCTGGGTTGTGATGCAAGACCGAGCGAAAAAGAGAGAGAACGTAAGCGTTGGGAAATGGCTTGTCAGCAAACGAGTCTAGCAAGGATGCTAGATGGGACAGCCTTGGCCCAAAAGGAATGCATTGCCCCAGCTAAAAGGCAACCTTCATTCCCCTTGTTTCCTGCATGTGTGAGGTCTGATAGATACATGGCGCCCAAGAGTTGGAGCAAAAGATGGAAAGGGGATGGGGGTGGGACACTATCACCTTTTCCTAGTCCTGAGGAGGAGTGGGGTCTGCCGAGGTCCCAGGTTCCATCCCTGATGGCATTTCCAGGCAGAACCGAGAGAATGCGCCTTTGCCCTGTGATACGAGGTCTTAGATATATGGTAATGTTCATAAGTGTACCAACCAAGCACCTACCGGTACATAGCTCAGCACAGGAAGACCGACCTGAAACCATTTTTGATTCCCAAACTGTCCCAAACAGCCCTAATGTTTTCTCTGCAAGGTCAAAGGAAAATGGGGAAAACTCCCCATTGTCTTTTCCTTTGCAAATCCTGTCTTAAGGGTATGTCTGTGTTTGAATAGGGTGTGAGCCTGTGACATGGCCCAGGAACTAAGTATTTATCATTACAAAAGACTGGCCAGGCTCCCCAGACAATCCAGTCTAGTAAGCAGGGTATCCAATCAAGTAACCTGCCAGACAGGAGATAAACAACGACAGGAGACATTCAAATTTGCCTTTTCTGTGATGTAGGTATGATGTATCTGGGGGTTGGTTTTGTGCTACACCCCTTCTGTGATGTATGTATGAAGTTTCTGGGGGTGGTCTTGATCTACATGGTGGCAATTTCAAAATATCTATATAAGGCCTTGCGCACCATTGTTCTGGGTTCCTCCTCCAGGAGGGGGTACCCTGTTGCAAAAGATCAATAAAGATCAAGATTACTAGCTGCTTTGCTTCTCAATATTCTCTGGTTGGCCTCTGTTATTTTCTCCTACCAATAGGGAACCTACGTAAGGACTCTATATGGGCTCTTGGATACCCCATAAGGGGAAAAGGGCAGATTTTGTTTACAACAGCCCGAAACCTCGCAAAGTCACTGGCCGTCAGTGTTTGCAATGAGTCAGGCAGATCGCAACAGCCTGATTTGGTATAAGGCAGCTCCTGGTCTGTTTATGTCTGAAGGCAGGTGTTTCGGCTGCAGGGACGGACCTTTTCCACCTTCCCTTCTAGCTTCTAGACACAGACATGCACCCACCATGAATCCTTGAGGCGGATGCAAAGCAGGGCTGGTGGTTCTGCAGGCTGAGAAGCTTGGGGGACCCCCTCAGCATCCTAGCCCCTCATAAAAAAGGTAACATTCACAAAACCAAACAACATGGGCAAATATAACAAGGATTGTGGCTAATGCACAGACGGTCATCCAGAGTTTGAATTAAGAGGGAGGGAGATGGGACTTCCTCGAGAGGAGGTGGAGAAGTTGGTTGTTTATCCCTTTCCGGCTCCTGACGCTCTGATCACCTTTATCTTTATGTTTATTCCAGGAACAAGTTGTTATGACTCAAGGGGCTGTGTGGGACTCAGCTTTCTACCAGACGCCCAAACCCGGCAGGAGGGTGATGTGAGACATGGGGCAGGGGGGCTCAGAGAAGGTTCCCCCCACACACTTTGTACCTTTTCCCCTTGGCTCCAGGGTGTGGATGGAGCTTTCCTATTGGCAGGAGTGGGGGGAACTGGGGACACCTTGCAAACAACGGCTCTGCTTCTTTATAAACAAGGCCATAAATTCCTCTCTCTTATCAGGCGGGTGACATGCTCTGAACAGAGAAAACCACACATACCGTGAGCTGCACTCACTTGCACATGGCTCCAGCAATTCCCCAAGCATGAAGCAGCCCAGTTTCCCCAGTTCAGGGGAGGGGGTGGGACCAAGGCCATCTCAAATCCACCTTTTCTGTCCCAGCCTAGTTTCCAAATAATCTCATCTGAGGATAGATGTGACCTAGCCTAAAATGGAAGCATTGTGTGTGAACAAGCCCCTTGGGCTCCACACATCTGGGGGAGAAGGGGACAGAACTACCCTTCCTAATATTCTTCCAACCCATTAAGAAAAGGAAGTCTAATGGTTCGCCCCACTTCCACCTAGAAATACACTTGCAGGAGTGCTGGCTGCTACTTCTTGCAGCTGGCTGCCTGACAGCAAGGGTGCCACAGAGCATGAACAGAGGGCACTTTCCTCATCAAAGAGAGGCAGCTTTCCTCTTGAAAACAGACTTGAGCCTCAGCATTAGGAGCCTGGCCTTAAGGATGGCATTCTGGACAAGCCAGTAGGAATCTCACACCAGGAGACAATCATACATCACATCCACACAGTACATTTAATGATTATGTTTTACCCACCCACACAAAGGATCCTGGGAAATGTAGTTTGCAATGGGCACCAGGAACTGCAGCTCTGTGAGGGGTAAACTGCAGTTCCCAGGATTCCATGATGTGGATGTGAGCTCCCAGCACATCTAGGGCACGGCAGCTAGCTGTTAAGAAGAGGGCATCCTTGAGCAAGGACCGCATTCTCGAGAGATCTCAGTATAAAAACTCAGGACACTGCCTTAAGAAAGGTTCTCTTTCTATCTCTGATTTTCAGCTTCAACATCATTAACTACAAACCCCTAAATTTGAGATACCCTCCATACCTTCTGTAGGGTTTTGCAGTCGTTTTGTAAGGTTGTGTCGGGCAAATCCCACGTTTTGCAGGGCTCCCCAAACTGAGTAACTGGTACATCAAACCAGGGTTCGTAGTTAACACACAGAAATGTGACGTTGTCCCGATTCATAACATAACCTGTGCCAATGTTTCATGGTCGTTTTGTTGGGTTTTGTAGTGCGAACCCCATGGTTTTGTAGCGTGAACCCCATGGTTTGTAGTGCCCCCCTGAAACTAAGTAATTGATACTCAAATCAGGGGTATCCCCCATAAACTCCAACATTGTCCCATTCACTTGCCCTATAAGAGGTTTGGGGGGGATCCCAAATTTAGGGGTTTGTGGTTAATGAATCTTTCAGCTTCTACGTCTGTGAAATGGGGATTACTACACTGGCCTAACTTACAGACCTGTTGCTACGGAGTTAGCGTTTGTAAAGCACTGAGCACCTGGGCAGCAGTGGGGGGTGGCACATAATCCTCTGTTCTAACCTTCTCCCGGCACCCTTTGCTCGAAGACACACTGGGCTTGTGGGGTGCTCTCGGCTAGCTTCCCATCACCGCCGGCATTCATGCCTGACCTCGTGCCTCCCTCAGCCGTCACATTCCTGTGTGTTGCAACAGGAGCGGTTTCGGGGAGCCTGACAATGCATTTCTCGCCAGCTGGATCTGGACAACAGCTGCCGACTCAGCACACTGCCCGTCTCCCAGCTGAAGTCACTCGTTTCCTGAGAGAGACCCAGAATTACCCGCAGGGTTAGGAGGAACGGAGAGGCGAGAGGCCCCGGAGGAGAGGCTCGTGCCAGGTTTAGACACCACTGATGGATCACCGGACCATGAGTCAGAAAGGCTTGATGTGAAAGCGGTGTCACTCTGAGCATGTGCAGAGTGTCCCTCCCCACCGATCAAATACACCCGTCTTGCTCAGTCCAAGGCAACAGGTGGCAAAACCCAGTCCCAAACAGCCTCAAGCAGGCACGGACTTGCCCAGATGCAAACAGTTTAGCTTTTTAACCAACTCATCTTCCACAAAAGAGGGAAGCAGAGACTCAGGACCCCCTTCATTCTCCCTGGAGACCACCCTAGAGCTCCAGCGGGGGAGAATGAGGCTGGGTGGGCTTCAGGGTCCCTTCTAACTCTACACTTCTGTGATTCTATCTCTCCATCTTGGAGGTGCAAGGTTAACATCTAACAAACAGGCAGCTGATAAAGGGCTGTGGAGCCCTGGCGAGGCGGTAATTATACTTTTCTCTTTTATGTCTAACTAGAGGAGTGAGATGTATTGTGGGCAAGGGGAGCTAGAAGCTGGGCCTTATCTGAGATAACAGCCATATCTATTGCTTATACACAGTAACCCCTCCCCCCCAAAAAAAATTCTGCTCCCCTGCCCCGCCGCCCAGAGAGGGGAGTGGTACTCCCATAGCTAAAGGCATGTTGTGGGTGTCAGAATTCCTGGGTCCATCCCACGCCCAGTTCCAGAAGCTCAAGGTGGAGCTTTGGCAAAGCACAAAGTCTGAAGCTTCCCTTATGCCGAAGATTCAAAACCATTGCCAAGGAAGGAAAGAGTTTCCCAGAACTGGGAAGGAAAGGTCGCAGCAGAGAAAGATATAGGAACAATGGGAGATTAGATAAGGGGGGGAAAGGGCTACTTTTCAGCCCACCTGAGGCTGAATCAGCTCAGGCACTGCCAGGGCTTTTTTACTTTTCTTTTCAAACAACAACTAATGCCCCCCCTCCCAACAAACTTCACACAGCCCCGCTGGGTTCCCCCAAATACTCTCCCCACAGTTCCCGCTGGCAGTCTCACTCACAGATGCAGACGGCAGCCAAGAGTCGGCCTGCCAGGTAAGGAGCCTCACAGGACGGGAACACGGGTTGCACCAGGTAGTTGGCGAACGTGATGGCAATGACGGCCTGGCTGGTGGGCTCAATGATGAGGAGAGAAGTCCACAGGCGGATGAAGGCCGGCAGCTGCCCAAAGGCCTCCAAGATGTAGGCGTAGCTAGCCCCCGATTTTTTGATGGTGGTGCCCAGTTCTGCATAGCACAGGGCCCCAAAGACAGAGAACAGCCCTCCCACAGCCCAGACCACAAGGGAGAGGCCGTACGAGTCACTGTACATCAGCACGCCCTTGGGCGAGACAAAGATGCCCGAGCCGATCATGTTGCCCACGATCAAGCAGACCCCGTTGAGCAGGGAGATTTCCTTCTTCAGCTTCATGGAGTCGTCGGGAGACGTGCCGGAGGAGTCCTCGAGGGGCTGGCGGGAGGAGGTCCCGTTGGGTACTGAGTTGGCCGGCAGCTCATCCTGAGGAGTCGCCTCATAGCGGGTGGTCTTGGCCATAGCTTGGCAAGAAGAGGAACAGTTCTGTTATTATTATTATTAATAATAATAATAATAATAATAATAATCACCTGCCCTGCAACCATAAGGTCTCCCAGGGCAGGTTGCCTCATTGAAACGTAACATTAAAAACCATTTGAGACAATTTACAATCATATAGATAAAAATATACGCCTCAAGTGTCAAAAGCCAGGGTAAGGAGGGGTGTCTTCAACCTCCAGCTATATAATGAAGGTGCCAGACCCACGTCTGTGGGGAGGAAGACCCACGCCTTAGGGGTTCACCAGAGATCATGTCCTCTCCTGGCCTGCCACTCCACCTACACCCCAGCCTCAGAGGGGGAAGGAACTACCAAGACGACCCCTTCTGCCAATCTTAGCATCTAAGAGGGTCTGTCGAGATGTAAGCAATCTTTCAGGTGTTTTGGGACCTGAGGCATTTGAGCTCTAGTGCAGCTTGTACTTGTGCACCTGGCACATTTTGAAACCAAGAAGATGGGTTTGTCTCTTGCCCATTAAAGGCAGCGGTTCCCAAATTCCTTGACAACTTGAAGAACACACTCCCGTTTCTGCTGTACTCATGGCACATTTTGCTAATATAAAGCAGTAGCTCTAGGAGATACAACACCCAGAAAGATGGCGTTCTCTTCCAGGAGGCGCAGGTTGCGACAGGGCATTGGGAGAAAAGAGGTTGGGGGCGTAAGGTGGCATGCACAGGCAGGTAGGAAACCGGACAAGGGTGCCTCTACTTTCCCAGGGGGCGGGGAGCATGCTATCCCAGGAGACAAACAAGTGCTAGAAGCAGGCAGATGTCCCTCTGCCTCCCAAATACTGGGACCCAGGGCTTGGTTCTTACCTCTTTATTTGCCTGGAGAACTGCAAAGAATGGGCACTAGAACCTTGATCCTCATTTCTGGAAGGCGAGTCCAGCAAGCGAGTTTGGGGCACTGAGGTTACCTAGGCACTATCTCTTAAATCTGAACAGCCCGAACAGGTAATGGTTGGGTAATCTTAAGAGGTTGGGAGCTAGTCACTGTAGATTTCCTCTTCTGCCCAGGGAGAGGTGTCTGGGGGGTGGAGAATGCAGGGGGCTGGGAACCAGGAAAAGAGAGGGTGGGTTTCAGCATTGAGAGAGCAGTTCTGGGGCTGGATTCCCACCCAATATTATTAGGGGACAGAAAGGAGTATATAGATGGGGATGATGGGAAAGAGAAACTGACAGATACTCACAGTCCACAGCGCTGTTCCTCCTGCTCTGTCGCCTTATCCCCACACCAGCTTAAGAATAAAGAGGCAGAAGCTGCCAGAACAGCACTTTTAACATGAGGAACTAACCAGGGTTGCCGGGGGCGGGGTGAGGGGGGTAAAGGAGGGTGAGCCATTGACCGAGTCCAAGGTCCGTCTGGTGCCAGGTGGGGGCAGGAGGAGTGCTATGGGAGATAAGAAGACTGGCAGTGCCTCTGGGGCACCCCATGGCTGAGCCATCCAAGAATTGGCTTCCTGCAGGAACATCTTGTGCGTGTGCACCCTCGCAAACGGCGCTATCAGTTTCCTGCAGCAGCCCCCTCATGCATCCTGTGAGACGTCAAGCCTCTCAAGTCACACAGAGCACCTCTTCAGAGACAAAGAGACCTGTGGGAATCGGCAGCTTGCTAGACCTACCGGGGCAAATGGTTCAAAATGAAAAGGTTATCAGCCCTAAAGGAAACCAAGCCTGTCAGATTGGTTCAAGTGGAAATTCTCGCCACCATTCTTGCATTGCAGGGGGTTGGACTAGATGACCCTCAAGGGTCCCTTCCAACTATACAGTTCTGTGATCCATAAACTTAACCTTCGCTTCTGATAGTAGTAGTTGGGAGTTGGAGCAGGGGAGTTGTTGTTTTCACAACTTGACAAGTGAATGGCAAGTGGGAATCCCAAACTTCAAATGTTATCTTTTCCCAGACTGTATAAATCACACGCGATGGCAACTTTCCAAGCCACACCGAACTCTTCTTCAGACAGAAAAAGTCCTGTGCGACTCTTGACAATTGCTACACAACACACACCCTGCATCCTGGCTACTTGCAAGTCGTTTTCTGGATAAAATGAGCCACACATTATTCCACGATTGCAAATCATATAATGGCTTTGAATCAGGCAGCAACCCTATGCACACCTACCTGGGAATAAGCTTAATCAAATTCAATGGGACACAAACAGGATCACACTGCAAGAGCGCAATCCTTTGTACACTTCCCTGGGAGCAAGCCCCGTTCAGTAAAGAGCGTAGGACTGAGGACCTAGCAAGTATACACAGGATCACGCTGTAAGAGAATTAGGACAAGAGCAGCAGGAGAGGGGTTCACCCAGTTAAATTAACACCCCGACCCCACCCCTGTGGCTAAATTTAGGGCTGCCATCTTTTTCACTGGCTGTGCTCCTGCGCCTTTTATTTCAGTTGCATCACAGGCAGAAGCACGCATTGATTTGGCTTCACTGAAATGCAAGGGGGTTTGGGCTCCAGTTATCATGCATGAGGAGTCCACTTGCATGAACCATACATGCACGCCTGTTCAATATATATCAGATCACAATTTATAAATGTGCACTTTATAAATCTATAATTTAATAGATCTATGTTATACACGTGCTTAAAGACCAAGTTCCTTCAAGGGGGTGGGGGCTTAATCCACCCAACCTCCAGGAACCCAGGAGTCCGAGGTTGCCAGCAAAGGCCACCGCACTGCGACTCCTCTTCCTGTTTATGCCGTTTCCAAGGGCGACGGCTTCCTTAGCAACCAAAGGCCAAGATGGCGACGGAAAAGCCTTGCCCATTTCAAAGATGGCCAAAGAGCCCCTTTCCGCCCTTAAGAAAAATGGCAGTCAGGGCACACCAGAAATAAATAAACAAACAAACAAGCACGCCGCCTTTCCTGAGGCTATGGGTTGTGTTAGAGACAGAGGTCAAAACAAAAAAATTCCTTCCAGTAGCACCTTAAAGACCAACTAAGTCAGTTCTTGGTATGAGCTTTCGTGTGCATGCACACTTCTTCAGATACACCAAGGCTCTGGAGCGGGGCCTGTGGGAATATGCAGCTATATCCGACTGGGTTTACGGAGTCTTCGGGCGTTTTCTACTCTTTCCTACAGTTTTTTCTTTGAATTCTGAAACGATCCGTACAAGATGGCGCCCTCCTAGCCCTTTTTTTTTTTTTAACGTCTCGCAAGGCTTCCGGATGAGGCGACCTTTGCGGCTGACGAATTATCCCAAAATGGCGGCGCTCATTTAAAAATGGCGACTCCCAGTGGAGGTGTGTGTTTTTTCCGTACAACTTCCGCGAACGGAAGCGCATGGTCCCTTTCTCCGATGTTTAGTGTCAAAATGGCAGCTTGCGTGGCTCGGAAGCTGGGTACGGAAATCTTACCGGTGGGAGAGCTAGGGAAGGGAGCGGGACTATGGATTTTGCATGGCTGTCCAGAAGAAGGATGCTCTCTGTTTTTCTGGGAGTCAGTCCCACCGAACCCGATGGGGAGTCCTTACTGAGTATACATGCATGGGAGGATTGCGGGGTAAAATAGAGGAGTTGTCCCCTAAGTGCCCTTCTTTTCTTACTATCATCGCAGGTTGCTGTTCCAGAATTATACACATGTCAAATTCTGGATGGTGAAACATGCACAGTTGCCCCTTTAGCAATTTTTGAAAAAGGGGGGGGGCACGACTTTTATGGCTTTTAAATGGCTATATATATATATATATATATATATATATATATGGCCTTTGCTTAGTTTCTTTTAGCTTGGGCGTTGCGATGAAAATATAATATAACTTTTGACATTATAAGCGCGACCTGTTGCCAGAGCCCATAATGGTTATAACTGATTTATGTTCCGGCTTTGGCTACAGCATTGTGCTGTTGTGCCTATGAAATACCCATTGCTAGAACTTGCAAGTGAGGAGATGGCTCGAATCCTGCTTGCAGATTTCCCACAGGCATCTAGTCAGCCACTGTGAGAACAGGATGCTGGGCTGGCTAGATGGCCCGTTGGCCTAATTCTGTAGCCTTCCCTTAGTTCCTATAAGTATGGAGAGGAAGAAGCGATTTGACCTTCCAGACTTCCAACTGCCATCAGCCTGGGCCATCACAGCCCGATGGGAAATGTAGTCGAAAACTGCTGGAGGGCACAGGTTTGGTGAATGCTGAACTATAGGTTTCCCCCAACTCCTGCCATAATGTGGGGGGGGGGGCTAATCCAGATGAGTACCTGCGTTCCTCTACTACACAGCATGTCATCCTTGCAAAGTTCTCGGGTCAGGTTTTGCCTCTGCCCATGAACTTGGTGGTAGCCTTGGGGCAGTGGAGCATGTGCAATAGTAATAGTAATAATAATAATAATAATAATAATAATAATAATAATAATATGATACAATACGATAATCTTTACTGTCATTGTCCCATACAGAACAACGAAATTGAAACTAATACTATACTACTAATAATATAGACCTGCCTAACAGGGTTATTGTAACAATTGCCAGACGAATGCTTAGAAAGCTTTGTGTTCCCTAAAGTATATTTATCTATATGCAGTGGTTTCAAGAGTACAAGGCACCGCAATTCTAACTGAATCCTGAATTTCTCTTTCCCCTTCTAACCCTGCAGGACCTCGGCTGGCAAAAATTGCTTCGATGTCTCGGACCTTCCATTGCAGTAGTGTGGATCAGTCTGGTGGGGCCTGGAGAGTGAAGTGAGTGCCAGAGATAGAGGGGGACATCTTCAGAGCTAGAGAGGGATCCTTCATCTTACTTACTCTACTATTATTATTATTATTAATACTTTTCTGGCAGCACTGCAAATGACTTTGCCCTCTGTATACTTCCTTCCAGGCACGGTTTCCCTATAAACCCTTCACATTATGGACCCTTAACAGACCTTCCTGACTGGTCATTTGCTGGTAAGAAAAATGGGTGTTTATATTATTTGTTTCACTGTATTTAGGCTGCAGACTTGCAAAATAAAAATAACGTTGCCTTTACATGATATTGGACCATTGATCCAACTAGATCAGTATCTCCTCTTCCACCCCAACTCACAGCTCGGTTAATCTGGAAGAGAACCAGTGTACTTTGCTAAGCGCACTAACTTTTAGTGTTAAAATTTGGCCCATAATCGCCATTCCTCCCTCCACCTCTTTCCCCCTTTTCTTCCTAATGTAACACTAATGTCTCACAGCAAATGAAACTGATCTGTAGAAAACGCAGCTTTAAAAAGAGACATTGCACGTACTTTTGTAAACTAAGAAATCTTTAATTATTATTTTTTTAATGGCCCATAATACTTGTTACTATCAGCCATAATCTGAGGGCACAATAAAAGGGTGTGACTGTAGCATCCTTTGCCAAGCAGGCACCTTCCAGAGGTTGTTGGACTACAACTCCTATCAGCCCCTTGCTGGGAGTGATGGGAGTTTGGACTACAACTCTGGAGCGCACCAGCCTGGGAAGGCTGGAAGAGAGCATGCATCTGTGTTGAAATAACCTTAACAACCTGGCGTGAGGTGCTGTTGAGGTTACTTTCTTGTAGTTTTGAGCATACAGGGAAGGAGCAAGTATCTTGTATCCTTTTTTTGTTTTTTCTCTACCCCAGATGGGCGGCCAGCCCCACCGATGAAAAATCATCTCCATCGGAAGGAAAGGAATGAAAACTTGGCTGTAAGTGGGAGCCAGAGCGCCTAAGAGCCTTAGGAATCCTGGTTTGGGGGGAATTTTGGAATTCCGTTAAGGAAGAGTGTGGGGCTTCCCGGATTGGCAGAACGTTGGAAAACCTCATAGGTGTAATAACAGATGGAAATGAGCCAATCTGGAGCTATTACTACTCTGTTGCCCTATAGGAAAAGGATCCAGTGGTTCTGAGGCAGGGAGTTTTTTCTCTAGAGCTTTGTTTGTTTGTTTGTTTGTTTGTTTGTTTGTTTGTTTGTTTGTTTGTTTGTTTTACATACCCCACCCATCTGGCTGGGTTTCCCCAGCCACTCTGGGTGGCTTCCAACAGAATATTAAAATACAATAGTCTGTTAAACCTTAAAAGCTTCCCTAAACAGGGCTGCCTTCAGATGTCTTCTAAAAGTCTGGTAGTTGTTTTTCTCTTTGACATCTGGTGGGAGTGCGTTCTAGAGGGCGGGTGCCACTACCAAGAAGGCCCTCTGCCTTGTTCCCTGTAACTTGGCTTCTCGCAGCGAGGAAACCGTCAGAAGGCCCTTGGCGCTGGACCTCAGGCAGAACGATGGGGGTGGAGACGCTCCTTCAGGTATACTGGACCGAGGCCATTCAGGGCTTTAAAGATCAGCACCAACACTTGGAATTGTGCTCAGAAACGTACTGGGAGCCGGTGTAGGTCTTTCAAGACTGGTGTTATGTGGTCTCAGCGGCCACTTCCAGTCACCAGTCTAGCTGCCGCATTCTGGATTATTTGTAGTTTCCGGGTCACCTTCAAAGGTAGCCCCACATAGAGCGCATTGCAGTAGTCCAAGCGAGAGACAACTAGAGCATGCACCACTCTGGAGAGACAGTCCGCAGGCAGATAAGGTCTCATCCTGCGTACCAGATGGAGCTGATAAACAGCTGCCCTGGACACAGAATTGACCTGCACCTCCATGGACAGCTGTGAGTCCAAAATGACTCCCAGGCTGAGCACCTGGTCCTTCAGGGGCACAGTTACCCTATTCAGGACCAGAGAGTCCTCCACACCTGCCCGCCTCCTGTCCCCCCAAAATAGTACTTCTGTCTTGTCAGGATTCAACCTCAATCTAAATAGCAGACTCAGTCCTGGACCCCATGAATTAAGTCTGCGTATGCTCAGAGGCAGGTTGCCTATGAACATATGCAGAGTGCCCACTGCTGAGCAACTTCAGCCAGCTCTTTCACCTCTTGAAACTGGGATAAGGATGGAAGGGAAGCATGAGCCTTGGTGGGTTTCCATTAAAGCTATGAACATAAATCAGTTTGAATCCCATCGCTATCCCACGAACATTTGGAATTTTAGCTTTGTGCCTTCCGGAATCCTGCTGAACAGTTCTCAAGATTTCTTGAGATAGGACACTGCAGTTTGAAACCCGTTTTAAAATTCACAGCGTAACGTAATGTACCCTCAGCAACAGATTATGTACTTATTTTATTTATTTACTTGATCCAGCATATGAATCACTTCCCCCCTAAAACACCTTGAAGTGATTTCACAGTTTAAAAAAGCATCAGCGCTAAAAGCAATTCCATATGTAAAAGCGATTTTTAAGATTCCATATGTTAAAAAGTGTTTCCATGTATACAAACGAAACGCTGTTTAAAAGCAATTTCATGTGTAGAAACCGTTCCAGATCCAATATGAATAGAGACTGCGATAAAGAGAATCACTTAAAACACTTGTTGAAAAGGGCCCCAAATGCACCCAAGCAGAGCTAAGTTCTCACAGGGAACTCTGGGAATGATAGTTCTCTGAGGGAAATAGTGGTTTCCTCACAACACTCAGAACCCTTTAAAAAAAAATTTATTTCCTAAAATTTATATACTGCTTGATTGTGTGTGTGTGTGTGTGTGTGTGTGTGTGTGTGTGTGTGTGTGTGTGTTATTTTAAAAAAAACTATGGTTCCCAGGAATCAGGCAGAAGCTGTGGCAGTTTAAAGTAGTATGATACTGCTTTGAACGTCTAATGCAGATGGGGCCAATAGAGACGGCGCCTGTCCAATGGCCGCTGAGAATTTCCTCAGGCGCTGAGCTCACTCTGCTCTTCACCTTGTCTCCTCAGCGTCGGGTAGCCATGATCTCCGCAGAAATGGATCACGGGATGGAGAAGTGGAAAGCTAAGCAGAATGAACGAAAGCAACAGGCAGAGGAAAAGCGACGCAACAGACTTCAGCCTAAAGGAAGCTCCCAAGAGCAAGACCCCAAATAAATACTCCCCCCCCCTCCAATTTGGCGCTTGATTTGTGGTGTTGTTTTTTTTAATGTTCTCTTTTTTAATACCAAGGAGGGAGGAACAGTGGCGTCACAACGGGGGGACAGTGCACCCTGGGTTCCATGTCTGCGGGGGTGACAAGAAATCACCCCATGGGGGCTCACGGCGGCGCGAGCAGCCATCGCACTGCCCCAGCCGCATGTGGAGGATCCTCCATCCGTGAGCAGAGGATCCTGGCGCCGGTGGCAAACCGCTAAATACAACGCATGTGCGGCGTCACACACATGCGCTGCACGTAGCGACGCCACACATGCACTGTATAGCGGTTTGCCACCAGTGCTGCTCCAGCACCGTACGGACAGTGCCAGGATCCCTCCGTCACCGCTACAGCCGCAAATTGAGGATCCCGGCACCATCCTTACAGCGCTGGAGCGGCGCCGGCAGCAAACCGCTATACATTGGTACCTCAGGTTACAGACACTTCAGGTTACAGAATCCACTAACCCAGAAGTAGTACCTCGTGTTAAGGATGAGAACAGAAATTGTGCGGCGGCGGCAGTAAAAGGTAAAGGGACCCCTGACTATTAGGTCCAGTCGTGGCCAACTCTGGGGTTGCGGTGCTCATCTCGCTTTATTGGCGAGGGAGCCAGCGTTTGTCCGCAGACAGCTTCCGGGTCATGTGGCCAGCATGACTAAGCCGCTTCTGGCGGACCAGAGCAGCGCACAGAAACGCTGTTTACCTTCCCTTTGGAGCAGTACCTATTTATCTACTTGCACTTTGAAGTGCTTTTGAACTGCTAGGTTGGCAGGAGCAGGGACTGAGCAACGGGAGCTCACTCTATTGCGGCGGCAGTGGGAGGCCCCAGTAGCTAAAGTGGTACCTCAGGTTAAGAATAGTTTCAGCTTAAGAACGGACCTCCAGAACGAATTAAGTTCTTAACCCGAGGTACCACTGTACACCGCATGTGCGTAGCGACGCCTGCCCCAGGTGTCATGCCGCCTTCCTTCGCCCCTGAGGAGGAATAACAGATTCCCGATGTGGTTCAAGTTCAAGAACTGTCCTAGAGCCTTCGCTTGGGGCCAACTGCCTCGGCAGCCATTTTCTGTGCCGTATCTTAAGGAGATAAGGCAGCAGGCAAAGGAGAATCAGGCCTTTGGCAAGGTTGCCGCATCCATTCGTCTCCATTGTGGTCTCCCTCCCCTGGTGCCCACCTGATGTTTGCAGTGGGGAAATAACCGGATTGTTCCATTGAGAGCCTTTCAAGAACGTTCCTGTCCAAAGAAAATGGAACCTGTAGCTCCTGTTTGTTTGGGTTAAGGGGGAAGCGGCACAAAATATTGGTCCTTTTGCACAGCAGCCAGCCACTGTTTGGCGGAGGGTTAGTTTTTCATGCAGCTTTATGGGGTGTGGCTTAGGCTTAAAAAAAACGGTTTGGGCAGGAGCTGGTGCATTGCAACAAGCTCATCTCGAGGTCACACATCTTAGTGTCACCTCCGCACCATACATGTTAAAGGACTGTTGTATCACTCTTAACAGCCATGGAAAATTTTGGGAACCATGTTTGTTTATGTTAAACCGCGCATCCCCTCTTTTCATCTAGGTTCTCAAACGTGGCTTACGGCAATAACCTCAAGAATCTAAAATCTGCAAAAGGGGGCAGGGGGAAGAAAAATTAAAATATATGGGAAAGTATTTAGGGTGCAAAGGACTACCCAAATAATCTGTAGCTGTTAGAGGAGCCCTGGAACCCTGCGAAGAGGATCCCAAAGTATGCGCAAAGTGCTTTGCCTTGCTCCACTATCCTAGCAGTTTGGAGTCTCATCGCTCCAGAGAGTTTTTCCAAGAGAAGCTCAAACTGCTGCTACCTCTCCCCGCAGCGTACGGCCTAAGGGTTGGAGAGAGTCAGCAGGATTACACGCTTAATATTTTTCTGCCTTTGTCAGCTGGCCTGAGGAACTGTGTGTGTGTTTAGGTTGGAGGAGATCTCAGCCTGGCTGCAGACCTGGTGGCCGTAAGCCAGGCTGGAAGGAATCTTGGCCCTCTCCTCTGGAAAAGGGAGCTCTCCTTTTCCCCTCCTGCCATGTAGATTCCCTCTTGAGATGGCTTGCTGCTGCTTCTTTGTATTTTATTTTTTTCACCTTCCCTCTCTTGGCCCCGTGGGAACCACTGCCTGCTGGAGGTGAAGTCACAGCACTGCAGGAAGGAAGAAGGATCAAGGGCTGAGAATGAGGGACTTGAAAGGCAGAGGTGTGCACACACAAACACAAAAAGATTGCTTCCTTCCCAATGGAAAAGAGGTTCCCACACATTCACCGCTACCGCAATGATCTATTCTGGTGGTTTTCTACCCCTCCTAAATTGCCTTTTTTTTCTAATAGGGTGGAATGTTTCCTGTCACACCCAGTAGCCATTTTTGCAGCGAGCATCACAGTATTGTGACACCTTAACAAAGTGGTTACGTTTGTAATTATTGGTGCCATAATAATTTAAAAACGGTTAAGTCTTTGGCCCTGTCGCTGATTTTCCCTGGAGGCTTTTCCCCTCAGGGGATTTGTGCAAACGGCGGCCTCTGAAATTTATCGGAGGCAGGATAGCAGTATCTGGGAAATCCTAAGTAGGGAGAGTACTGGCACACTGCTCACAATCTGCTTTCAGATTTCTGGGACAGCTCAGTTGGTAGAGCATGGCAATTTTAAATCTCGGGGTGGTGGGTTCGAATCCCACCTTGGGCAAACGATTCCTGCACTGCAGGGGGTTGTTGTCCCTTCCAACTCTAGAATTCTATCATTCCTGTCAGGGGCAGGTTTGGTACAGGGAAATGGCAACAAGCCACGTGTAGGGTTGGCCTGTGTTGCCTGTGATCTTGGAGGACGTGGTTTTGCGAAACTCCTCCATTGTCTCGAGCGAAGTCTGCCTGCCTGTCCCCTAGATTTGTCTCTGTTTAAGCTTTCTAATACAGGAACTTGGATGCCAAATTTGGGTCAGTGGCTCAGCCAGGGGAGGGAACAGAGTAGGGATATTTTTCCCCCTCTTCCCTCCGTTCCAAAAAATCCTCTTTCCATCCCGTGACCCTAGCTGCGACTGACAACACAAAGCCCAACCCCAAAGCTTCGGGATTTTGAGGCCCTGTGTGTGTTTTGTTTCTCCCCCTCCCCACCCCATTCCTCCCCCCAACCCTGCCAGCTCTGCCTTGCTGATCCCAGCTGTGTTTTGAACACATCTCTCACCCCCCCTCCTTCCCTCCCACCCCATATTGGTAATTGCTTCCAGATGCAGCAGCCACGAAAGCATGGATGAGATCAGCGCCTGGGGCCTATGCCAAGTGCACGAGACCCACAGGGACATCCAAGGGGCTGGAGAGACAGCAGTGCAGAGGGTTGCCATTTGCTGCATACACCGCCCTCGCCGAGCCTCGGCAAACCACCCTCCCAGCCCCACTTTCTCAGGGCTCCCCTCTACTTCAGGGTCACCCTCACACACACACACACACACACATCTTCGTGCAGGAAGTCAATCGGGCAGCCAAAACAGTTGAGCTGTAGCCTCGCTGCAGCCCTTGTCAGTATCTATTGAATTATTCCTGACTCAGTGAATGTGTGTCAAGGGGGGGACAGAAGGACCTCCGCGGTTATACCAACGTCACAATGCAGGAGACAGGATACAGGGGCTGTGTGTCACACATATATCTCTGGTGATTTGATTTTTATATCGTATTTTTGGCGAGGGGGGTGTTAATGCATTCATTCTAGCCCTGCGAATGGCTCATGTGGTCTAGCACCCTTTTTATAGAATTATACGAGTTGGGACCCGCAAGGGTCATCTAGTCCAACCCACGGAAATGCAGGAATTTGTGGCTCTCAGCAACTGGCATTTGCAGGTAAACTCTGTCTGGCAGTGGAGGGACGACAACAGCCATCATCGCTAGGAGAGAGTGCTTACAATAGTTTTTTTCTCTCTCATACACAAGCGTGGTTCTTAAAAACAACCCCTTCCTTTAATTGGCTATAGCTCGCTAGGCTGCGGGCTGCCAATATGGCACCCATGGGTGCACATTCACCCACAGGGGGCTTCCTTGGTGCCCACAGGGTTCCCTCCAGCCCTGTCCCTGTGAAAACCAGGATTGAGAGAAGCATTCTGTTGCAGCCCTGAGAACAGGGTGGTTCATGGCACCTGTAAGTTTCTCCATTTTGCAAACACGCCTGCTATCCAAACTAGGTTGGCTATGGTATGTTAAACAAAGTGCACAGCACTGCTACAGAGGTAGTCCCCAAGATGGCCAAAAGTTGCCTTCGGCATAAATGGGCATTCACTTAAGACATACAAACATCCCACTTATCCCAGTCAAGGAATACTTGCTAAAACTTCAGCCAGTTTCCAAAATATTGTTCCAGAGGCTGTCCAGGGCTCACTTTGAACCAAAGTGTGATCGGCATGATTTCAGCCGCACAACTGTGAAGTCTGCAATTCAGCTCTAGAACGCATGGAAAATGGAGCACAGTGCTCCTGACCATGTGCAGAGTGCATTTCCCTAATCGCTATGCCAACTCAGCTGACTCCCCCAGCAACAAACAACTCGCCCCTGAATTTCCCAGAATTATGGCGTTGACGTGCAAAGCAAAATACAGTACTCGGAAACTAGATTTCAAAACAAACATTGCACAATGAGATGCACTTTTCCAAATGTGGTATCATCACAAAATTTCCCAAACATGAAGCTTCAATTCTGAAAAGATCAGAGGAGCCAGGGGGACAGGAAGTGTGGCGTTTCTGCAATTCATCTTCTCCCTGTGATTTTCATCACAGCCAAAGCCTCGTTCTGGTGTTTGACTCCACAAAGTATCCCAGGATGGTTTTGAGCAGCTAATTTTGGAAGAGAAGTGTTAGTGGCCATTCATTCAGGGCCATTCTGCACCATACATTTAAAGCGGTATCATAGCACTTTCAACAGCCACAGTAGCTTCCCCTAAAGCAGGCATCCCGAACCTTCGGCCCTCCAGATGTTTTGGACTACAATTCCAATCATCCCTGACCACTGGTCTTGTTAGCTAGGGATCATGGGAGTTGTAGGCCAAAACTCTGGAGGGCCGCAGGTTGGGGATGCCTGCCCTATAGCATCTTGGGAAGTGTAGTTTGTTAAGGGTGCTGAAAGTTGTTCAGAGGAGAGCCCTATATCCCTCACAGAGCTACAGTTTTCAAGAGTTCCCTGGGAAAAGGGACTGATTGTTAAAACACTCTTGAGAAGCGTAGCTCTGTGATTATTCTTAGATTTGAACTTGGCTCTTAGCCCTTAATGGGCCAAACACATTGTGCATTTCTATATTAGCATTTCTTTGGGTCAATGAAAAGGAATGGCAAGCAAACTTTCCAGGAATGTGCAGAAATATCTCGGGAGTATTTAGATATTAATTCCCAAAAAAGAAATATAAATCACACTTTAATACAACATACTACTAAAAAGGAGGGGAAATTCCAGCATTTATTTTTTTCAAAAAAAATCTCTGGTGATTATTTTTAATAACAAAATAGTCATGAACAAATTGTGTGGGGACAAAAATAAAATAAAATAAATGTTTGAAAACTCCCAGCATTTTGAGTCCATTTCCACCCAGAAATGGGGGTTTTTATTGCTAAACGTTAAAAGGAATAACAGATTTAAAACAGCCTACAGGCCCCAGCAATGTATGTTATATTCCCCTCCCAAAGAATGGGTGTTTATTAATAATAGCAAAATAATAATAACAATAAAGTGAAACAATAAACAATATTAAAAACCCGCCCACAAACCCAAATGTATCGTTAAACACAGTTTAATTCCGTTTGGAGACCATTTGAAAACACAAGACCCAGAATTCAGACACGCCCTCCCCCACCCCCAATGGAAAATGGTCTGAATAGGAGAGAGTTTAGATACCTCGTTCCCGGCCTGCAGGATTTGGGGGTTCCGTCTCCCACCCCTATTCTGATTTCCCCACCCTGTTAATGCACTATTTTAAACTTTCTTTTTTCAAAAAAATTACATATTCAACAAACAAACAAAATTAAACGTTTTCCCTAAGAAAGGAGGATAAGGCAGTTTGAGGCAGTTCTCTGGTGCAATAGGAATTTTTCTTCCACTCCTCCCCCCCCCCCCCCCCCGTTTTTGGAAATTGCTACTTTGCTTTGTTTGGTTTTTTTTTTTAAGAATCCAGAATGGATTGGAAGTGACAACTGTAAACTTCATGCAGTTATAATCAGACATTGGAGTAAACATTTATGCAAAAACATTTGAACCGTGCTGACCACCTCCAACCCATTCCACACCTCCTCCTCCTCTACCTCCACCTCCAGATTGACCGCCACAACCACCCTTCCCTTTCCTCCTGCTCCCAAACTTGCCCCACTCTCTGTTGCATTCAGGGTACCAATGGCCAACTCCACCTCTGCTGTGTGTGAGACCTCCACTTTCCCAAGATTTGGCCCTTTAAGATGCTTCCCCACTTCCAAAAGGTATGACCTGTCATGCCACGCCCCACATTTTAAACCCCGCCCCTTGTCTTCCACCAAGGGCCCTCCCTGTTGGGTCATCTACATAAGCGCTTCTATTGGTCAGCCATGGCTCCTCCCTCCTTTTCAAGCCACGCCCAATGGAATGATAAAAGAGTTCCCTTTTTGGAATGCTGTGCTACGTTGCCCCGCCCCAAAATTCTGCAGCTTCCCTATTTCATCTGCATAGCTCCGCCCACCACGAGGCTGAAACCTGCGACTCCCCTCCCATCACTCCTAATAGAGGGTACCTATCCTTCTGCCCATCATTCAGTCCCATGTGACCCTGAAAGAAGGTTGAGGGCTGGGCGGCACTAATGACAGCAGATACTTGGGAGGGTCGCCGTGATAATTTAACCTCGATCCCACCCAAGGGAGATCGCGGGGGGGGGGGGACTTTGGTGGGTGTTCACAGTGTGCTGTCTTATCCCCCTGCCTTGCAGGTTGGCAGGTCAAAGCGAAGTCTCCTTGTCCCGAGCTGAGGTCAAGGGGTGCACTGCGACGGGGGTCGGGCGGAGACCGAAACCAGCATGGGGGAAGAAGGTCCTCTTTTGGCTCCTCAAGTTACACTCCTGATGAGCATGCTCAGCGCACCCGCTGGGGGTGGAAGGGATGTGAAGAGACCGAGAAGGAGGAGAGGTGGGAAGGAGAGGAGAGGAGAGGAGAGGAAGGAGGGAGAACAGGACCAGGGGAAAGGATGCAGCAGGAGAAAATGGAAGTGGAGAAGAGGAGATTGGGACATGGCTTAAGGAAGTAGCACGCAAGGAGCAGTGGCAGAACGAAGGCAAGAAGAGGAACGCAGGGAGGACAAAATGGCGGCAGGGCAGCACCGGGGAAAGGCAGAGAAGGAAGAGTGTGGCGACTAGGGCAAAAGAGTTCACGAAAGAAGCACCGGAGGAGAGATGGTGGCCAAGGCGAGGGAGACAGGAGGGCCCTGGTGCTCCCAGCCCAGCGAGGGAGCTCGCCTTGTCACACCTTGTCCAGCAGGGAACGCTGGCAATACAGCAACCGTTTGGGCGTGCCGTAGCGCTTGAAGATGAACAGGGCGATCCCCAGAGCAAAGATGGTGAGCAGGAGGAGGATGGGCAACACCACAGCGGCTGCGTTCACCTCCCCTGCTTCCGCATTGTCCACCTCGATGATGATGACCTCCTCGCCGTCTTCCTGGCGGTCGCCGTCCGAGCTGCATCCCATCCAGTCTCGGAGCACAGACTTGGGGTACCCTGGCTCTACCTTCAGCTTCTCGTTGTTGAACTTCCAGTAACGGTCTCCCTTGTAAAAGTAGGTGAAAACTATACGGGGGAGGAATAGGGGGTGGTCAAGACCAGGGAAGAAAATGAGAGTCAATTATAACAGCAAAGGAAAAAATTATCCGAGAGCAACAATGGGATCATTTCCAATAAAATTCGAGATGGGTTTTGTGAAATACTGAATCCCACTTTTAATTTGTAAACCTATCTGAGGCAGGGATGTAGGATCTGCCTGGTGACTACTTCAAAGTTAATTTTCAGTCTCAAGTTGAGGACCTTGCAAAGCACATTTTATTTCGTGTGCCTATTTGGAATTCAAGTGATATCTGCCTGTGTTTTGCAGATTAAGCTTTGGAATCCAAATTCCATTTTCTGCCCCCCATTTCGAGTACATATGGAGAATTTGTGGTCCTAATGTTGATTTCAGACCTTACCTTTGGGTTTTGACACCAATGTGTCAATTATAAAGGCATGTGTAAATTATAAAGGCAATGTTTTTTTACATCTGAGACTTCTTTTGTGAGAAAAATGGAATTTCACAGTGAAGAGTTTCATTATTCTGAAAGCAAAATGTTTTCTTCCTGAATCTTCACTTTCATTTCACATTAGAAATTCGTAAAAATAACCTTTGGTTCCAGATAAAAAAAATTTTCGGCTGGGTTTCAATTCAAGCTATAATCACTTTTTAAGGCATTTTACATTTCATTGTAGCAAAATGGCTTCCTGATCAGAGTTGGGAAGGGTAAAGCTTCCTTTAAAAAAATTCACATAATGAAAAATTCATGTTTTAATAAACGATTACCAGCTGCAACCCGCTGAATCATTTTAGGAACACAACATTAACTCCACAATGGCGGTCAACGGTATCGCACCAGCCATCTTTCATGAAAGCTCAAACGATTATTAGTCATTAAAACGGGACGCCTTTTGAATGGCTGAGTGCGCAGGGGGTTGATTTTCACACTAGAAGCACCTGGCAGGCATTCTTTGCATAATCTATGGATTGCATTTCTTCAGGAGATTCCTGCGGCTGAGGCCAGGCTACCCTCTGCCAGCATCAGGGGACAGGGCAGGCACTGCAACGGTGAGGAGACACAATATAGGACAAGGGCTGGGCCTACTCCCATTAAAATCCCTCTCTCAGCCCTGATCCTCACTGGGTGACCCTTAGGCCAGCCCGTGTCTCTCAGCCTCATCAGCCTCACAAGGATAGTTGTGAAGGGAAACGGTGCACTCCCTTCATAATAAGCAATGAATGCATAACGATGTCCTAGAGTGAAGCAATTCAGCTTTTTCTGCATAGCTGCAATATGGTGGCTGCTGATTAAGCTCCCTGCTACAATGACTCCAGCTATTAGGTATCAAATCCTGACCATATCTGCACACCACCATCCAATTTTATTTGTGTGCATCCTGTTCACTCTTTCTTGGTCACAGAATGTTGGCAGCTGCTTCTTACATAAGTCAGTATCAGGTGGGCTCCGTCCTTCCTAGCTTTGCATTAGAAAGTGGAGCCTTTTCATCACCCCCTTTTCCAATAGTCCTCCCTCCGCTCCCCCTTTCTCACCCTCGTCGCTGCCCATAAAAGCTCCCCGGAGTGACTCAGGGATCCCTTCCCAGACAGAAATGTGTTTGGGGTAGCCGGGCTCGACCGTTCGGCTCTCTTCGTTGAAGCGGTAATATCTGAAGAATGAAAAAGAATGCCGTGTTAAAAAGACTGCAGAGCAGAAAGAGAAAAGTAATTGCTTCCCTCTTTGTAGCAAAACCCCCTGACGGGATGAGCAAGAAAGCTGCAGCAGCCGTGATCAAACCTCCCTCTGGTGGCCAGACAATGCCTTAAATTGGAATTCAAGATTGCATGATGTGGCTAAGAGGGCCTTTAGAAAGGGTTAGACCAAGGGTGGAAAACTCCCACCAGCCCTTTCAGCAAGCATGGCCAGTGCGCAGAAAATTGCAATCTAAGAATATCTGGAATATCTCGTCCCTGCAGTTGTTGGATCTTTGGTGTCAATGAGCAAGACAGCTCTTGAGGATTTGCTCGTAAAACGTTTGCAGTGTGCAGCCCAAGCTAAATTTACTCAGAAGAACATCCCACTGCCTTGACTTGGGACTTTTTGCCCTGGGCAGTATTCTGCGGTCTGCAGGGCTACTAACTTGCACACAGCAAACTGGCAACCATAGCTGAAAAAGAGCTAAACATTTAGGTTTAATAAGGAACCAGAAACACTTCTATGTTGGCCTATCTCTCAAGGTGATCACGCAAAGCAGAGATTCTGAGAGCAGGTACAGCGTTCAGCATCCTGACAATCTCAGTTGCTGTTCTTTTGAAATAAAAGCCAATCTCTTCGCCCTCAAGGATGGGAAGACAGGCTTGGAAGTGTGCAGGTGTTGACTGGTGAAATTACAGAACCCAGAAGGGAAAGACGAGGAAGATTCCTAGTTAGCTGGGGGAGCAGAACTTGCTTCCGTGCCCTGATCTTCAGCTCTTTGCCTCCCCCCTGCAACTCACAGTAGCATATTGTTTGGAAGGGCTATAGCTTGGTGGTACAGCATCTGACTTGCATCAATCTCTGGCAAATCCAAGCCGGGCTGCCTGAAACCTTAGAGAGCCGTTGTCAGTCAGTGAAGACAGTTCTGAACAAGATGGACCCCCAATGGCCTAACTCAGTACTATGTCAACTTCCTATCCTCCTGTGTCCATTTGCTTACACCAACAGCCTGTTCTAGGGCTCGGGGTGCGTTGCAAAAAAGCTTCCCAAAAATTATGCACGGAAAACAAAAAGGACTGTGTCCTCTGCCAACTCACAAAAAGGGTCTCACAATTACCACTCGCTTCCCCCAGAGACTTGGCTGGCAACCTGCTTCGCTCTGAGAAACTGCAGCAATTTCCCTCCACTCTGCCCAGGGAAGCTGCCATTGCATGACAACCCTCTCTGCACATGGCCTCCTGGACACAGCAATGAGAGTCAGACACTTGTGCACAGAATGCTTCGAAAGACCATGATGGATAGGGGTGGGACCACTAAGCAAAGGGGCTGGGCTGTGAGACTTCCAACCTCTTCCAACTCTGTTTTGGTCCCAAGGAGCCAGAGCAGATGTACGCAGGCAGAGTTTTGGGCCCAGGCTCGACACAGGTGTCCTGCGGTGCTGTGTAGGGCCACTGGAAGCTGACTGAAGTGGGATCCCAAGGTTGCCGCCAGCCTGTCTCGCCTGCCGAGCAGGGAGGTGGAGCCTGAATGTGGGTCCAGGGACATGAGAGATGTTGAACTGTGCCCAGGCAGGGCAAAGCCACAGAGAATTCTGCAGCAGTCCTGACGTGCAAATTACCCTTCTGACCTGGGTGCAGGGACAAAGCACTCATTGAACCACCCAGTGGTTTCTTCCCTCAAAACAGCCGGCGCTCCTTACCCAAATCCTCCCGCATTTTCATCTGACAAACAAATGACTAGAAGTCTTAAAGCTGAAACGATTTCAACCGTTCGCTGGATAAGAAGTCTGGTTTGCTGGGTGCGAAATGTGAGCTGCTTTAGTGGACCACAACAGCTTATGGGTAACTCACTTGTCTCCCCGGAAGAAGTAGGTTTTCCCACTCGGCATCCAGAAAAGAGCGGCGTCGATCCGGTCCGTGGGAAGCCCTCTGCCCAGCTCCTTGATGTGCTTCGGGTAGCCGGGTTCCAAGGTGGCCTCATTGAAGACCCAATGTTTGTCCCCTGAAAGAAGGAAGGACACCTGATTTCCCAAGATGCACCAGCAGCCTTAACCATGTCTAGCATTCCCTAGCCAGAGGACCAAACTTCCACCCCCCTCAAAAACCACAAAGAATCACGGGGTGGGGCTCTGACTTGCAGGCCAAATTTGTCCCAGTAAAGGTCCCAATTTGGCCTGCAAGGCTGTTTTCCCATGGCAGGGACTTTGGCAGGACAGCAGCACAGCCCACCTCAGCGATTAAAAGGTATATTAATCACAGTAATAAAAAAAGAATATTTGGGAAAGGGCGAATAATATATTTAGTTATGAAACATATTGGCATCCCACACTGAGGAAGACCTTGCTGCCTTCGGAAGCAAACAGTTCATAACAGTCCACCAACCTTTAAAGAATACGAATTTGCCGTCTTTCCTCTCATAGGCTGTGTTGATTGTTGAGGGGAGACCAACCCAGAACTGGCCGATAGGGAGAGGGTGCCCGTCCATAACTCGGTTGTTCCGGACTCGCCAAAACCATTTGTCCTGGAAAGCAGTGAGTTTTCAAATGTGTCAAATGATGTAAAACAGTGTTTAAATTGCCCTGCATATTTAGATTGGTGGGTCCATGCGTGAGGATATTGATGCTAATGGGTGTTGCAATAATAGCTGGTGCTTGCACGCTTTTGCAATTCCACAGTCAGGCTGGGTTTGGGCTGACGCTGGTTACTAATGAAAGTTGATGTTGGGTACTGATTTCTACATTCTGACTATTAAATTAAAAAAATAAAACATTTTCAGCCCTTAAGGTTAAACAGACAAGCTTGAAAATACATAGCAAATATTAAGCCTGTGTTTGTGGAGATTCCACTTAGAATGTCAGTAGTTATCAAGGGAATGGGCACTAGAGGCCTACGTACACCTTAGTCTGCAAACATGACTAATAGAGGCTTAATAAATTACACAAAATAAGCAGATTTGCTAAATCTCCGTATTTCATATACAGGTTGCAGAGTTCAGGGTTCCCCCCCCAAAAAAAAATCTTGTCACGTAGCAAACATAAACCCAGATAATAGCATTTTCAGAGATGGCTCCAAAGCAGGGCTACCACCCTTCCTGCAAACTCATAACCTCCCCTCTCTGCTTTGCCCTTCCCACAGCCTAAGGCTCTGATTATGCTCCCCACACTGGGCTAACCTTGAAGACAAACATCTCGCCCCTTAGCACAGCGATGGTGTCAAATCTCCCGTCACAGATGTTGGGGCCGTACGATGGGTTCTTGGGAGGCCGATCTGGGACTCGGGGCTTCATAGTGGTTCGAGGGATAGGCGGAGGTTTACTGGGGTGGCCAATTTCGGTTCCTGGAGACAAGGATGGAAAGGGTTAATAATCTGAAACCTTTGGGCGCAGGGTTAGACTCAGCTTTGTGTGCGAATAAAACATGCAATCCAAGTTCTAAGAAGTCAGGGTTACAGCGAAGAACTGGGGTGATATTAGTTTGGCCTGCGATTTCCCCCCCCCCTTTTTTTTGAGGAATTTTTAGCCATAACAACTTAAAATCAAACCTCCATGTTCAAGGGCACTATTCCACCAATTACAAAATGGCAGGGGGCAAACAACAGAGATGAATGACTCCGTCGTGCTCTGGAGCATATCCCTGTTCCAAAGGAGGCAGCTAGTTGTCAGTGTAAAGTCAGAAAATCAGCTGAGTGGAACTGGAAGCAGAAAGCCTGAAAGCAGGCCAGGAAAACATGGCCGACATTCCCTTGAGGCTCTCTCTTAATTGGCCATGCTAAGGGAACAATTGACATGTGAGAGAGATATAAGAGTAGAAATGGAATCAGGGCAAGGAGTCAGAAGTCACAACGGAAGTTAAGAGGGGTCATACCATACAACTGCTGTATGCCACGCCGGTCATCTTCTGGCAACTCAAAGTTATCCGTTTCCATCCATTGGTAGAAGGGAGCCATGATGGCGGACGGGTCGTTCGAGTGCTCCAAACCCAGAGCGTGGCCCAGTTCATGCACCGCAACCAGGAAAATGTCATTTCCTACGAGGAGGGAAGCAACGATTTACCAGCGTCCTTTGCAAATGGTTTGCCAGAAACAACCATCCCCTCAAGATGAAGGACACCAAATGGTTCAAGGAGTGTGAAAATCTTGGCCAAGGGGACACTTCCTCTCATGGCGAATCCAACACAACTTGGGTCAAGGACAGCCATTCCTTCACATATATTGTTTCTGATTGAACAAAGGCTGAGCTCAGGAGAAAATAAGGAATTGGATACAGGGGGTTTCCTTCCTAAGAAGTCCTTCTGCTTTTGTCTAGAACTCACTTCATTATGAGATTTGGAGAACTAGAAAAAGGAAGTGATGTTCTGGCTGGTCCTGAGCCGATGAGGAGAGATGGGTTCCTTCTTCTCGCCAATTGTTACTCATAGTGACTCATTCCCACGCAAGGGTTCGTCAGTCACATCTGCCACCATCTACGCTTCTTCTTCCTGACATTTTATCCCCCCCCAAGTCCTTCCAGCACCTTAAACTTCCACTCACCGCTAAGGTCATCGCTGCGGGACGTCCAGGGCTCCGCAGCGTCGAAGTGAGTGTCGCCACCGATGTGGGGCCCAGGGAAGTAGGCGTGGGCCAAGAAGCCTCCTTCGCCATCGAAAGGGGTGCTGTCGCCGTGGAAGCCTTCCGCGAAGAAGATCATTATGTCGGCCTGCGGCTGGCGGCCCTCGCGCACGTCCGAGTAGGAAACCTCACGGAAGCGCAGTGGCGTTACAGACTGCCACACGCTGAAGGCACGTCGGATTGCGGTGAAAGTGGCATGCTCTCCTACCTTGGGTGTGTAGTTCTGGATACTGGAAGAGAAGCAGAAGTTGAAATACCAAGGATTTTGGAAAGGCCCGTCCTGATACCTCAACCCTCTCAGGCATGTAGGCCTCTGAACCTGCGTTGCTTCCACAAAGGGATCGCTTAGACGTCCCTCTCAGGATTCCTAGATGCCTCCTAATCAATCATCCCTGTCCACCCAACTTCAGATTTCCTTTTGTCCAGCTCAAATGACCTTCCAAGCTCTCCCTCCTTTCTCAGTCATGCACCCCATTTAGCTGCTTCCCCCTCTTAAGATGGCTCTTCAGGCAGGACAATGGTGCGAAAAGCTGGTTATGACTTCTGCCCTTCCTCTCACAGCCACTTTGGGAAACTTTCAGGGAAAACACTGGAAAATAGGGTGGGAGAAATCTGCTCCGTTGCCTGGAAACCTGAGAATCTGGATTTATAGCGCAAAACGTGTTGGCTTATTCGGACCATCAGATTTCTTCCTATCTGAAATGTTTAGTTTGTGAAAATTATGTTTGCTAGGATACATGTTGGGCACTCAGAAATGAAGCTGGAGAGCAAGAAATTGAGAGTGGGGCTTGAGGAGTCAGACCTTGCCTTCTATGTAGCTCCCAGGTCTTTCTCAAGAGGCCACTACGCTGCCTTTTTACTCATGCTTTTTGCCTCATTGTCTCATCTCCTAAAGTTTCCCCCTTTGAAGTCCCACGTTGATTTCAACATCAGGACGACACAAAATGTGTATAAAAATAACCCCATATTTGCATTTTCTTCCGGTAACAAGTCAGAATTCTGCCCCCCCATAATTCTATATCGCCTGCCTTTCTTCTGACAGATCCATCCCCACAGCTAATTCTCCTTTCCCACAGATCAGCCCTTTGACTCCCTGCCCCACACCGTCTTCTCTGCCAACCTCACCAAAAAGTAAGATCGTAGTGTGACCACTTCAGCCCTTGGATGGCATAGCGCCTGCGCCGGACATTAGCCTTGATCTCTGCTCCAAATTTATCTGGGACGCCGCAGCGGGGCCTCTTCATAGCCCTAGAAGAAGGAAGATGCATTTAAGGTTCCAGCTGCCCTTGAGAAACACATTTCTATCTCACCAAAGTCTCTGTAGGTCGACCTCCCCATGTTAGCCATGCGGACTACCTGCCCGAGCCCAGCGACTTGTCATGAGGTCCGTCTCTCTTCATGCGCCACCTCTGAGAGAGGGGGACAATGTGGGGAAAGCTTTTTCAGTGATCACTCCCCGATTGTGGAATTGTGGAAAGCCTGGCACCACCACTGCCAGCTTTCAGTTGCCAGGCTAAGTCATTCCTGTTTACCCTTGGTTCCTTCTTGGAATCATACTACAGTAAGATTTCCGGCCTGTCTGTCGTGTTAATCATTTAGTAGGCTGGGGTAGCATGTGTCCTTCGTATAGGGTCAGTATTGTTGGAGGAGCACTTTCAGCAAAAAAATAATAATTGTATTTTATTGACGCGTTTGCTTTTAAAAGTTCGAAGTGTTTGCATATTTTATAGACTGCTTTGAGACTTACATTTAGAAAGCATGAGATAAACGGTGATGTTGGTGGTGCCGATGCCTTGACATCTGGCCAGCATTTACCGCTGCTTCTGTCGGAATAGTTATTTACATTCTAGCCATCTTGAAACTAGTGGGGGTTGGTGCATATCGGGACAGGTAGAATGGAAGACATGGGGACTCAACAGCAGGTGAAGTTAGAGCCAATGGCGGACAGAACCAGCTCATTCTAGTTCTGTCTGCCATCCTTTTCCCTGCTGGGTCCTAGAACGGCAACACTGAGACTAAGGGGGAGGAAGCAGACAGGGTACTTCCACCCTTGGGTGAACTGTAGACAGGCAAGCAGGCAGCTGCAAACCGAGGTTGGTGGGGCAGTGTGGTATTTGTATCTACGGGACCGCCTCTCCTGGTATGCCCCATGGAGGACCTTAAGGTCCACAAACACCTTGGAGGTCCCGAGCCACAAGGAGGTTAGATTGGTCTCAACTAGGGCCAGGGCCTTTTCAGTACTGGCTCCGACTTAGTGGAACACTCTGTCAAAAGAGACCAGGGCCCTACGGGATTTGACATCTTTCTGCAGGGCCTGCAAGACGGAGCTGTTCCGCCTGGCCTTTGGTTTGGACTCAGTCTGACCCTCATGTTTCCCGCCCCTTATGGTTTTGATTTACAGGCTACTACTAAAATGAGGCTGCATTTTAAATTGTATTTTAACCCATATTTTAATTAACTGTTTTTTCTTTTTCTATTACTGTACGTTTTATTGTAATTTTATTGGTGTTAGCCGCCCTGAGCCCGGTTCTGGCCAGAGAGGGTGGGGTATAAATTTTTTTTTTAATAATAATAATAATAATAAGCCAGCCTCTGCCACTTGAAACTACAAATGGAGAACGATTCAGGATGATGATGCTGTGATCATATATGATGCCCACTGCTATGAAGACCAAAAGAGAAGCAAGACTCGTAAGGAGCCAAAGCCCTGTCTCTGCTCTCTGATTGCACTGATATTATTTATTATTATTTTTAAATTTGTATACCACCCTTCAACCATAGATCTCAGGGCAGTTCACAACATAGAAATACAAGAGGTGGCATCATAGACTGAGGAAGCGAAGCCAATAGCCGCCGGCCCGTAACTCAGACAGCTGATTCTGGGTCTTATTGAGAGCAGAAGGCAGGCTGACGACAGCTCCATTAGACAGAAGATTGTAAGAGGTAACTTTTTGGTGGATTGGGCCCCCATGGATTCATGCGGAGGGGTATCCTTCCGGGCTTCTGCTTCAGAAACCATAGTGTTGTGTGAGAGTAGCACCAGGTTTTGCATGCAAGAATAGGACCTAGGAGACCAGGTTTTGAACCCCTACTCAGCTGCCTGGGTGGACCTGAGGCCAATCACAGTCTCTCGGCATAACCTGCCTCACAGGGTTGTTGTGAGGAGGGGCTGCTGCCTGAAACAACGGCATACGCTCGCCAACTTGTTCTCCGGCACTGTCGTTTGCCAAGGTGCACACTAAGTCATTCTTTGCCAATTCCACAATTCCCTCCCTTCCTCCACACCCACAATTCTGACTTCCTCTGCCTAGCATAAGAAGCCTTTCTGGGATGCTTTCGGCACAGGGATAAGGAAACCAGTAGCCCCACCCCACCGAAGTTGTTGGACTCCAAGAACCATCATCCCTGATCAACCCTCTCGCCCAGACCTTCCCCGTATCATCACTAAGCCAGAACAGACAAGCAAATAACATATTTTAAAGGGTTTCTCTTGCCCCACTCTTCCTTTTGCAAAGGATCTCCAAACCAGCTTTCCCCAGCTCTGGATGCCTTGGACTACAAATCCCATCATTCAGCGTGTGCATGGAGCTCTTACACTGGTTTATCAGCTTTATACAGGCCAAGGGGTGCCAATTTGCTGCCAGTCACCTAGCACTATATGCCAAACATAGTGGAGATGTGCGAGACTTTTCCCTTTCCCAATCTTTGTTGACCAAGGCAGAGAAGACACGAGGCCTGCCACCTTCAGCTTGGCCATAGCTTGCTGGGCTGGCAGTGGCAAGGCTGGCGAAAGCAAGACAAGGCCAGCTCCAGGCAATGCACATCTCAGCTTGTAGGAAGGAGACGTCCATGCCAGGACTCAAGATGGAGCCTGGCTGAGGCTTTGCAGGGGAGGAGTGCAGAGGGCAGTCCTGGCACACCTAAACAGCCGTGGCAAATAAAATTGCTCTTTCGGCTGGAGTGTGCAATTATGTGACAGGCAAGTGCTGGCCCTAGACTAAACTGGGTTGGGGGGAGCTTAGAAAGAGGGAGCAGAGAGGGGATGGAGAGGGAAAAGGTAAACACTCGTAAAAAAAATGTTAATTAAATCTTTTGCTAGCTTATAGTTTAGGAACCACTTAATGTGCTTTAAAGGACGATGTTGCACATTGCAGTTGGCAACTATGCACTGCCACCGCGAAAGATGAGCCCTCCACCCCACACAGAGAGAGTTCACAGTCAAAGTGGGGGGCTGCAGTGCATACGTTTGCCCCCCGCTGCAAAATTTGTAGATCCGGCACTAGAAGACCCACCCGGAAGCTGCTTCTGAGTCCTGTTTAAAATTCTCCTCCTCCTCCTCCTCCTCTGTTCTTTGTACCCTCGCCAAGCTCTTGTGGTGTGGAGTTCCACTGGTCAGCCCTAACTCCACCAGACACTGCTTGCTCTGTATGCAATACGAGGGCCACCCCGGGACAGGATGCCGCTCAGCCGTTCTGCCTGCTTGCCAGCGCTGGGAACTGGAAGCCAGCCACCCAGCCACAACCACAGTCCCAGCCTTTCTCTCGGTTACATCATGGCCCTTTTAGGTGGTTTCATAATATCGTGTTCCCACCACCAGCGTTTTGAGAAATGCCATGCGGCATTTTGGAAAAACTGCCCATAGTCCTTCAAATCTCAGAAGTCTGGATAGGAGAAGTTTCCTGAATGCAGGAAGCACCTCGCAAGGGACAAATCTCAGCTCCTGGACTGAGTTCGAGATTTATCATCTATGAGGTGGCTCCTTGAATTCAGTAGAGCTTTATCAAGACTGGGTCTCACCAAGCGTGTACCCCGAATGAGGAAGGCCCTCACAGTTCTCAATTCTCCTCTTTACCCAACTTAGGCCGGCAGGCAACCAAGGGACACAGTTGCCGACCACACACTCATTTCAAAATGGCCGAAGCATGGTCACTGAAGGTCGCCATGATAGGACCTGTGAGAAATATACCCCATTTGCTTGACTGGTGCTTGGTTTCAGTACTTAGGCATACAATTCCCCTCTGATACTGTTTCCCAGTAAAGCAAAACAGTTTTGTTTATTTACCCCCACTCCATGACTAAAAGACCCCACGTACCAAAAGCACTGCAGTTGCCACAGCACCTCAGTGAACCATGTAAATACAATCTGTTTTTTGGTTTGCAATAAATCACTATTGTTGTTATTATTATTATTACTATTTACTGCTACACCTTAAAACTGGGGTCCCAAATGATTTGGGGCCTGGGGCACATTTGGAACTCCCAAAAACTGTTGTAGGGGAGCCTCAAAAGCACACATTTCCCATAAGAAAAACTGGCAATGCTCAGAAACCCCTCGAGAAAGAAGGCCAAACAGCTACAAACACCCCAAAATGAACGAAAACACAGACAAAAAAAAGCAGGCAGCAGCCTTCTCTAGAAACATGCAACTCTCCCAGCCAAACAAACCCCCATACCACCCAAAAAAAAAAAAGTTTAAAAAATAAAATTATTGGGAGGGCGAAGGGCGTTATTGCCTTCAAAAGGGCATGGGTCTAAAAGAGATTTTTAAAAAGGGGTCTTCTCTTGTGGGTAGGGGTGAAGCGAAATTTCCTAGGCTTTTATCAGTGAAAACAGAGAAGAGTCGCCACTGGATTTTGAAAGGGGGAATTTGTCACACCAAGGGCCATGGTGGCAAAGCCTGAGCACTGCAACGCAGGCGTCCCCCCTGCCTGACACCCTGGAGAGCTGCTGCCAGCCGGTGTAGGCAATGCTGAACTGGGTGGACCCAGGAAGGAAGTGACCCGCAGCAGGAGGAGGAGGGAACTCACTTCATGGTCTCGGAGTCCGCCGTACCCGTCACCTGAAGGCCATAGAACCGCTGCATGGCCGAAATGGCGGCCGTGAGCGACTGTGGGGAGCGCTGAGTGTGCGTCCGAAGGTCTCCGGGGGGCAGGTAGCCATACTGCTGCAGCCAGGCCTGGGGGGAGAAAGGAGAAGGGTGTGAGAAGCACAGATGTCAGGAAGGACAAGCAGTGGTCGAAATTCCCCAGGCACGTTTTGCTTATTTATTGCATTTATATCCCAACTTTTTCTCCAAGGAGTACATGGTTAACCCCCCTCCTCAGTTAATCCTGACAACAACCTTGTGAGGTAGATTAAGGGGCTGTGACTAGCCCAGTGACCTTCATGGCCGAGTGGGGATTTGAACCCCGATCTCCCAGTTCCTAGCCTGGCACTCTTAATGGCTCCAGCCCACTGGCTTCCCGGAGCCCTTCTGCAATGGGGCACCTCTATAAATTAAGTAGGTAAATAAAACATGGGGAAAGCCTAATGTCACTTAGAAAAGGATCTGAAATATTTTCTTTGAAGCTTGAACCTGTTTTATTCTGGGATGTTTTATTTGATGTTTCAATGAGTTGGAAACCAATTTTTGAGATTGTTTCTTTAAAATATTAAGCAGTATAGAAATGAAATGAATAATAATCACAACAATGACAACAATAAATTCTACCGCAAAAAAGGCGCCTAGACATTGCATTGCTGTGACCAGGTTTAAGGTGCCATTTGGCGATTAGCTTATATATCTCGAGTTTGGTCACAAGCGCACTTGTGAAGCCGGAATCACTGCAAAGGGTGCACAACCCAAAAAAATGCAGAATCGAAGACTGAGCCACGGCAAATTGTTTCAGGATTTTTTCTCTCCTCTGTCCATTTCTACCTATAGGCTTCATTCTCACTAAGATGGTCAAACCTGTGTCTGGACTGTGCCACCTCAATCTGCCGGGGGGGGGGCTCACCCTATTTAAAACAAAAGCCCTTCAGGCAGAAGATGAGCACAGCAAAGAATATCAGAGCAGCCGCCTCTTTGATGTGCTGATATTTTATGCAGGGGGATTATTTTCATATGCACAGGCGTTTGGGCCTACGTGCCCACCCCTTCGACCATCTGAAGTGGTACAGCCCAGTCTTGGCTCACCGCTTTGGTGAGAGCTCGGCCACAGAATCATAGGGTTCGAAGGAACCAGACACAGATAGAGGCCAACCCCTGGCCTCAGAACAAGGTTTTCCACAAATCCCAGCCCTTCTCCTGCTAGCTCCGCTCGCCGCATGCAGGCACGCTCTGGATAGCTCAAGAAAAACAAAATAGCTGGCTGCCAGGAGTGACGGTGGATCAAATAAACTGGGCTGGGGAGCCTGTGGCCTTCAAGACCTTTTGCAGGACTACATCTCCCATCATCCTTAGCCATTGGCCACACTGGATGGGGTTGATGGGAGTTGGAGTGCAGCAATGTCCAGAGGGTCAAAGAAGTTCAGGACCCTCTATAGATTACAAATCCATTTACAAAGTACTTGGAGAATGGGGCACGGGGCTCCCCATTATTGGTATTCTGTGCTTCTTCTATCCCAGTTGCCCCTTCAGATGTTGCCAGACTACAGCTCCCATCACCCCTGCCCACTGGTCATGCTCATTGGGGATGATGGGAATTGTAGTCTATCAACACCCAGAGGGCCACAGGTCCCCCGCCCCTGATCTATGTCCATATACTGTCAGCTCAGCCATACTATCCATGGCAAAGACTCACCGCCCAATAATTGCTGGTATCAATCCCACTCAGTGCTTCCGTCTTTCAGCATATTCCCGTCTCTGTCCTTCCCACACTCCTCCCTACATATCAATCCATTTGTGTGTTCTCTGTTGCCTGCTTTGAGGTAGGGCATCGTTTATAAAGGACACCCCTCAACTATCAACCTTCCCCTCCACATACGCCTATCCACCTACATAATCACTTTGTGGTTTCGTTTTTACAATCCAGCGGAATATCAAATTTATGAACTAAACAAATAAAGTTCACAGTGCATTCCTTCTGTTTCCATATACAGTGGTGCCTCGCAAGACGAAATTAATCCGTTCCGTGAGGCTATTCGTATAGCGGTTTTTTCTTCTTGCGAAGCAAGCCCATTGACAGCTTAGCGGATTAGCGCTATTAGCGGTTTAGCGGCTTTTAGCGGATCAGCTGATAAGCGGCTTAGGGCTTAGGAAAAGGTGGGGAAAAGGGAAAAAACCCCGCAGGAACTCGCAATACATTTTCGTCTTGCGAAGCAAGCCCATAGGGAAATTCGTTTTGCGAAGCGCCTCCAAAACGGAAAACCCTTTTGTCTAGCGGGTTTTCCATCTTGCGAGGCGTTCGTCTTGCGGGGCACCACTGTATATATATAGTTAATCATGGGGTATGAGGACCTGTTTAGTCTTTTGGATGCCGTCGGACTCCAACTCCCATCAGCATGGTCAATAGCCAGGGATCATGGGAGCTGTAGTCCAACAACACCTGACTGGCCCCAGCAACCTCAGTCCTGATCTATTGACTCCATCTTTCTTTCCTTTCTCTGTCCATCCACTTTTCCTCCCCAATCGCTGCCCATCCACCGACTCATTCCCATACATTCAACTCATCTTTCTGTCCGTCTGCCAATCTGTTAAAAGTATGCTGTGAGCCCAAAGCACCTACTGATTCAGAAGCTGACACATTGTGCCTCTGCGTGATCGCCTTTCCCTCCTTCCCATCATTCTTCACTGGATGAAAGGCAATAGCGACGAACAGGGCATGATAAATTCATTCCATTGCTCCCAATACAAAGAACCACCTGATCTCAAGAGGAGTCATACCCAGAACAGTGACTCATACAAAGGCACAACAGGGGAGGAATATTAAATATATTTTGAAAATTAAAGGAGTACACTTTGGGGAGTCGTGTAAGAGGGTTGGAAGTTTGGGAAACCCTGAGATACTCCAAAATAACACCTTCTCCTTATTCTGCCTGTCCGTCTGCACCAGCTTTTCCCTTCAGCTCAGCCAGTACAGCAGGAGACTCTTAAAATCAGGGTTATGGGTTTGAGCCCCACACGGGACAAAAGATTCCTGCATTGCAGTGGGTTGGACCTTGGAGTCCCTTCCAGCTCTACAATTCTGTGATGACTGTGGCTGGTGCTAAAGGGAACTCACCCCACACTCTGCCCCCTGCCCAGTTCAGTCAGGGGAACATCAAATGCAACCTTAAGTTCCACGAATTTCAGTGGGATTTATTAAGTGCTTCCTTCACTTATCAGTTGCTTTGTGTGTCAGCTCCTGCCAGGCACACAGGCCTTGTGGCTGTCTCAGTTCCTCCCGCCTCACCGCCCCACTGCTCCCCTTCCATTGATCTTTACAGTGAATCACTCTGTCTGCAGCCATTTTCAGGCATGGTGACCCTTGGTAAAGCAGGCTGGGCAAGGCTCTCCTCAGATCTAAGACGCCTGGGATCAGATCTTCAGATGCTGGTCTCTGCAACACTTTTGGGGAGCTGCTCTTGTGGCGAGACTGGAATTGAGCAGCATGAAAAGAACAGAGCAGGAAGAAGAAGGGGAAGGGGGGGTCGTCTCTACAAGGAACTGTGCTTCAGGACTGACACTCATTATACATCATCTCCTTGCGTAACATCAGGTGATTCAAAAGGGATGTTGCTCAGAGGGAGAAACCCAGGAAACAAGCAGCAAACGAATTATGTTGGGGAAGACAAGAGAGAAAAGCTGGGGAAAGGAGAAGAGTTAACCCTTTGTGATGCGATAGGTTTTGCAAGGGCGATTCTCCCACCCCCTCAAAACGCAGCTGCATGGCCGGATCATTTAACAGGGCCTCCTAGTCTGTCAATCCATTTCCCGACAGCAGCCAGCCCCAAAAGAACGTCCTGAGACGTAAGCAGGGCAGGTCTTTCCTGATATCTATCCCTAGAGCCTGTTCTTTACTCAGAGGTAGACTGCCCCTGCACATGGAAGTGTCATTTAGCTACAGAGAGAAATGTTTCTCCCTCTCTCGGAAGAGAGAACTCAGGGGCACCGCGTGAAAAATCCACTGAGAGGGCAGACAGTGCAACTTGCAAATTTTTCAGCGGCAAGGTATGGCAATGGCCAGCTTGGCTTGGAGGGCATCAGAGGGGCAATCATCCACATTCCCAGAGGGAAAGAGAGGTCTGTCTGTGATTATTGGCCTTGACAAATGAAATACTGTAGAACCTCCAGGCTTAGGAGCAGTCTACCTCTCTCAATGCCAGTTGCTAGAAGGGCACAAATACAGGAGAGGGCTATTCTTGTTTACACACACTGCTTGCGAGTTTCCTGGCCACCCCTAGAAAGAGGATGCTGGATGAGATCAACTCTTGGCCTGATCCAATAGCGCTCTTCTTCTATTCTGGTGTTCTTATCATGGCTGGTAGCCATTGGCAGCCCTGTCCTTGGAACACCCTAATTTTGGCTTTTCATACAGTGGATGATACAACCCAGCTGCTGCCCCTCTTTCTGCAAGTTTTATTTTTAATAGCTGTCAAACAATCCAAGAGGGGTTTTTTTTTAGCTGATTAATCACCTGCCTTTTAACCAATTCATCAGCTGATTCAAGCCCACTGGAGAGGGTTATTAGGTTGTTGTTTTTATTTTGATTATATATTTTGTGGTTTTATATTTTGATTTTGTTCTGTGAACCGCCCTGAGACCTCCTGGTATAAGGAGGTATAAAAATTCAATACATAATAATAATAACAACACAACTGACCCAGCTTAGCCATGGTTTAGTGTGAATGCACAAACATGCAGGTTTCCTGGATTGTGACCACTTCTCCTCCTGCACTGCTGTTTGCTGAGACATGGTTTGGCTTAGCATGCTGTCTGAACATGGCCTTTTGAGATGCAACCAAGGTTTGTTCTATGGTTTTACCATTCATGGATAAACCACAAGTCTGGGATCAGACATAACACCTTGCCAAACCATAGCTTCACTCACAGCAGCAGCAGAAGGCCAGAGAAGGAACAAAACAGCCACAACCTAGGAATCTGTTTGCTCTTTCCCACTTAAACCATGGTTTGGGGCTTAGTGCTTTGGGTACACTGAGCCAGTGAGATGTACTTTGAAGTAAACACACACACGACTGCACTAAGTTTTAAGAAACATAGAAACTTAGGTTGGTTTGACAGCTGTGGCCTTTCTTGAATAGCAGTAGCCTGGCCACCCTGATCTCTAGAACCCTCCATCTTGGACTACTATAATGTGCTATGCATGGGGCTGCCCTTGAATACAGTTCAGAACCTTTCCCTAATACAGAATTCACCTGCTAGCAATCTACATGGTTTATCTAGAGACATATGACATCAACTCTGAAGGACCCACACTGGCTCCCTATTCACCAGATATGATAAGCCATCTTCAAATATCTCAAGGTCTGTCACCTGGAAGAGGGGACAGGCTTGTTTTCTCTTGCTCTGGAGGGTAGGATTCGAACCAATGACTTGAAATTACAAGAAAGGAGATTCCGACTCAACATCAGGAAGAACTTTCTGGCCTAAGAGCTGTTTGGCAATGGAACAGTCTCCCTTGGGAGGTTGTGGACTCTCCTTCCTTAGAGGTTTTCAGGCAGAGGTTGGATGGCCATCTGTCATGGATGCTTTAGATGAGATTCCTGCATTTCAGGGGGTTGGACTGGATGACCCTCAGGGTCCCTTCCAACTCTACAATTCTATGATTCTACCACAGAGACCAGTTCAAGGCAATGTTGCCCTAAATCAACCTTCAGCAGCCTGGTGCTTGCACTCTCCTGGTTCTGCACTCTCCATCACCCTTTAGCCCCAGCCAGCATGACGATGGGAACTGTACTCCAAAACACTTGGGAGGACACAAAGTTAGCGACGTCTGCTGTATGAGAGCCTGGGGTTCAAATATCTGCAGGAGTGCCTCCTCTTGTGCCAAGCTGCTTGAGCTCTTAACATCACCAGAGATCCTTTTCCATGCTCCACAAAAGGAGAAGAATACTATGCATGCACAATCTTATATGTGCTTGCTCAGAAGTAAGGTGGTGTAGTGGTTAGAGCGTTGGACTAGGGCCTGGGAGACCAGGGTTCGAATCCCCTCTCAGTCTTGGAGCTCGCTGGGTGACCTTGGTCCAGTCACTGTCTCTTAGCCTAAAGTACCTCCCAGGATAAGATGAGGAAGGGGGAAAACCATGCTACCTTGAGGAAAGGTGTGATATAAATCTAATAAATAATCAAAACAAGTATTTGATGGGGCTCGCTCCTTGTAATTGTGCTTAGACTTGCAGCCTAAACATTTTCCTGATATATTTGGCCTTACTTATGAGAGTTAAGTCAAGCAAGTGGGCACAGGGAAATGGGGACTTAAGGGTCAAAGTGAGCAGCGATGTATACATTTCAGACTCTATACATAAAGGCCTTGTATGCGTTTTTTTTCCAGAAACACACCCCCTTAAGGCAAAGATTTAAAAAAAGAACTTGGAGCAGGCCCAGGTGATGATGTCAAGGAGCCTGACAAATTTCGACACCCTCGGGCGTTGCCAATTATTTTCTTGCCTTCCTATCCATCCATGACGTTCCCCCCCCCCCCAATTTCCCTTGCTCTACTCGCCAACGTTGGGTATAAAAAAAGACCCCGTGCCCCCGCTTTTTTCCGCTTGCTCTCCCTTCGCACTCCCTCTTGCCTCCCTTCCCTCGCTTCGGGATGGAGCGGTCCCTAAAAAAAGTCACCGTGTCTCATCCCTGAAGCCTCAAAAATATCCCTTGGAAGAGAAAGAGACACAAACAACCCACGGCCCACGCAGCCTTTGGGTACAGTAACCGTCCTGCCCTCCTCCTTCTCCTTCGTTTCATCCTAGGCCAGAGCCTTCCTTAGAGTGAATTCCCCAGCCATCCCCGGGCCTTCGCTCTTGTCCGAGCAAACTTGCAAACTTCCTCGAGGGTTCAGACAAGGCCCTCTTTTGTCTCATCCCTCCCCACATCCTCATTTCTGGCATTCAGACTTGAGTGGCTTAAGGTCACAGTTGCCAACCCCCTTTCAGAGCTGGTACCGCCACTTCCCTGAACTGTTCTTTCCTCTGCCTTCCTATGCTGGGTCCATTTCCTTTTCTTCTTCTTCTTATTTTTTTTTCCAATTGTAAAATTGGCTGAGAACACCCACATGAAAAGCTGCCCTTTTCCTGCCTGGGTTCTTTCCCCATATTCCTCTCTCTCTCTCTCTCTCTCTCTCTCTCTCTCTCTCTCTCTCTCTCTCTGCATTCATTTTTTCTTCCAAACTTATCACAACAATTAGGTTACAAGGTAAAAAAACACCCTTCCAGTTGCATCTTCTGCCAGTGGATGTCCACCACCATCATTCTAGCCCTCATTGATCCCCAAGTCCTTCACAGCTCTTTCTTCCAAACCAGCCACCAATGCCACAGACTTCTTTGTTCCTCTGAGGACATTTCAGGACTTGATTCGGGTTCTTCCCCCTTAAGATAAAATATTCCCAGCTACCACAAAAAGTGTGTGTGTGTGTGTGTGTGTTTCGGCAGCAAAAGTTGCTTGGATCGGCAATAAAAGCAAGGAACAAAAAGAAGAAGAGAAAGAAAGGAACTGTAACAATAACAGACACGCCGTCAAAAGCCAAGGAAAAGTTGGAAGGAGACCAAGGTGGTTTGTTTGGGGTTTGTTTTTTTCTTCAAGGATTGCGTAACTGAGAGCAGTGTGATCAAAAAAGAGGGAAGGAAGATGGAAGAATGATGGATGGGGAGCCTGAGATATGTATGGCTAAATGGAGAAATATGGACGAGAGATGTTCAATGGGTGACAGAGAAATGGCAGACTAAGAAGTAGATAAGATTAGATGATTGATGGGCAGGTGGAAGCTTTTCTTAAAGGGAGTTGAAAGTGGTTTGAGACAGACTTCACTCTCTCTGGTGTATACACATAATTCTTTTGTCTGGCTGAGTGAGGCAAAAAGAAAGAAAGAAAGAAAGAAAAGGGATGATGAGTGTGACCACCACAAGTAACAATTCCTCTTTCAAGCTCCCTTCAAAACAGTGGATGGAGAGAGATATATAAGCGGACAAGCAGACAGATAGATATGGGAAGATAGGGAGGGAGTTTGAGAACAAAGTGGGCACAGGAAAAGGGTCACAATGAAAGAGGGAATTATCTGCTTGTTGAGAATGGTGAAGGCGCAGAAGCAAGGAATGAATTGTGACTTAACATTACTTGATTTATAAAGGAGCAGGGAGCCAGTTCAAATAACAGAGAGGAAGGAAGAGATTACATGACAATCTGATGGACTGTTGCAAGCTGCCTCGAGGGTGTCTGGGTGGAAATGGTGGTGTGTGAACCCAGTACATAAATGCAAATAAATAAAACTTTAAAAAGTACATAAACAAAGGGGTAGGGAAGGGAAGGGAACAGGCAAGCTGGATTTCCATCCACTTTAGGGGAGTTTAAGCTGCAATATTTCTCCAAAAGGGAAGAGAAAAGGTTGTGAAAGAGAATAAAGGCCTTAAAACGAAGGGATTTGGGTAGACATCAATGGGGGGGGGGCAGAAGGCATGAAAGTGTTTAAGCTGACGGGCAAAATCAAGGAAGAAAGGGAGCTTGCATCAAAGGGACAGCCATCCAAAACTGGAACAGGAAAGCGCAGGGAAGTGAGGGAATGGGGAAGGTTGGCAAAAGAACGAATGGAACAGAAAATGCCTTGGCATAGAAAACACCATCTCTCCGTCCAGCTGCAGAACACATCCAAGAAAAGAGGGGAGGGGGTGAACACAAAGGATGGTAAAAGAAAAAGCAAGGGAGGAGTAGATGGAAAGAACAGCTGGAGAAGGAATGTGAATAAAAGAATAGGAGCAAAGGTGATGGGAAGTTTGGCAGAAGGGAAATACAGGAAGGAAAATTCAGAACGTGCCTGACTCGTGAAGGGGCGTCTCAAGAAGAAGAAAAGGGGGGAAGATCAGGAGTGATTGGGAAAGGCCATACTGACCACCAGGGAAGGGTGGATGTCAGAAGCTTCCTAAAGAAGGAGTGCTGGGAAGGCAGAAGACATACAAAGGAATTTGCAAAAAGGAAGGCAGAAATATTAAACTGCAATCAAGGAAAAGGGGGAAAATCAATATATAAGCCCAGTCAATGGGAAGAGGTGAAGGCTCTGTCATTGGAGATCCTGTTTAGATGGAGGTTGATATATAAGTGGAGAATAATGTGAGCCAAGCTGAAAGCGAATGAGTGTGGCAGAGGCCGAGGGAAAGAGAGAGCAAAGGAGAGAGACAGGGAATGGAGCCATCTCTGCAGCAGACAAGTGGAGACAAGAACATCGAAGAATGGAGCATTTAAGAGAACTTAGCAGGAGGGGAAGGCACAGAAGGAAGGAATGAGAAACCTGGGCTGGCAGAGGAGTGCAGAATGCAAACGAGGGAGAGAGAGAGAGGTGAGAGAAGAGTGAAACAAGGGAGAAGTCTACTGCGGGAGCAAGAGAATGAGAGAGCGAGGCAGAGGGCAGGAAGAAGGGAGTGCGAAAGCCAGCAAGTGAAGGGGTGGAAATAAGGGGGAGATCTTCTCCAATGGGTCTCATTCATAGCAAAAAATAATAATAATGAAGGTTCCCCGGAACAAAAGCGCACCAAGCGGGAACGTGGAGGAATGAACTGTCCGGTAAGGAAAAGAAAAGGAGGGGGGAACGAAAGGGAGGAGGAAAGCAGAGAGCAAAGGAGTGGGGAAGGCAGGCGGGTGGAGGGATGCAAGGGAAGGAACGGAGAAGCAGGTCGGGCAAAGGAAAGCCTGGGAGATTAAGGGAGAAAGAGGAGAGAGGCGCGGAGGAAAGCTGGCCAGGAGGAGCTGGCATTACGTCCCTCGATTTTGCAGGGCACTCACCTCGGGGCTGAAGCGGGACGTGGAGGATCCGCGGGGCAGGAGGGCGCTCAAGGCCACGGCGAGGGGCAGCAGCCGGAGGAGGGCGAGCCACGGACACATGTTGCTTCTCCCCCCGAGTGTGGCGCTCTGTGGCGATCCCACTCACCCGAAAGCCTTTTTTTTTCCCTCTCCCCCTCTCCCTTTCTCCCGTCGTGCAAAAAAGAAAAAAGTTGCTGGTGTCGAGTTTCTCTGCCCCTCCCTCCCTCTCTCTCCTCTCCCCTCCTCGCACTGCTTTCCCTCGCTCCCTCCTTCCGCCCCGTCTCTCCCCCTCGCCCAAAGTGGAGACGTGGTCGGGCGCGGGGTCTGGCTCCAATTAGAGGGTTGCGAGGAGGATGGAGAGAGAGAGAGAGAGAGAGACTCCCCTCGGAGGGGAGAAGATGGGAGGAGGGAGGGAGGAGGAAAAGAAAGGAGAGGAAGAAAGAAAGGCAGGGAGCCTCCAGTCTTGCATGCGCCTGGGAGGCAGCAAAGCCTATTGAGCTCAACTGCTGAGCAGAGAATCTCTGCACATGCCTCCGAAATGCATGCATGCTCTTTCCCGCTTCCACCACCTCTCTTTTCCCATCCCCTGATTCTTCCTTTAACGCCGTTAAAGTTCGGGGCAGGAACTTAATGTGACTTAATGTGACTGCAGCGACTACTATTGCATGCATATGCCGCCTTTCAACCCAGGAGCTCAAGGCGGCATGCATACATGGCTCGCTCCATAGCTGTCAGCTTTCCCCATTTTTTAAGGGAATTTCCCTTATTCCGAATAGGATTCCTCGCAAGAAAAGGGAAAAATTGACAGCTATGGTTCGCTCCCGCTGTCACCGTTGTCTAAAAGGTAGGTTAGGCAGTGGAAGAGGGAGGCTGAACCAAAGTCACCTCCTGAGGCTCATGGCTGAGTGGGGATTGAACCCCGGCCCAGTGTCTGATTTGTGTAAGCTAAACAAGCTATAGCTTAGTTCCCCACTCTCTTGGGGCCCCCAAAAAAATTTAAAGGAAAAAAAAACTTGATGTACATTTCCAAAATATAAGATAAAAAACAAAATAAAGCCTACATACAGCAACAGTGTTTTGTGTTCTGTAGGCTCCTATTTTGTTACTTTAGATACCTATTAGGTCCATAAATTACCATATAGTGTAGCATATATTCAGCACAAAAAACAGTGACAATTTGTTGTTGACAAAGGACAGTTGGATATATAAAGGGCCCCATTACCTTCAGTAGCTTAGGGCCTCATCAAACCTAAATCCGGACCTGCCCTGGTCTCCCAGGTCCTAGTCTACACTCTAACCACTACCCCACATTGCCTTTCTGATCTTTCTATCATGTTATTGGTGGGGGTGGTGTTATGCCATCACTGTGCCTGGCAAAATTATTATTATTATGTTATTATTATTACTTTATCATTTAATAATTTCATTTATTCCCAGCCACTCTGGGTGGCTTCCAGCACATATTATTATTATTATTTACACAGCTTGGGTATTCTCCGAATGTAGAGCAAATTGTAAATTCTGAAATTAATTATGTAATCAAATAATAGAATCATAGAGCTGGACAGGACCCCGAGGGTCATCTAGCCCAACCCCTGCAAGGCAGAAATCTTTTGCCCAACATGGGGTTCGAACCCACAACCCTGAGATTAAGCATCTCATGCTCTACCTACTTGAGAGGGAGGAAGAAATTCAGATCTAGAAAGGGGACTGGAATTCCCCTCAGGAAAGGTTGCAGCATGTGGGGCTTTTCAATTTAAAGAAAAGGCAAGTAGAGGCAACAAGACGAAAGTTTATGTAAAATTATGCAAGTCATGGAGAAAAGTGGTTAGAGGGTGCTTTTCCCCCACCCCCTCATAATGCTAGAAACTTGCAGAAGAAGCTGAATGTTGAAGAATTTGTGTCTGAGGAAAGAAAGGTCTTCTTCACACAGCACTTAAGTTCTTGGAATTTGATCCTCACAGGAGGCAGGGAAGGCGTCCAAGTTGGATAGCTCTGTAAAGGGGATTAGACAAATTTGTGGAGCGGCTACTAGCCACAATGGCTATATGCTCTGCCTCCGCTGGTCAGAGGCAGTAAATGCTTGTGAATCCCATCTGCTCAAAACTGCAGGAAGGAGAGTGTTGCTGCGCTCAGGTATTTCTCACATGCTTCAATCTCACAGGCACCTGGCTGGCCGCTGTGATAACAGGATGCTGGGCTAGAGGGCCAGGAATAATAATAATAATAATAATAATAATAATAATAATTTATTATTTGTATCCCACCCATCTGGCTGGGTTTCCCCAGCCACTCTGAGCGGCTTCCAACAAAGATTAAAAGTACATTAAAATGCCACACATTAAAAACTTCCCTGAACAGGGCTGCCTACAGATGTCTTCTAAAAGTCAGGTGGTTGATTATTTCCTTGACATCTAATGGGAGGACATTCCACAGGGTGGGCGCCACTACCGAGAAGGCCCTCTGCCTGGTTCCCTGTAGCTTTGCTTCTCACAGTGGGGGAACTGCCAGAAGGCCCTCAGAGCTGGACCTCAGCGTCTGAGCAGAACAGTAGGGATGGAGACGCTCCTTCAGGTATACTGGGCCAGAGCCGTTTAGGGCTTTAAAGGTCAACACCAACACTTTGAATTGTGCTCGGAAATGTATTGGGAGCCAGTGTAGGTATTTCAAGAACGGTGTTATGTGGTCTTGGCAGCCACCCCCAGTCACCAGTCTAGCTGCCGCATTCTGGATTAGTTGTAGTTTCCAAGTCACCTTCAAAGGTAGCCCCACGTAGAGCGCATTGCAGTAGTCCAAGCGAGAGATAACTAGAGTATGCACCACTCTGGCGAGACAGGAAGCTCTACTTATGGAACAAAGGGTTGGAGCAAGAGGAGCAGGTTAGGTTAACGGGGTGACAGCAGTCACACCCTGGGAAACAGTTTCGACTGGCCGGAGGCGAGGGTAGCAGATGGGTCTCAAGTCCTCAGTGAGTTAAGGACTTCCTCTGCAGGTGAAGACAGGCTCTGGCAGATGGAGAAGATGAGACCGAGAGCGGGTCCAGTGGTCAAGAAAGCGGTTTCTGCATGTCTTGTAGAGAGAAGCGAGGGGCAGATGGGGCTTGCCCACCTGGGAATGTAGCCCATCTAGGAGAAGGAAAACTCTGATCCTAAACCTCTGCTGCTTTGTGTCTATACTCATTTGACAGAAAGGGCTTTGGGAGTCAACCCCAAGGACAAATCCGTACCCTCTGTCTTGTGGGACATCTTAAACCCTACTCAGATCTGGAGTGGAGTCCCTAAGGGGTTGGATGGCATCTTGTATGCCTCTTTCCGGCAACTCCTGCAGCCAAGCTGTTGCCAAATGTTTTGCTCTGCTTTCGTTTGGACCACAAAAGTGAGACCAGGGCAAGGGGTGTGTGTGTGCCTTGTTGTCTGGCCAGTCCAGGACCTCCACTGCCCAGGCTTGCATCCCAAACAGGTCGGTGGGTGCTGCTAAAACAGTAAAAACAACGTGGGAGGCAGCAGTTATGAGTTACTGGTCTCTGCAACCACAGCTGGCGCTGTGATTCTGGGATGCTGGTTTCTTTTCCAGTGAACAAAAAACCACTATGGCCTGGGACTCTGCATCTACCTCTGGGTGCAATGTGCTTCAAGCCAGAACTCACCCCCACCCAATTTCAGACCAGAGAGGAGGGCTGGGCTGAGCGAACCGGTGGTCTTGGCTTCCAGAGAAAGTGAGGAAATGGTTGGAGCCAAAGGACTTTCCTGGGGTTGTGTTCTGCCGAGCTGTTAAGACAAACATGTTACAATGCGGGGATTACTTGGCGAGGTTCTGCTCCAGCTGCTCTGCCCTGGAGGTTTGCCTGAGCACCGTCTATTTCAGAAGTTGCACCGCAGTGCAGACAGGTGGGCGCATCTTGTCTACGAGAGGCGGTGACTCAGACGCCCGAATGGTCTGCGCAAACCCAGATATTCCTAATATCCGCTTTGCGGGAGGATGTGAAACGTGAAGTCATTAGGGGCTTCCTTCCTGATAAGGATGGACTGTTCAGCAGCGCTGGGTGACAGCAGCCAGCCAGCACTGGGCGATTGCCAAATCCTGGGCATGGGAATTCTCCGGTGAGGCCTGCCCTGTGCCTACTTAAGACCACACCTGAGGATTATGGGATGGCCGCTCCCATTTGAGGCAGCCCACATCCACCATCCCTCACCACTCTGCCTCTTTTAAGAGGGTCTCTCTTTCCGCAGAGGGAAAACAAGCTCTGTGCTGCTTTCTAGGGCAAAGCCAACTCTGTTTTGGAAGGGTAATTCCAGGTATGCGTGCTGTGGACTTTGGCATCGCTTTATCACCCCACACATGAAACACACACAGACACCTTTGAGCTGAAACTTTGGTTCCAAGAACTAAGTTTAGATGGGATCTGGGCCCTTGGTGGCAGTTCCACTGCCCTCAGAAGTTGGGGGTGGAGAGGGCAGCAGCCCAGGAAGAGGGCATTGTCTGTGGCAGCCTCTTAACCATGGGTAGGCAAACTAAGGCCCGGGGGCCGGATCCAGCCCAATTGCCTTCTAAATCTGGCCTGCGGATGGTCCGGGAATCAGCATGTTTTTACATGAGTAGAATGTGTCCTTTTATTTAAAATGCATCTCTGGGTTATTTGTGGGGCATAGGAATTCATTCATTTTTTTCCAATATATAGTCCGGCCCCCCACAAGGTCTGAAGAACAGTGGACTGGCCCCCTGCTGAAAAAGTTTGCTGACACCTGCTCTTAACTATTTCCTCCCCAAAGAGTTGTGTCCTGGCCCTTTCATTTGCTTTTTCTGGCCTTGGAAACTACATAGAAATAGGTATAGGGATATAGATGACCCACCCTATTATCTCACCTGCAACTTGCTTTTAACTGATATTAACATTACATTTATACATCCGTGTAATCCACCCTGAGGCTCTATGGTGAAAGGCAGGGAAGAAATCATCATCATAACCCAAGGGTAAAATTCAGCACATACAGTCAGTTCTACAGTGCTACTGGTATTGTTTAGAAATGTGACGGGAATGCAGTTTTTCTCCCTCTCTCCTAATGCTAGGGCTGCAGACAAGAGCTGGCGTCCATCTGCCTTGGGAGACAATGGAAAAGTGCGCCTTTGGGGATGCTGTGAAACCATTGGAGAGTTACGGCGCCTGTTGTGGCTGTAGGGACCAATACGGGAGAGACATGTTTATTGCAGCTGGGGAAGATCAAGACATCCAGTTTCGCTGTTGCAGCATCTCTTTTCTCTGCGCTCCTCCCAGCAGTCATTCCTCCTCTGGTCACTGTAGGTTCACAACTTGCCTGTCTGTCTCCTGGTTCTGTGGTCGTCTGCAAGGGATTCCCACACGGCCAGGTTGATATTGCCAGCACTCATGTCATATTTGCAGACGTCTTTGTAACGCAGAATTGGTCTGGTGCCTGAAGCCAGCCCCCCATAGAGCGCGTCCTTGGGGATCATCCTGCCCTCTTCAATTCTGCGTACATGACCAAGCCAGGGTAGACGTCGCTGAGACAGGAGCGTGAACATGCTTAAAGCACATTCAAAGCACTTTCTCCCACCTTCCAGAAGCTCCACTTGTTAATTGCAAATACGTGTGCAGAGGCTGAGAAGGTGGCACTCTGTGCGTTCTCAGAGGCTGCCTTTACTTCCAGATATACAACCGCTTCCCACAGAAAGTGTGTGGCCAAGCTTGTGATGCAGTGCTAAGTGGGTGTGGTCAAAGGGAAAAGGGGTGGAGCTAGCGGGCTGAGAGGTTTTCAAAGCTGGCACCACTGTGTTAGGGACGCGGGTGGTGCTGTGGGTTAAACCACAGAGCCTAGGACTTGCCGATCAGAAGGTTGGCGGTTCGAATCCCCGCGATGGGGTGATCTCTTGTTGCTCTGTCCCTGCTCCTGCCAACCTAGCAGTTCGAAAGCACGTCAAAGTGCAAGTAGATAAATAGGTACCACTCCAGCGGGAAGGTAAACGGCATTTCCGTGCGCTGCTCTGGTTCGCCAGAAGCGGCTTAGTCATGCTGGCCACATGACCCAGAAGCTGTACGCCGGATCCCTTGGCTGATAAACCAAGATGAGTGCCACAACCCCGGCCACAACTGGACCTAATGGTCAGGGGTCCCTTTACCTTTACCACTGCCTTACTGCCTCTGGTGGGTTTCAAAATATCCAACCATCGCTGCTGCCACTTTATTAGAAACGGAGAAGGAGTTAATTTAAAAACCAAAGGACAAAAACATTGCCCAAGCGATCAAACTTCTGCAAGCACAATTCTCGATATGAGCGAATTGAGAGACTGAACAGAAAATTAAACTAATGAAACAGTAAAAATTTTGAATTTGCCAATAAACCAGGTAAATTGTTAGCACGGCAGCTTAAAAGTGAACCTGCAGCCTTTCAAGAGGACTAATAGGAAGGAAATTGAAAGGGTGTGTAGGGGAAGCAAGTCAAGTCAGTGGAGGATGTTGATTTTGCAAATGATGTGGGCTTCCCCTCTCAGCAAAAAATTATTCCCCCTCCTTCTCCCCCCCCCCCCCCATCCTGCATGTCTCTCTCTGATCCTTGTCTGCTCCCCTGCTGGGTGGGGACACTGGCTCCTACAGTTGACTCAGCAAACACTGATTTTTGCTGAGTTGGAAGAAGAGAGCCTCCTCTTGGCCACTTCAGTCAAAGTGGGGGAGGCGGTGGGAAGACCTGGGGGCTTTTCTCTCTTTTCTCTCTCTCTCTCTCAGCTCTGCCTTCTCTAGCCCGCAAGATCCCTCCCGGATCAAGGGATGGAATTCAAGAGTCCTGCATCCTGTGTTTCTCTCTCCCACTGGGGAGCTTAGCTATAACTTGGTAACCACCAAAACAAAACCCATTAGTCCGGTGGCACCTAGCTCCCTTCCTCTCCCCCCATTTCACTCCCCCCCCTCCCGCAGGTAGCTGGGACTGAGGAATCCTGCTTCTCTGGCTACCCCCCCTACCCACCCATCAAATGACCTCCTTTTGCAATCTCATTACACCCACCGCAAACATCTACATCCTTCCTCCCAGGTATAGGGGGTGGGGGTGGGGGGGCTCACATTTAATCTGTGTGATCACTGGAGCATGCTTCCCCTTCCTAGAGAAGAACCCCAGGAGTCCTGGGACCCAGCCAGCACAAGAAAAGAAGAGAAAATGCATAGGGCAAAGGAGAAAGAGGAAGTGGGAAACCTTAAAAAAAATTAAAAATCTGGGATCAGCAAAATGTAAACGCCAGGAACCACGTCTGGAGACCGACAGCAAGAGATCCAAGTTCCATGGAACGAGGAAAAAAAAGAAAATGTTTTGTGTGTGTGTGTGTGTTTTTGCTCTTCATGCAGAATATACTTCTGGGAAAAGGCCATAGCTCTCTGCTAGGATTAGGGTTAGGATTCCATAGACATGCACTTAAAAGAGAAGGGAATACCCAGCAGTTTCTAGTGCAATGAAACGCAGGGGGACAACTATTATCCATCCATTTTCTCTATGCTATGCATAATTTTACAAAATTCTATCATGCTACCTTTTCTCTAAAAAGTCTAAAATGCTGCAAAAAATACTCCCAAGAGCGCTGCTTGCCTGTTTGGAAATAGTGCACAAGGAAGGGGGAATCGCTGTTCCGAATTCTTTTCTAAACAAAGAGGTTCCAGGGATTAAGCTTGATGTGAAAGGACAACCCCCTAACTTAGTGGGAATGGGTTTAGGTTGGTGTGTGATGTGAGTGGAAGTGCACTCTGCACATGGTCAAAGATTGTCTTGTCTTTATAATGGCTTGCATGTTCCAGCTCCAAAGTCCTGGGGCTCGAATCTTATTATTTATTATAATATAATTTGTTATATTTATTATAAATTCATACCACCCTTCCTCGAAGGAGCTACAGTTCCTTCTCCTCCCCTCCCCCAGTTTTAATCTCTCCACAAACCTGTCAGGTAGGTTCTGCTGAGAGACACTGACTCATTCAAGGTGACATTAAACCCTGTGCCACAGAATATTTGTCCCATAGTAATTATTCCTGGCTCCATTACTGCATTCTGATCCTTTTGCATAAGAAGTTGTGTGAAAAATCCCAGCTACTTGGTACCCACCCTCTTTGGCCCCCTAGAAAGTCCCTGCTAAATGGCAGTTGCCCAGTCAATCTATAAAATAAGTGAAGATTAGAACCCTGAATCTCTGAAACCCTGACACTATCCATAAACAATCCCTTACCAAATGAATTCATGAGCCCTGGTTAGGGGAGAAATCCTGTGCACTGTAGACTAGCTCCTAGACTCTGCACATAATACCCTGAGGTATGGTAAGCTAGTATAGATAATAGTGGAATATTTACCTACTGGTTTTGGTGAGGGCCTGTTTCAGTTTTGCACATGCCACTGTGGCAAGTTAGTACCACTGGGTTTCCTTGCTGCTGCTGTTTTGCTCATCAAACTGCCAGGAGTGCCAGAGTGGAGAGGCAAGTGCTAGAAGCTAGTTGGGGCATAAATGCGCTCCCTGCTTCTGATGTTAGCAGGAATGTGTTAGCACACTCTTGTTGCCTGCTTGCATTCAGTAAAACTATATATTAATCATCCTGATTATTCTGGGGCAGGCAGAAGAAGGAAGAAAGAAGAAGGGCGAAACAGCTGGGGAGAGACAATGATGGATGAGATGCAACTCTTCGCAAAAAGGGTTAAAGATGGCAATAGGAAACGGGGGCGATGGGGGAGGAATGCAAGGCAGCAGCAGCCTGAGCAAGCAAATTTGAAACCTGCAATTTGAGGCCTGGGTGGCGCTTGGCTCCCCTTCTTGTCCCGGCTTGCAGAATCGCGCCGGAGACGCTAGATGGCGCCAAACGCTGTCCAACGGCGGAGTCCGGGAAGGGGAGGAGGTTGAGATTAGGAGCGCCCACTCTTAAAAGGACAGACCCACATAACTTCGGGCAATTTGGGGTGTGTGTGTGAAATGGTATTTATTCCCCCCAGGGCAAGCAGAATCCCAAAAAGGGGCGCTGACTCTTCCGCTCGATCCTTTTCGATGGGAAGGATTCAGAAGGAGGGGGGGTGGGGATTGTTTGAAAGATCAGGTTTTCATGTAAACACCGGTGTCACTCCGGTTTAATGCCGCCCTGTTGCTTTTTGTGGGTCCTGCTTCGTTTTCAGGTCGGGAGAGTCTCTCCCTCTCTCTCTTTTTCCTTTTTTGAGTCTTTACCCACCGGTGGGGTGGGGTGGGAGAATTAAATGCAAAAATTGCTGGCAGTGCCACGAAGTAGTTAAAAAGAGGAGGAGGATGGGTGTGCGTGTGAAAACAGGAATGAGGAAAGGGGAGGGTCAGGAAGGAAGAGGTCACGTGGCCCGCCCCTCCACCTCTCCACCCCTCCACCCCACCCCGCGCTCCTCCCCGCCACGGGCTGAGAAAGTTGCAAAGGCAGGAAGTGGAAGGAGGAAACAAAAGTTTGCAAACATTCGGGGCGGAGAGGAGGGCGACGGGGACGCGTCCTCTGCAGCGCCAGGAAAAAACACCCCGAAAAACAAGAAACCCCGGGGAGGAGTCGGCGGAACGGGGCGCCACGAGGCCCGAGGCCGCGGCGATGGGCCACCAGCAGCGCTGACTTGGCAAAGGGGCCGGGGATGGAGGCGTAGAGGTCAAAGCTGGGGAGGGAAAGGCGCGAGAAAGTGAAAGCGGCCGACTTCCCTCGCAGATTCGGGGGAGTCTTTTCTTTGGGGGGGGGGATTATCTCCTCTCCACCATCCCCAAGGAAGGATCCACCGGCCAGCCTTGAGATCTGGCTTCCTCCTCCGGGGCCACGACGCGTGGGAACCCAAGAGGCGCCGGAGAGGACGGGGAATCGGGCGATGGGGCCCCCCAAGATGCCGACGCCTTCGGGGCTCGCCCGGGGCTTCCTCCTAGCGCTCCTGCTGGGTAAGAGAGGGGCGCGGGGTCGGCTTGCCTTTGGGGGCATAAGCGCCCCTTTTCATATGGTGCCCAGTTGATGAAATGATGGCGATGGGGGAGGGCTCAGTCTGTGCCCCCTCCCCAAGATATGCCGGGGCTCCGGTTCCCACCAGTTCCGACCAGCATATCCAGTGGTCAGAGATGATGGCAGTTGTGGTCCAGCAAATCCTGGAGGGTCAAAGGTCATCCTTTGCAGCACCCCACATTTTTGGTGGCCAGGGGTGGGGGCAGAGATCTGCCCAATCAAAGGCACACCTGTAGCGTTTGGTCTCTAAACCTAAGCCAAGTGTGGTGATGGCCAATCCACTGGTGTGGACATTAACCCCAGGTCTGAAAAAAAGCGCAGTACTTTTTGCAGTGATGGGTCACTGGACCTGGGAGTCCTTTTCTGGTCTCAGGCCAGGTGAGGAAGAAGCTTCCTTGATGGATGGGATACAGGGAGCCTTGCGATGACTGGAGCGAGTTTAAGCATTTCCCTTGCATTCATTCCGGTTTATACCTGATGGAGGAAATCTGAGACTGTGGAGTTCGGCCTAATAGCCTTCCTGCCCGTCTTCCCCAACCTGGTGCCTCTAGTTGTTTTGAACTTCAGTTTCTTAAAACATATGGGGAGCAGAATGTGCTCTGAGTCATGCACCAGGTCAAACCTGCTCTGAATCTCCTCCATTTCCTGCAGGCAACCTGTCAAAGGCCTTGTTTTCCTCTCTGGTTCTCTAACCTGAGAGAAATCTGACATCAAAATATGTCAGTGTTCAGACAGCTCTGGAAGACACGCTATGGTCTTGTGGGGCACTCTGCTGCTGACCTCAGAGTCACCGTAGTCCAGGAAAATATATATATATTTACTGCAAAGGGTTGCTCTGTTCTTATCTTGTTTTTAACAGGCTCTTCACCTTTCTGTTTATAAGGGGTTTTGTGTATTTAGTTCATAGAATTTATAGACTGCTTTATATAGCAACAACAACAAACCAGCCTCGAAGCAGTTTACAAAAAGAGGTTACCAGTCTTTAAAAAAAAGATAAAAACAAGTATTTCATAGAATAAATAGAGTTGGAAGAGACCCACTCCAGGGTCATCTAATCCAACACCCTCCAATGCAGGAACCTCAAGTAAAACATTTAGAGATAATTAAAATCAATGATCAGCTACAAACCACATTAAAACACCTGTCAGTGTTCTTCTGCCTGTCAGGAAAGGCTTGCCTAAACAAAATTATTTTAGCAGGCATATAGCAAGAGTATAGCAAAGGTGCTTGTCTGGTATCAATGTGCAGGGAGTTGTTATTATTACTATTTTATTTATTTATTGAATTTATATACTGCGCTATGCTTGGGGATCTCAGGGCTGTTCACAGAATAAAATCAAGATATAAAACCACAAAATACCTAATAAAAATAAAAGTAGCCCCCCCCCAAAAAAAAACATTTTAAAAGGGCATAGGATGTAAATCGCATCAACCAAAGGCCTGTTTAAAAAAGAACATTTTTGCCTGGCACCTAAAGATGTATAATGAAAGCGTCAGGCGAACTTCCCTGGGGAGAGCATTCCACAGACAGGGAGCCATTGCAGAGAAGGCGCCGTTTTCATGTTGCCACCCGCTGGACCCCTCAAGGAGGAGACACACGAAGAAGGGCCTCAGAAGATGATCTCAGGGTCCGGGAAGGTTGATATGGAAAGAGGCAGTCCTTGACGTATTGCGGTCCTGAGCCGTTCCAAAGTGTGGCTATTGCCACGCTAAAATACTAATTTCTTACCAATGTGGAACAGACAATATGTGGCCAAGTGGGCATATAAAGAAATAAAACCCCTTGTAAACATATTGCAGGTATGTTATTCCCAAGCTGCTGAGGGCTTTATATCCGAAGAGTAGCCACATGGCTGCGTAGCAAATCGGCAACCGTTGCAAAGGTGTTCTGTGCTGGCAAGGTATTGTTTGTTGTTGTTGCCATGCATGAGTATTTATCTACCAGCTGAACTCTGGCAAAGTGCACTCCAACCTCACGGAGGCTTAGGCCACAATGAATGTGCTCCTTCAACATACCAAGAAGTCCTTCGTTTGTGTTCCCGATAAGCAGACTTAACACAGACAGCCTGTCTGGAATTTGACTTTCTCTTTCCTTTCTATTCCTTAGGTGGGATTCAGTTCACTGAGAGCAACTCCTCACACATGGGTGAGTTGGGGGGTAGAGAGGGGGGGGGACAAGGCATGGGGCAGAGAGGGAAGGTGGGTGCTGAGGAGGGGGGTTTTGTTTATATTTGAAGGTCCAGAAAAGAGTAACAAAAATTGTCAAGGGGGTGGAGCACTTCCTATGAGGAAAGGCTGTAGCATTTGAATCTTAGTGAGTGAGGGGAGACATGATAGAAAATTTATAAAATTATGCATGTCCTAGAGAACAGGAGATGGAGAAAAGTCCCGCCCCCCTCATAACTTTTCATTTTCATTTCATTTTTAATTTGTATACTGCCTTTCTATATTACGATACCCAAGGCGGTTTACAGTAACAAAATACGCAACAAACAGCACACTCCTTACCTGATCCAATACAAAAAGTTGTAATAAAGCATAACTTTCAAATGGAATGACTTATATCAGATAAAGTCATGTTGAATTGTCTGTTGGTCATAGTACACAATAAAGCCAACTCTCAAAACATCAGCAAATCATTGTTAAACAAGAGATTCACCCTTAACAATTGCAGTAAATAATTACTAAACTATGATCGATAAAGATAACTGCAAGTCACAATGATTAAAACACCACAGTGCATACAAAACCATGTAAATGGGTCAAATTGGGAAACAGACACATGACTTTTAAAACTATGCCTCCCCCCCCCCCCCCAACTCCTCTTCGGGAAAACTCACAGACATCCAACGAAGTTGAATGTTGGAAGATTTTGGACAGATAAAATGAAGCAATTCTTCAACCAGTGCATAATTAAACTAGGATTTGCTCCCACAGGAGGCAGTGATGACCATCTTGTGTGGCTTTAGAAAGGGATTAGGCACGACAAGGTCTATCAGTAGCTGCTAGCTGTAATGGCTGTTCTTTGTGGTTATAGGCAGTAATGCTTCTCAACACCAGTTGCTAGAAACCTCAGGAGGAGAAAATGCTCTTGTGTTTGAATCCTGCTTGTGGGTTTCCCACAAAAGGATGCTGGAGCAGGACATTGCAGGCTCGTATTGCGGCCTAGTTTTATTTTTATGCAGCCACCTAAATAGTAGTTTGCTAGAAATAAAATTCCTGTGGCCCTCCAGACTTTGTGGGACTCCAGCTCCCCTCAGTCGCAGCCAGCATGGCTCCTGATCAGGGATGAGGAGAATTGCAGCCCATAAATATTTGGGGTGTCACACATTCACCACCCCTGAGGGAAAGGCAAGGGTAGCCAACAGCCAATACAGCCCTTATAGGGGGTGATGCAAGTTGCTGTCCAAAAATAGCTGGAGGTCACCACGTTGGCTATCTCCGCATTGGGTTTGGAGAACCAGGATGCTGTGACAAAAGCTCAGAAGGAGAAGGAAAAGACTGAGGAGGGCACTGAGCGAGTGTCTGGGGGGGGGGGGTGGTAGCCATTTCATGGATAAGTGACAGCAAGGGAGAGACTCCTGAAATGACCATGGAGACTATGGTGCCTAGAAAGATCTTGATACCTCAGTTTTCGAACGTAATCCGCTCCAGAAGACCATTTGACTTCCGAAACATTCGAAAACCGAAGCATGTCATTTCCGGAAGCATTTGCTTCTGGGAAACTCAGCACGGAAGCCGTATTGTGGCACATTCGGCTTCTGAAAAGCGTTGGAAAACCGAAGCAATTGTTTCCGGGTTTTTGGCG